>NC_141864.1:1343333-1679166 GCF_024713525.1 Acromyrmex echinatior
AGCAGGGAGAGATTTTGAGCGGTAAATTTGAACAATCCAATTTACACGAGTGGTATGCGTCGCACCTATGATCAAACCTATCCTGACATCGCTGGAGGAATTCCAGGAGCGCGATAGTGGGTGGACGATGTCGTGTACTGAATTTAACAATAAACATAAACAAATTCAATCCTATGTACGAGGGATATCATATCAAACTCCCGCGAGAAATTAAAATAAAGAGAATTGTGGTTAATGTGCAATCCCTAGGCAACGCGTATTTCGCGTGGTCGGTGGTTGCCACTCTACCCAACTAAAAAACATTTGGAGCGAGAGTCATCATATCCGCATTACACGACTATAGTGAATCTTCAAGACATTGTGTTCCCAATAACGCTGAATCAAATTAAAAAATTTGAAAATCTTAACGATATTTCCGTCAACGTGTACTGCATCGAGAACCAGAAAGAAATAACGATCCTTTCATTATGGTTCATCGACACGAAGAGGAACAAGCACGTCAATCTATTGTACGTGCAGGATCCGCAAGATAGTAACGTGAAGCATTTTGCGTTGTTCAAGGATATGTCCCGCTTTGCGAGCTCGCAAATCAATAAAAATGAGCACAAGAAATACTTTTACGATCTGTATGTATATATTTAATTTAAAATTATGAAAAAATTTTTTTTATAACAAAAAAATTCTTTATAAAAATGAAAATTTTTTTTCAGATGCTTACATTATTTTAGATCTAGCGCAAAACTCCACACAGCAGACTGTGGAAAACTTAACAACTGTTCGATTAGGCTGCCCAGTGAGGACAACAAATGATTAAATTTCAGCAATTACTGCAGAAAGGAGCGCGTCCCATTTGTTGTATATGATGACCTGCACTCTGAAAAGGATGAAAAAGGAAGATATGGAAACATTAAACTACACGTACCAACATCATCAGATTTTAAGTATAATGTATTATGTTCATTGCTCGTACAATGACTCGCTGTCGAAGTATCGGTTTCGTCGTGATAATGATTGCATAGCATGATTTGCCGAGGAACTAAAAAATTTAGCATATAATGTTAAAACTATCTTATTTGCTAACGTTTCCATGGCAAATTTTACGCGAGACGATTGGATAAAATTTAATAGCATTACACTCTGTCATGTGTGTGAGAAGCCGTTCGCAAAAGATGACACACGGATACGCGATCATTGTTATCGGGCGATATAGAGGCCCCGTGCATTCAAATTGCAACTTAAATTACAAAGATTCGCATTGCATTCCCATAGTTTTTCATAATTTATCGGGATATCGACGCACATTTCATCATCAAAGAAATAACTTCCGCTTACGAAGAACGTGTAGATTTATTACCGATAACAAAAGAAAAATACATTTCATTTACTAAATACATTAACAGCAAAGATGAAAATGATAAAAAAACTTGTATAAAATTACATTTTATTGATTCGTTTAAATTTCTCGCTTCAAATTATAGAAAAATTGGCATCTCAATAAAGATAAATTACGGATAATGCAACGTAAATTTTTTAATTATCCTCAGAAAATTTCGATTTATTAACGCGAAAAAGTATATTTCCATACGAATATGTTGACTGTGTCGAAAAATTGGAGAAAGCTGAATTATCATCATGCGAATCTTTTTATAGCTCGATGATAAATGGTACCATATCCGAAAGCGATTATGCCATGAATGTGGCAGCGATTTTCCATTCGAACTCTCGATAAATATAGCGACCTGTACTTAAAAACAGATATATTGTTGTTAACCGAATGTTTGAAAATTTTCGCGACAGTCGCATCGCGAATTATGGACTCGACCCCGTGTATTATTATACCCTATCGGGTTTTACATGAGATGCGTCCCAATATGGTATGCCAACAATAAGTATATACAGTCGCACGATCCATTGAAACCGTCGGCATACCTGATGTACTATGATGTCAACAACCTGTACGGCTGGGCCATGTATCAACATTTTCGCTAGGTCGACGACGTAGACATAACGTTTGAAGTTATGAATGTCGCGTTAGATTCTACGGGTTACGTTTTTTCGAGATTTCAAATTAATGAACGGCAAAATTTCGGCAAAACCATGGAGAATATGCGTAACCATGTTAATGTGCGACTCGTAACATGTTGGGGGATGGGAGATACGATGCATGTGGAGGCAATAATCGTGAAACCAAACTTTTACAGAAGCGTTTTTTCCGAGAACTTGGTCGCGAAAGAAATGCGAAAACTCGAGATGAAGTTCGACAAACCGTGAGTATGTGCATCCTCGATATATCTAAAACGTGTTTGTATTTCACCACGAGTACATATTACCGCTCTTTCATGAAAAATGTAAAATTATGTATACCGACACGGACAGTCTTATTTATCATATCGAGTGCGACGATGTCTACGCTGTTATGAAACACAATATCAATAGATTCGATACGAGCGATTCCGTGATCGACGATGCTTGCGACATTTAGATAAAGTGTTTTATTCATACGACGATTTAAATCTGGATTTTGGCAAAAAGAGATATGCCGTTCTATTTGATATGTACGCGCGTTTTCATAGAGCATATTATAGAATCGATTGCTTCGAAACGCTACTCAACATGCTTTCATTTATCGAGAAAGGGCTTTTTGTGATCATTGATTGCTCGCGACAAAACGAATCCGTCAAGAGTGCCACTGTGGACGTACGCATAGAATTTGTCTGCAAGGAGAATGTGCCCGAAAATATAACAGTCTATTGTCTCATCATACATGATCGCGTAGCTCAGTATAATCTATTGACCAACGTTGTGCTCAAAATCACCTAAATGCACCTCTGACACGATAATCTACGATACGTAGATCGCAATCGACGTCGCTGTCTTCTCGACAACATGCCCGTCAACGTTCGTGGATCTGCAAGGATTCATCGTTAACAAGAAATTTATCATGAAGGAAATGGCGGAAGTGCTGAAACAGGGGACCGTTCTCACGCATTACATTTTTACGAGTCTCGTGCTATGGAAATTTTTGACAAGATCCGACAGATTTTGCGCTTCCTAGTTGATTGCTTATTACCATGGATTGCAATAGGAGGACGGGATGGTCCCGTACAATGAGGCGAACCGCCTAATTACGACGGCTGTGTTTGAAGATGATGCTGTCGTGTACGTCAAGGGACGCGAGAAACGAACGTGGCTGTGGAACTTGCTTCTGGATGATGAGGGAGAACACATGTACATCGAGATCTTAGATGCAATTTACGAAGACATGGAATCTTTAATCTAGATATTAGGTATTATTAATATTATATGATGCGGACAACATGTTAGGAATTGCGTGTTGCAAAATGTATTGAAAATATATAACTGGTGGTTGCAAAAGAATTTTTTAAATAAAAATACGATAACGTATTTATTATGTATTTCTTTTTCCTTCCTTTGTAATGTATGAACGTATGTTTGAACATACGTATGTATAAACATATGTATGAACGTATTTATAAACTCGTGACAAAGAAAATACGTAGGAAGACGTAATAAAACATGTTACGTTCGAAATTCTTGGAAAGAAGAGAAGGACCTGCCTCCCCTCATCGATTCCAAAAGTATTATTATATACGTCACAATTTACGCGGATGCAATCAGTCTTGCGAAACTCGCTTGTACGAACGGTTGAAAAAATGTACTTCGCTAAAGAGAGCAGTGCATCATACGATGTGAAGAAGGAATATAACATGTAAATTTTAACATTCTATACACAAAAGAAATATTTTTTTAATATTATGTATGTACACAGTATAGAGCATCGTGCGGTGCATTTACTAAGCAGACGTTACAATCTAACGAATACGATCTACAAATTTTTGAAAATTTGAATCAACATTGGCCCACCGAGTTACTTGGAGATCGCCCTGGAAGATCATCGCGGACACGAACTGTCTCTGTCTCTCGTGGAAGAGTCTCGATGGACAAGCAGCGATGGAATATTTACAAGATGCTTCGAAACGGGGATATACAAGGATAATTTTATAAGCGTTGGAGCGTTAATCATCAGCGTTAGCACGCTGAACGATGCTACGTTCGTACGTCTCGATTCTTCATCCGTACACATTATGATGACCGAAACGATGCTACGCCGCTATATTTGACTTTGATGGGTGTATCGATGTAACGTTCGAACGATTAAATCGACTCGTCAATACGGTCAAGTGTCTTGATGTCAAGTATCTTGATGTCAAGTATACGCGATTCTCCAAATCGCGTCTGAGAACGCTATACGCGATAGCGACATCTTCAATGGACATCAGCTCATCGATTGTGAAGTATTAACTTTAGTTTTTAATACGAAAACCAGTGTAATAAGTGTAATGTGAATACAAAATTTTTGTTCGTATTATTACATATGTATTTTCTTTTACTTTCCATCCTTTGCCTCGACGCGCTAGGAAAAACTGCATTGAAAAAACTGTGTCGTGAAAGAAAAGGAGACTTGTACTCTATTGATTCATTTCTTCCATCTTTTCTTCAATCATAGTACGTTACATGCTCCGACATCGTCGCGCGCTCTATCTTTCTCTAACAGAAAGCCCTTGTCTTTATCTACGCATTTTTCGGGAGAGTGATAGGGCGACAACGGCGACGAGGGTGGCGATGATCAACGTTGGAGGTTAGACAGGACAGCGGGTGACGACAAAAAATAAGGACCGGGGTCCGTTTACGCAATATCGATAGCGTCGGGACCTTTCCCGCGCTCCTCTCTAGCCCCGTGGATTAGAACCCGCCTAGTATATCTGCTAATATCATAAAGATATGAAGAAGAAATGATAAAGAGATTAGGGAAATAATAAATAAATTTCCAAAAAAATATATTTTTATTTATCTAATATTTAATGCAGCATATACAATATAATTTAAACCATAGACTACTAGTTCACATTCTATTATATAATAGAATTTTTATCATAAATTTTGTGCAAAGTGTTTGCAGCATCGCGTTTATTAGTAATACAACTTTGTCTTAAAAATAATACAAAATATTAGAATTTTTCATTAACATCATGCGTACATTGACTTAGTTTATATGCATGCTCGACACATTGCTTGAGCTCAAATAAGAAGAGTACAGTTGTTGATTTTATGTACAAGCATGTACCATACAATGGCGTTTTTTTTTGTATCACATACTTTAACAAGTTCTACATTCAGATCTTGAATCGGTAATGATAATGATGGAACAATTGACTTCATGACTCTATCATTACGCGCTGACTCCAAAGTAGTCCCCTTAAGGGGATGCTGGAGCGAAGGCTGAAGTTAATCAATGTCGATATTACAGATTTTTATTTCCAATGTATAAGATGCTTACGCCCTTTGAGTTAATATGATCATGCAGGAAATTCGATCGATTAATTATCGATATTTTTATTCCGTTTCCTACATTACCATCTTAGCAGGGATGTGTATTAGGGTCGGTTCCACAAATGTAAAATTTATTTTGGAAAATTTTCCAATTTTAGAATTGAGAAAAAAATAAACCGTAATTGAAGTTAATCTTATATTTGTAGAATCGGATCTTAGAAATAAATACAATTGTATTATGTACACATGTAGGCCGTGTTCCAATATATACCACCAGTATTAAAAATCTAATATACATAAAGTACAGATTTTTAACTTTAATAGTTATATCGATACGAAGCCGTAGTAGCATTTTTTTCCTTACGTCCAGTGCCATATATAATGTAATTCTTTTTCGTGAATATCCATATATATATTATATATATATATATATATATATATATATATATTAGGTGTTGGAATTAATTCGTAGCGTTTTTTAATGAAAGAATGTTATTTATTTCACATGAGCATTAAAAAATACATTAATGAAAGTACTTCCCATCACTTGTAAAACGCTACGAATTAATTCCAACACCTAATATAATGTGTATATATGTACACATAAAATGAGGATTTATCAGAGAATTCGTAATTTGATTATTTATTTTTCGTTATTTGATTATTTTTATGTTACGTCTGATCATCTGCGTTTGACTCTCATTAGCTTTGATTTATGTTAGTTGTATGTATATTCTGATATTGAAAATATAAAATCATATGTCACTAATATCTGTATATTTGACCATAAAAAAACATATCTCTTTTTATTAAATGTAGAAAACAGAATATCAGTACACCTTTTTGTTACACGTAACAAAAAGAGATGAAGTAGCTACACACGTATGTGAATATGAATTAGAAATATATTTTATGTTTTGTAATGTGTCTACATCATAATGCACATAAAATATAATTCTAATATTCACTAATGTGTCTATATTATATCTGCATGGAAAGCTAAGTATGAGTAACTTCTATCTCTCTTTTATGGGCCTTCTACAATAAACCATTAGTTACAAATCAGAAGTCAGAAGCTAAAAATTGATCAATCACAGTCAATTTTTCTGACTTCTTATTTATGGCTGATTTATGGCTTATAATTGTTGTTTCAGATCGGTAATTCGAAAGAAAAGCAAGAATTCTTTCAGTCGACCGACATTAATTGTCATTGAACGCATGCATAAATTGAGCTCGTGATTTCATCTCGAGCATGATCTTAATCCTCGTTAAAATCATCGAATTCGTCGTTCTTTGTTCTTTTTAAAAACAATTCGTGATACGCAAACAAGTTGTCGTTACCGGCAACGGACAATCGAAAGTTCTAGAACGATTCAATTCGCGCACGCGAGCGCTGCGCTCCGACGAATACGTCACGCGCTGTCACCAATCCCACGCACGGATTTTC
This sequence comes from Acromyrmex echinatior, assembly GCF_024713525.1. Taxonomy (NCBI): domain Eukaryota; kingdom Metazoa; phylum Arthropoda; class Insecta; order Hymenoptera; family Formicidae; genus Acromyrmex; species Acromyrmex echinatior. The sequence goes on from NC_141864.1 coordinate 1,350,133, forward strand.
TGTCGCGCATGACTGTTACGTTGAACGTCGCTAGAAAAGAATCCAAAGCGCCAATCAATTTTGTACACCTAATGCCACGTAATAATTACGATTGTGGCAAATTTTTATTGGATTTTTTCCAAAAAAGAAAGCTCAGGCCGAAAGCAATAAATGCTTCGATCTCGCCGTCCTCCTTCTTACTTCGAAAAGGTTCTTAGAGTTCTTAGAGTCATAATCTTGCTACTATATCGCTTCGTTAAATCGCCGTGCTAACCGTTTAGTGAAATCGCGATAAAACGAATCTTTCGAGAAATGCCGAGAAAATCGCTGAGATTTTCCATTACCGCGATTCCAAAATATCATTTGGAAAAGGTGACCGCATTTAATATTCTGTTAATTTAATATTTAATTAATTATATTTTTTGACTTTGTAACTGAGCATATTAAAGAAAATTCTTTTGTTAAATTACAAAGAAACGGAGTTCTCTTTACTGTCGTGCATCATATCAACCTTGTGCCGTTTTCTCACTCGAATCTTTCGCGCGGTGCGCTCTCGCACAATTGTAAAAGGTCCATTAAACATAATAAAAAGAGATGGAATAGCTACATATGTATGTGCAATGTATTTACGTACTAAAAATACATGTTACATCCTAATGTTAAAATGGGATTGAGAATAAAGAAAAAAGTGCTATTACATTATACGTATATACATGTATTTCAAATACATGGTTACATCCGAAGATATATCTAAGTCACAGTCAGAATGTATTTAGTAAAAATATACTTACAGGGTCCATTATAAAAGTAATGCGCATTTTCGGAAAAATAGATTTATTGATCGTAGCGGTACAAATGCTCAAATTCTTCAAAATACTCTCCCCCTGAATCAATACACTTGCGGAGACGTGTCTGCCACGCCTGGAAAGCACGCTGAAACTCCTCGACGGGAATGTCTCTTAGGAACGTTGTAACATGCTTTTGAATGTTTTCCACGGACTCCCAATGCTTTCCTTTCAGCTGTCTCTTCAGATGGAGAAACAAAAAAAAGTCGCACGGAGCTAAGTCGGGACTGTAAGGGGGCTGGGAGACCACCGGGGTGTTACTTCGGGCCAGGTAGTTGGCAACGATGAAGGCTGTGTGGCTGGGGGCATTGTCATGGTGGAGCTTAATCGCGTCTTTGATGTCAGTCCTCACGCGCGCGACCCGGTATTTCAATCTCTTGAGCACCTCCAGGTAGAAGGCTGAGTTGACAGTTTCTCCCTGCGGTACAAACTCAAAATGGACGATTCCTCGGACGTCAAAAAAGACAATGAGCATCGTTTTGATGCGAGACTTGCTCATTCGCGCTTTCTTGGGGCGGGGAGATGATTTTGAGTGCCATTCGCTGCTCTGCCTTTTCGATTCTGGATCGTACTCGAACATCCAAGATTCGTCTCCGGTTACGACAGAGTCCGGCTCATTTTGAATCAAATCCAACAATTCTTGACAGCGCGAAACTCAAAGTTCTTTCTGGTCTTCCGTCAACACTTTCGGCACAAGCTTCGCGCAGACCTTGCGCATTTGCAGATTCTCCGTCACTATCCCATGTACCGCAAATGTGGACATGTTTAGGGTGTCAGCGATGTACTGGATGCTCAATCGACGGTCGGAACGCAAAACTTCGCACACACGATTCACGTTTTCGTCGGTTCTGGCCGTTGTTGGGTGTCCAGAACGGGGTTCGTCGGCGACCTCCTCCCGGCTCTCCTTGAACGCCTTGTGCCTCCCGGACTGTGACCTTGAAATGCAGTCGTCCTTGAAGGCCTCTTCAGAAAGCATCTGGAATGTTTCGGTTGCATTCTTACCAAGTCGCACGCAAAACTTGATGGCGTATCGCTGTTCAAGCGAACGCTCCATCGCGCCGTATTACAAAGTCGAAAAACACACTTCACGCGGAGGCATGTCTTTCCACTCAGACTGCTCGGAGCAAACTGGCGACCGGCTGCCTTGGAAGGGCAGATCCCCCACCACATTTCCCGATCCATTTTACCCCGCTGCGATGTATATTCGAGTAAAATCATGCGCATTACTTTCATAATGGACTCTGTATTGTAACTTGCTGTTACTCAACGCACACATTGACCTATAAGTGTATACATTTGCTAAAACATTTTGCTTTGAATATGATATACTTATATACATTTCAAACGTATAGCATCGTACGAAAATTATGCATGTGACTATTGACTATATAATGTATGTTATATATATGTATAACGTATATATTATATAGGGTGTCCAAAAAGACCCCGGATTTAGGAGCTGAACATAAAGGTGACTATAACTATAATCGTAAAGGAATGTGAATTATACTTGTTTCGGCATGCATAGTACGCCAAAATATAATATTTTGACCTATGATTCACATTCTCTTCTATGATTGAATTACGGTCATTCTTGTGCTATAAGGCCATTACATAACGTTTTTAGAAAAAATGTTTCAGACAAAAGTTAAGAATTCAAAGAAGCTGTTTACTGATATTCAGTCTTTTTTTTTTTCTTCATTAGTTTCTTTGTTCCCATCATGTCAAGCAATCAGCTTTTGATTCCATCATGACAATGCATCTATTCACATTTCTTTAATTCTTAATTCTTGATCTTGCAGACGCAAAATTCTACAAATTGATTCCGTAATTGTATTTCACCAAATTTGATAATCAAATGCCTCTGCCAGTAAATTAAAAATAGTCCACGATGAACGCCTCTGACATTTATCTATAACTAGCCAAAGCATTTACAGCTGTGGCATTTTGTTATAGCTAGCCAGCTCACAATTAACGCCTCTGGCAGTAAATTAAAAATGGTCAGTCCACGATGAACGCCTCTGACATTGGATCATAATTAGACAAAGCGCAATTTATTGTTATAACATTTAACTATATCACTTGTATGATAAATAAAAGTGATATTTTCACGAATGACATAAAGATGCTAACCTTTCCCATGCTGGCTTTATAGGGTGCCTTCCAACAAGAAACACACATCACAATAACCAATTTTGACCTTCTAGAGTGCCTTCCAACAAGAGACACAGTATGACAAGGTGCATCATTACAATCTTGTTCGCTAATACAAGGATGAGATACTGTATTGTACTGAGTCGCTTGTTAGAAAGCACCCATAACCTTCTCTTACCAAAGGCAGATAATATTCTGCTACTACATTTTTTCTATTTTGTGGACACAAAACACTATATAAATACACACACACACACACCACATACGGTTAAACACTACTACACTATACTGAATTGACAGTACTGTTACGCGGCAACGATACTGTGAACGCGGGTCATACTGGTTACAGCTGATTGACTCGTATACGCCGTTATTTTCTGACACATACAGCGTCACGCAAAACGATATATGTATGCATATATATATACATATACCAGGTGTAGAAGTATGAAACCGGAATTTTTTTGTAAAAATTACACGTCTGTTGTTTGAAAATGATAAAAAATTTTTAATTCAAAATAATCTCCATTGCTATTTATACATTTTTCCCACCTCTCGGGGAATGTATGAATGCCACGCCAAAAAAACAGTTCTTCTTTTGAAGCGAACCAGTTATCGAGCCATTTGCGTACATTTTCATACGAATTGAAGTGTTGTTCAGCGAGAGCATGTCCCAGTAATGCGAATAGATGATAATCGAACGGAGCCAAGTCTGGAGCATAAGCCGCATGCGCTAATATCTCCCAACTGAACGCCTTGATCGTTTCCCTGACCCGTTTTGCTGTGTGTGATGGAGCATTATCATGAAGCAAAATGACTTTGTGTTGCCTTTTTCCATATTCCGGTCGTTTTTCACGTAATGCTCTATTTAAATCGATCATTTGCTGTCGGTAGCGATTAGTGTTAACGGTTTCACCAGCAGGTTTTAGCAGCTCATAATAGATTACACCATTCTGATCCCACCAAACACAGAGCATTGTCTTCTTTCCAAAGCGATTTGGTCTTGCAATGGATGTTCGCCTGGATTCACCCATGATTTACGATGCTTAGGAATCTCAAAATATATCCATTTTTCATCACCTGTGACGATTCGATGGAGAAATGACTTCCTTTTGTATCTGTCGAGCAGCATTTCACAAGTGGTTTTTCGATTTTCTTGCTGTCTTTCATTCAGTTCATGCGGAACCCATTTTCCCACTTTCTGAATCTTGCCCATAGCCTTCAAACGAATGGAGATGGCTTTCTGCGTTACATTCAATTGATCCGCGAGTTCTTGTTGAGTTTGAGTATCATCTTCATCCAATAAGGCTTGCAATTCGATGTTTGTGAACTTTTTCGGTTTCCCACGCTCTTCGTTTCTCACATCAAAATTACCACTTTTGAATTTTTTGAACCACTCGAAACACTGTGTTTTACCAAGAGCCATATTCACCGTAAGCTTCGACAAGCATTCGATGCGATTCTGCAGCAGTTTTCTTCAAATAACAGAAAACCAATGCTGTCTGCAAATCATAGTTCGTAGGCACAAAACTCGACATGTTTAAGGTTAAAAAAAAATATACCGGTGTATGGAACTTGGGTTGTTGTATGTTGGAAATCTTCGTCACTGTTAGAGAGAAATGATGGCGCTGCAGATGCGGTCTTGTGGTCCTTAAACTGATAGCTAGTGCCATATATAGGGAAATTCCGGTTTCATACTTCTACACTTGGTATATATATATATATATATATATTGGTATATATATATATATATATATATATATATATATATATATATTAGTATATACACATACATACAAAAAATTTTTATTTTTCACTCTAAGAAAAAAGATACATAATCGATATCATGGTCACATTATCTTCTCCTTAGCGACTAATTAAGAAAAGGCATTCACTGTAACTAAGTCTACGTTATTGTAAAAACTCTCTATTATCTTTGAAGTTCTATTATTGATACATCATTTGAGTGCATTCTCCAGGTTTATTCCACTAAAAAAAAAAATACAAATAGATGACCAGATATATGACGCAGTAAAATTCTATATTACATTCTGGCGCAAAAATGTGATCAGTAGCCCTTTGAAACTGAATGTATCATAAAAATAATAAAGTAATATTTTAAAAATACATTGTATTCAATAAAATGCATTAAGTTATTATGATGTCCAATCACTATTATTAAGAAAATACAATATTATTTAGAAAGGAAAATATTTTCATGATAATTTGCTGGAAGGTATGATTAGGTCGCAGCATACTGTTCCTTATACGCTTCCTGTGACGCTCTTGAGATGCATGTCCGCGCGTGAGCGGTTCGGCCGTCAAGCGACGAGCGGTTGTGAAGGAAAAGTAGGCAGCATTTCAGAAATCGGCCCGAAATGCGCAACTAATTTCGAGTACATTGAAGTACACAATTTACACAATATATAATTTCTGTAATTTTATAAAAAGTATATTTGAAGTAATAGGTTTATTAATAATGTTATTTATTAAAAAAAAAGGAAAAAAGGAAAAAGCAGGATCGAACATAAGATCTTCAATATTCTAATCTTGCACCCAACGCCCGAGACCACGCTGAGTTCTTGCGGATCACCTCGACGAACATGGTACATATAGCGCACGGAAAGTCTTAAACTATTGTATATCTCATCAATGTTTATGTTTTGAAATCATTTTTGCATTTGCATTTTTGCTACGTTAATGAGAAAAATATATGATTAATATAATTTAATAAAAAGAAAATGAAAGAATTTTAATTCACAAACATACTCCAGACGATAAAATTGGAGATTTTCACATCTGGAGTATTGAATATTAGTCCAAGAAACCGAAGTCTGTCAAAAAAAAAAACGAAGAACTGGCAAGCGTGTTCGTCATTTTAAATTCTTTCAATTTCTGTTATTTCGATAGAGCGAGACAGAGAAAAAACAAAAACGGATAGAAGCTCCGATTGTAATTGGTGAGTCTCCGCGCGGAAACGCCGAACTGGGCTCGTCTAGCAAAACAATGAGTCTGTTCTTCTCTCTGTGGTCGCTTGTTTCTAGCGACCGAAAATATTTTCTCGATGATCTCGGCCGCTTGGCGTGTATCATAAGGAGAAAAGAGACATTCTAGATAATACATAATTTTTATTAAATTATATTAATCCTTGACCTACGATTTAAGTTATGATGGCGCGTGCCTGGAACATGTTGTTTATGTTTGGCCCGATAGACGTACCACGGCTCTCATCAATGATACTTATGTTTGGCCCGATTTCTTTACCACGAGTCGCACACGATATTATAAGTGAAAGAGTTAATCATATACCTTTCTCATTAATAGCAAAAATGATTTCAAAACGTGATAATTAACGAGATATAGTTTACGATTTTCCGTGTATTTTATGTACCACGTTCATAGAGACGGTCTGCAAAAATTCAGTGGTCTCGGGCGTTAGGTGCGAGATCAGAATGTTGAGGATCCTATGTTCCTGCTTTTTCCTTTTTTTCTTAATTTTTTTTTAAACAAATAACGTTATTAATGAACATATTACTCCAAATATGTTTTTATAGAATTATAGAAATTATATGTGTACTTCAGTATGCTCAGAACTAGTTACACATTTCGAGCCAATTTCTGAAGTGGTGCCTATTTTTCAACCGTTTTACAACCGCTCAACAGTCGACGGCTGAACCGCTGGATCGCGCGCGGACGTGCATTTCAGAAGCGTCACAGTATAAGAAACATGCAGCTATCATATCTTCCAATATGAAAATTATCATAAAAATATTTTCCTTCCTACATAATTGTTATTTTCTTAACAATAGTGATTGAACTTCATATTAATAAGTAAATACATTTTATTGAATATTATATACTTTTAAAATATTACTTTATTATTTTTATGATATATTCGGTTTTTTTTCAAAGAGCTGACCATGCTTATTTGCTACAAAATGTAATATCTTTTAATATAGAATACTGATAATATCAATTTAAGACTAATAAGAGTCGATACAGAATGAGATATATAATTTTAAACTGGAATGACTTAACTCCAATAATGACTTACAATAATGAACTCCGTGATGTCTTCTTTATCAACATGTGAATAAAGAAGGCATGTTGAATAAAGAAGACAGAAGACTAAGGAAAGGATTGATAATTTGTTGGAAGGTACGGTCGCAGCATATTTCTTAGTGCAACGCTCTTGAGGTACACATCCGTACGCGATACGGTGCGGCTCAGCCGTCGAGCATTGAGCGGCGGGGGGAAAGAAGGCGACGCTTCAAAAGTCGACCCAAAATTTAACATGCACTCCAATAACTATAAGAAGAATACCGAATCACTTCAATAGATAAATAAAAAATTATTTGTATATTGCATATAAAGGCATATATAAAAGCTTTTTGATTTGTTAATTATAAAATTATATTGATATCATCCTTATAATTATATTAATCATCACACTTTTGCAATTTGATTGATTATCAGAATTTTCATTCGGATGATAGTTATAAAAAAAACATTTCACAGAAAATACTGATCGACGTAACATTATTACAGAAACATTTTTTTTTTGAATTTTTTCTAAAGGTAAACAGATCTCACATATATCTTTATAAAAAAATATTGATTTTCTATCTATTCGACGCATACTACGTCAATTATGTTTTGCTACAATTGTCGATTTAAAACTTTTAGAAATACACATATAATATAATTTCAATAATTAAATAAAAATATATTTAGCCTGTAATATATGTTTATTAACAATGTCATTTATTTAAAAAAAAAAAAGTTATGAAAAAAGAAAAAAGAAATTGATCATGAGAGCTTTAACATTCAGATCTCGCATCTTACGCGTGAGACCACGCCTGCAAATCATTTCTATGACGTTGTATATAATATAACGCTCATGGAAAATTATGGAAATATCAATATCTCGTAAATTATTGTGTTTTGAAATTATTTTTGCTATTATATATAAATTGGAGGGATATAGGATTAGCATAATTTATTAAAACTTATGTTATCTATAATGTTCCTTCTCCTCTTAATTATACACATTGAGCGGCCGAAATTTCCTAGAAAGCATTTTCGTAGAAACAAGCGACTATATAGAGAGACAGAGAGGGAGAGAGAGAGAGAGAGAGAGACAGAGAGGAAGAGAGAGAGAGAGAGAGAGAGAGAGAGAGAGAGAGAGAGAGAGAGACTCCGAAGGATAAACTCGCTGTTTCGTTCGACGAGCTCAGCTCGGCGTGCGGAGTCTCACCGATTACAATCGGAGTTTCTATCCTTTTTTGTTTTTGCTCTGTCTCACTCTGTCGTACTTCTGTTTCAATAATTCGTTCTGCATTTCAAGAATGAAATCATTTATATGCTACGTCTGCTACGAGATTGCCGCTTGTCGTTCCGACATCCGAGCAGAATGGAAGCTCAACCGAAACACATATCGCGTCCCGAACCTTGATATATGCATGTGTAAATAATTCAGTAAATAAAGTTTAGACATGTGTTGTATATATGTACATACACGCGCGCGCGCGCGCGCACGCATACATACGCACACGCGTGTGTATGTATGCTATTATATATACATATATATTAGGTCATTTAAAAAAGTATCCGCGGTTCTTTGTTCAATTTTTGAATGAAAAAACCGCGGATACTTTTTAAATGACTCAATATATATATATATATATATATATATATATTATATATATATATATATGTTATTTTATATGTATGCATCAATAATTTACTAAATAAAATGTATGTAAAAGACAGAACAGTGTAATTAAAATAATTATCGTCCTTTATACTCATATGTAAATAATATAGTATGTTTCTTGTTTAGGAAGAAATTATTTCAACAAAATTGAAATAATTAATATCATATTTATTTTATTATTGTTCGAGAGTGAGTTAGAGAGAGAGCGCTGGCGAGAAAAATTTGAGTACTACGGTTTTATCTGAATTTCGCTTCACGCGAATTATCAATTGCGAATCAAACGCGGCGGTTTTCTGGCAGCGGAGCGTCTCCTAGGCGGTTGCACTGGTAGCGAAGCGTTGACTCGAGAACAGCGAAAAATAAGAGAGTCATTGCTTCTCGGTTTTACCTTTTATTCTTTTTTAAGAACAAAGGCTTCCCTTTGCATTCGCCTATGAGATTTTTGCAAAATTGAAAATTTTGAAGTGACCCTCTGTTTTGGGCGGCGATTAGCAATTTCGAGCGCAACGACCAAGCGGCACGCTATTGCCATGCGCGCCCATTAAATCTGGATTCTTGATTGGGATGAACGCGTGTTACGCGTTTTGCGTCACGCGATCGCGCGTGCGCTGCGACCGATTCGAGTTGGTTCGTCATTATAGCGGTTGAGATCTGCGTACGTGCGACGTGCGGCTTAGCTTATTGTTTTTCGACTTTATCGACGAGGTGATGGCCGAGTTTATGTTTTGGAAACCTCTAAGGACGCTTGGGATCCTTCTAGAAGCTTTCGATCCGCATGTCGCACGAACGCCAAATATGCAAAAACTGTACATGTTGGCTGTATTTCGAACAATTATTATTTTCCTCTCGAAAGAAAAAACTTTGACCAGGACATTTATTGATATGGGCCTGAGTAGATCGATAATTCAGATCATTTCTATGGTTCAGCGACGCACTTTTCATGACAGCGCCGCTGTCGGAATATCGCGGAACTAAAATACTGCTTAGTTTCATGACTTCACGTCAATTTCACTCGTAATATACAAACGAAATTTTCGGATACTCTTTTCTCTTATACTAAAACTCCTACCGCGTTTCTAAAAGCACAGGATTGTTCATTTAGGTTTTCCGCAATTCGCTAACTACTTTTTATGAAGGTGCAAGATCTGAACTCTATGCAGCACATATTGTGATGTGTTGACTACAGAAGCCGATAACAAAACTGTAAGTCTTCAATTTTCTTTCGTTTTTCATATTCAAATGTAGCTGGCGAATTGCGTTGTCGATACTTTAATTGTGGAAAAGGATTTTTCAATCCATAAACACAATGAAGAGAAGAGAGTTTTTAATATTTAATGATAAAACAGGACACTCCAGCATCCTCTTAAATCTGTATTACAAGTAATATTTAAAATCCAATGCAAAAAAGATATACATAAAATTTACAATATACAAATCGTATGTACTAGTATGTACTGGTATTTGTACATTATTATTCATCGGAAAACAGATGACCGTCATCTTGACGTTTTTATCGACTCAAGTAATTATATCTTTAATTCTCTTTCTTTCCTTCTCTCTCTCTCTCTTTCTCTTTCTCTCTCTTTTAAAACTTATTACATAAAAATTATTTCACAAAGAAAAAGGGTTAATAAGTGCCAATTTTGGCCTTTTCCAAATTTCGTACAAATATAGCAAAATCTATTTCTTGAAGTCAATCATAAGGTAAATTGTTTAAGAGGCCAATTTTAGTCTTCTCCAAATTTCATACAAACACATGAAAATTTATTTCTTGAAGTCAATTATAAAGTAAATCGTTTATAAAGACGTTCGTCACTACAAAATACGTGATATCAGTACAAATTTACTTTTTGAAAAAGGTAGAAAAAGGTTAAACATACGTGCTTCTTGAATAAAGCCTAAGTATATCAAATGAAGTATTAAAAAGCAGATGCTACTCATAATTAATCAAGTTGAGTTCTATCAAATTAAAAAGTAAAACATAAATGGTACTGTCTTTTGTTATCTATAGGCACTGGTAGTGTCTTAGATAAATATTACGCGAGACACGGACGTGCTTTCTTTACGCGAACCGGCGAGTTGCGTCAGATCAAGGATCTGATGAGTTTATCGGATCTCAATAACAGTTGTCCCGATCGAGTTTAAGTATCTTTAAGAACACTTAATCGACTTATACTCCGATCGTATATACGTGCTTTTACTTTTTCTCTGCAAAGCAAAGATATCGCGATAGAAAATTCCGAACTGCCACTTTTTAGATTCAGATACGTCGTCGTCGTTGTCGACCACATTCCACACATTCCTTTTGTGTCCTTTTTTTACGTAAGGAGAGCTAGTTTCATGTCCTTCTGATATTCTTTATGCAAGGAGTGCTGGTGATGATCAGCGAGTGCTGCGATCTGAAGACACGGTAATGTCTCGGCGTTAAGCATGGCGTGAGTCTGTGTTCCTACTACGAGTGTTTCGGTTAGTTTTTTCAAAACAACAACACAAGAATCAGTAATGTAATAATAAAACACGCTGGTAATTGCTAAAAACTAGGAAATGATAATGAAAAAGCGATTTATTTGATCTCGATCTCCATTTGTTTATAATTTAATATTTAATGAAAGATCAAATGGAAATGAAATTATACACTGGTATTAACTTAGCTAGGAAATGATAATGACAAAGCAATTTATTCGATCTCCTTTTGTTTATAACTTACTGTTTAATAAAAGGAGATCGAATGAAAACAAAATTACACAGTTGGTAATTATTAACTTAAGCTAGGAAATGATAATGAAAAAGTGATTTCTATTTGTTTAATTAATATTTTAAAAAAGAAGATCGAACGAAAATTAAATTATACTATTAGGTGTTGGAATTAATTCGTAGCGTTTTTAATGAAAGAATGTTATTTATTTCACATGAGCATTAAAAAATACATTAATGAAAGTACTTCCCATCACTTGTAAAACGCTACGAATTAATTCCAACACCTAATATATTTGTTAAATAAGTCGGAAGATGATGATGAAAAAGTGATTTCTCCAAATTTTGTACAAACATATGAAAATCTATTTTTTGAAGTCAATTATAAGGTAAATTGTTTACAGAGACGTTCGTCACTACAAAATGTGTGATATCAGTACCAACTTACCTTTTCAAAAAAAAGTAAAAAAAGGCTAAGTATACATGGTTCTCGAATAAAACTTAATTATCCAATTAATAGCAGTTTTCATTTTTTTTCAAAGATATATTCTTATATAATTAACAAAAAATAATAAATACTTAACAAAAAAAGATCAAATGGAAACGAAATTATATATTATACGTATTTGTTAACTAAGCCAGATGATGATAACAAACTGTTCGAGATCGGTAAGTCAAAAAAAAGGTAAGAATTCCTTCGGTCGACCGACAGTAATTGTTATTGAACGCACGCACAAGGCGAGCTCGTGATTTCATCTCGAGCCTGACATTAAGCCTCGTCAAAGTCAGGGATTCATTGTTCTTTAGCCTTTTCAAAACAATTCGGTACACGCAAACAGGCACCGGCAACGGAACATCGAAAGTTCTAGAACAATTCGATTCGCGCACGCGAGCGCCGCGCTCCGACGAATATGTCACGCGCTGTCACCAATCCCGCGTACGGATTTTCTGTCGCGCATGACTGTTACGTTGAACGTCGCTAGAAAAGAATCGAAAGCGCCAATCAATTTTGTACAACCAATGCCACGTGATAATTACGATTGTGGCTAAATTTAATTGGATTTCTCCCAAGAAGAAAGCCCGGACCGGAAGTAATAAATGCTTCGATCTCGCCGGTCCTCAGCTCAGATTGAGCAGACTGAGCAGATTGAGCAGATTGCGCAGATTGCTAAAATAGTCTACACCGCTTATACCGTCTACACCGCTTAGAATTCTTAGACTTCTTAGAGTTCTTATTTCTAAAAGTTCTTCGAGTTCTTAGAATCATAGTCTCGCTACTATATCGCTTCGTTAAATCGCCGCGCTAACCGCTTAGTGAAATCGCGATAAAACGACTCTTTCCGAGAAAATCGCCGAGATTTTCCATCACCGCGATTCCAAATACAATTTTGGAAAAGGACACGGAGTTCTCCTTACTGTCGTGCATCATATCAACCTTGTGCCGTTCTCTCACTCGAATTTTTCCGCGCGGTGCGCTCTCGCACATTTATTGGTCCTTCGAGCCGGATTTAAACTAGCGAGTAAGACAAACGCCGCATCACTTTAAAAATTTCACGATCAGCGCTCTCGCACATTTTTGCTTCGCACAAACGATTTATTTGACATCGATCTTCATTAATTTAATATTTAACAAAAGAAAATGGAAATAAAATTACACGCTTATAATTGTTAACCAAGCTAGGAAATGGTAATGAAGACGTGATTTAACTCTATTTGTTTATAATATTTAACAAAACTTAATATTTAACAAAAGGAGATCGGATGGAAATTACGCTGGTAAGTGTTAATTAAGCTACGAAATAATAATGAAAAAATAACTTCTCTCTTCGTGCAAACACATGAAAATTGATTTTTAAAGTCAATTAATTATAAAGTAAATTGTTTATAAAATTTAGTATTAACAAAATTTGCGTTAAGTTAAATTCCTCAAAATTTTATATACCGTTCGTAAAAAAGATTTGATATCAACAATTGGCGCCAAGTTAAATTCCATGTGATTCGGATACTAAATTAAATAAATAACATTAATTTTAATGATGTATATCATTTCTATAAAAGATTTGATATATCAAGAACTGGCGCCAAGTTAAATCCTATCTCTTTATGCCATGCCAAATGAATTAACAATGATATGTATCACTCATACAAAAGATTTAATATCAACAATTGTAGCGCCAAGTTAAATTCTAGTATCGAAATAAAATGTAAAACCCAAAGTAATCTTTACTTAATCCAAATGGTACCTTTAATTTTTATATGAAACCTAAGTATACGGTATATATCTTATTGAAGGATCTTCTGATCCAAATGATTTAAATTCCTCTTAAATGAAATTATCATATCACAATTCATTTTCGCTTCCTAAAGTAGTTATTAAAGTGATTATTTTATCATAATTCACTCAAAAATATTTTCTCTTACAACTAAAGTAGTGGTTATTTAATTCTGCTTGAAAACATTATACAAACGTTATTACAAAATTGCGTTACGTTTCTCAATTTAAGTGTTATCATAAAAAATTAAAAAATTAATCTTATAAAATAAAAAAATTTAATTTAAATAGAAAAATTTTTCATGTAAAAACATTTGGCGCTGCTAAATCTCAATATAATAACATAGTAATTGTGCGAGAATGCACCGCGCGGAAAGATTCGAATGAGAGAACGGCACACGGTTGATATGATACACGACAGTAAAGAGAACTCTGCTTCTTTGTAATTTAACAAAAGAATTTTCTTTAATATGCACAGTTACAAATTCAGAAAATATAATTAATTAAATATTAGATTAACAGAATATTAAATGCGGTCACCTTTTCCAAATTGTATTTGGAATCGCGGTGATGGAAAATCTCGGCGATTTTCTCGGCACTTCTCGAAAAGATTCGTTTTATAGCGGTTTTCACTAAGCGGTTAGCACGGCGGTTTTACGAAGCGATATAGTAGCGAGACTATGACTCTAAGAACTCTAAGACGTCTAAAACTCTAAGAACTAAGGACTCTAAGCAGAGGACGGCGAGATCGAAGCATTTATTGCTTTCGGCCTGGACTTTCTTCTTGGGAAAAATCCAATAAAATTTTGCCACAATCGTAATTATTACATGGCATTAGTTGTACAAAATTGATTGGCGCTTTGGATTCTTTTCTAACGACGTTCAACGTAACAGTCATGCGCGACAGAAAATCCGTACGTGGGATTGGTGACAGCGCGTGACGTATTCGTCGGAGCGCGGCGCTCGCGTGCGACAATTGAATTGTTCTAGAACTTTCGATTGTCCGTTGCCGGAGCTTGTTTGCGTGTACCGAATTGGTTTAAAAAGAACAAAGAATGCCAAATCGATGATTTTAACGAGATAACGGATTAAGATCATGCTCGAGATGAAATCACGAGCTCACTTTATGCATGCGTTCAATGACAATTACTGTCGGTCGACTGAAAGAATTCTTGCTTTTCCCGAATTAACAATCTCAAACAGTAATGAAACATGAATGCAATATTTAAAAAAGTAAAAAAAAATAAGAATATGATACTTAGAAAAATAATATAAAAAGCATATTAATAAGAAAAATTAGAATCTTATTAAAAAATATAAATATTTAGAAAAATAAGAAAAATAAGCATTCCCAATGAAAGTTAAAATATCTAGCGTGTGTATATATGCGATTGATTTATAGAGCCATGTAAATTATAAACGTTGTGAATGCTATTAAATTTATGTATGTCTAAAAAAAATTAATTTAGATTTGTAAAACATGCGTTATGAAAGAGAAATAAATAATAAACTTTATTATTATTCAGTGTAAAGTTCATTAAAATTTATTATTACTTTTATTATTAACTTTAAATTTATATAATTATCTTTTATTATTTAAATTACGTCATATAAAAAAATTACGTAATACATCAAATAATTTATAAAATTAATAATAAATATAGTAAATATAATAAATATAATAAATTATATATTAATAATTAATATATAATTAATAATAAATATGACTCTATGAGTCAAGCTAGGTCTTTAAGCTGTGTTATTAGAAAACCATAAATTTATTACAACAAACGTTTCAATCCTAATTGAGTCATTTTCAATGTTAAAATTGGTATAATTTGAAATTAACTATCTATTTGGAAAACGATGAACTTAATAAAACGTATAATATAATTAAGTAATTATAATCCTATATAAAATTATTGTTGTGTTCTTACAACAATCGTTATGAATAGATATGAACCTTATTAAATGTATAAACATGAAAACATAATGCATAGTTCGGATAAAGATGTAAAATTATGGATACATCAACGCTTGGTGAACATTAACGGTCATCTTAAAAAGTGATCTTGAAAACGCAGTCACAAAGGTTCGAAATTGCATTCATAACTGACTAATGAACAGCTCTAAATATTGACTAAAAACATAGTTAATCGAAGATTGTATAAATAATAATTTAATAAAAAGAAAACCGCTACAATAAATTTCTTATACATACAAATTTTCACAATTAAGAAGAAAAATAATTTTTTTGTGCCATCCACATTCCAATAAGAAAAACTTAATAAAATTTATTCACATCTTATTAGATAATGGTAACCCACTTCCGTTTACTTGATGCTATTAGGACTAGATTAAGATTCCATTATTACAATTCTAACAATTCTACCACTAAAATATTGAATATTAAGAACAAATATTTCACAGTTTCTTATATAAGATCGGTTTTCTAAAATTTTTTATCTATAGATTTTGTGCGAGAGCGCACCGCGCGGAAAGATTCGAGTGAGAGAACGGCATAAGGTTGATATGATGCACGACAGTAAAGAGAGCTCCGTTTCTTTTAATTTAACAAAAGAATTTTCTTTAATATGATCAGTTACAGAGTCAAAAAATATAATTAATTAAATATTAGATTAACAAAATATCAAATGCAATCACCTTTTCCAAAATTGTATTTGGAATCGCGGTGATGGAAAATCTCGGCGATTTTCTCGGAAAGATTCGTTTTATCGCGATTTCACTAAGCGGTTAGCACGGCGATTTTACGAAGCGGTATAGTAGCGAGACTATGATTTTAAGAACTCGAAGAACTTTTAGAAGTAAGAACTCTAAGAAGTCTAAGAACTCTAAGCGGTGTAAACGGTATAAGCGGTGTAAACTATTTAAGCAATCTGCTGCGCGGACCGGCGAGATCGAAGCATTTATTGCTTCCGGTCCGGGCTTTCTTCTTGGGAGAAATCCAATTAAATTTTGCCATAATCGTAATTATCACGTGGCATTGGTTGTACAAAATTGATTGGCGCTTTCGATTATTTTCTAGCGACGTTCAACGTAACAGTCATGCGCGACAGAAAATCCGTACGCGGGATTGGTGACAACGCGTGACGTATTCGTCGGAGCGCGGCGCTCGCGTGCGCGAATCGAATTGTTCTAGAACTTTCGATGGTCCGTTGCCGGTGCCTGTTTGCGTGAACCGAATTGTTTTGAACAGACTAAAGAACAATGAATCCCTGACTTTGACGAGGCTTAATGTCAGGCTCGAGATGAAATCACGAGCTCGCCTTGTGCGTGCGTTCAATAACAATTACTGTCGGTCGACCGAAAGAATTCTTACCCTTTTTTTTGAATTACCGATCTCAAACAGATTTCATATCCGGATTGTGATGCAAGTTACGTAGGCCAAATAAAAAGATGTTTACATACAAGAGTGCATGAGCACTCTTCTGATATTATAATAAAAAGACAGGATCTCCTTCGATCATTTCAGACTATCACATTAATTTCAATCATAATTTGGATTTGGAGAAAGTTAAAATTTTGGATACACAGAACCATCGTATAATAAAAAGCTAATATCAGAAATGGTGCACATTAAAAGACAATATCAAGATGTTAAATAGACAAACTGATACAGAATCTTCATCTAATAATTATCTTCCTATAATTATCTTCCTCTCCAATTCTACTCGCTTTCCTAATATTTTCTTACATACTTCCTCTTTTCATTCTTTCTCTGCCACTGATCTTATTTTTTTGCCTCTAACTATTACAGTATCAGATTAGATTTGTCATTACTAAAGAAATGAGTTACAATTATCAAGATATCTCAATTTTCCGAAGACAAATGTTAAATTAAAGACTTTTAATTAGTTCACTACTTATCAATGGGTATATATTTTTTATTTATTATTTATAACATTTTTATTTTTTACTTTTGAAAATCAGATTTGTATTGTTTTAATTATTTGTTTTTAAATTTTATATAAACGTTTTATGTAAAGACATTTCTTATTATACAATTTTTTATTTTATTCTTCAATTTTATAACCGTTTATTATTACTTATACAATTTTCTATTTTATTTTATTATCATAACCATTGTCTTTGTAATTGTGAAAATTTTTATGTATGAGAAATTTATTGTAGCTTGCGGTTGTCTTTTTTCATAAATTATTATTTTTATACAATCTTCGATTAACTATGCGTTTAGACAATACGTAGAGCTGATCATTGGTCAGTTATAAATGTAATTTCAAACCTTTGCAACTGCGTCTTCAAGGACTCTTTTTAAGATAAACGTTGATGTCTATCAAGTGTTGATGTGTATCTACAATTTCACATCTTTATTCGAACTATGCAGTATTTATGTTTTCACGTTTACACATTTAATAAGGTTCATACCTATTCGTAACGATTGTTATACGAACACGATAATAATTTTTTTATATAAAATTATAATTACTGTCTTAATCATACTATATGTTTTATCAACATCGTTTTTCAAATAAATAGTGGATTTCAAATTGTATCAATTTTAATATTGAAGATGATCTCAATCAGAGTTAAAATATTTATTGTAATAAACTTATATTTTTCTAATAACACAGCATTAAGGCCTTTTTTTTTGGTAACGGAGGGGAAATGCCTAACGCATACCCGGGACCTCGGGGGAGAGCCCGGAGTTATGTGGGGCTTGCACCCACTAAAACCCCTCCGGGTGTCCTTACCAGGCCATAGTTGAGGGGCTACCAGGAACGCGTGCAGCATACTTCATACTTCTAGGAACCTCTCTGGCCAGTCGATTTAGATGACCGACATCCCTTCCCGCCCGGGGATTTTAGGATGTCGAGAGACGACGACCCCGGGTGGTGCAGGGCACTGACGATCCAATATTCGGGCGCTGGGGGGACACCACTCCCGCGTCCGCCCCCCGGTTGTTGTTGGGGGCGGGAGTTGGGGATTCTGGCCCCCGCCGGGATCCCCAGCCCCCAAGGGGCGCCAATCCAGAGTTTGGCGCCCCTCATACGTTGCCGCCGCGAGAAGCTCTCGCGGCGCATCCCTCGCGCGCGGAGGCGCAGAGACACCGCCACTGCCGTGCAGTCGACGTGACTATGGGGCGGCGGTACCACACCTCCACGCGCAGGGGGGTTAGCTAGTGTCCGGCGGCGATGCGACCCTAGGGTCGGCAAACCGCCGCCGCTTCACTGCACCCCGCGTCCGTGACGCAGGGTCGTCGGTGGTGACAGGGGAGACGGGCGCTGGCCCCGCCTCCCCCCCACATACACCACCGTCCTCTTCCTCCTCTGTAACTTCGGTTATTGGGGGAAGAGATCGCCCCCGTTCTCGCTCCGTGGGGCAGTCCCGGCGGCGCGTACGCGCGAGCGGTGACTCGGGGCGCGAGCGGCCCGGCTGGAGCCGGCGCTCACGTTGTCCCCCAACGCCACCATCCCACATCTCCTCCCCCTTCGTCGGCGGCGGCGGCGGGAGAGGGCCCCTTTCAGTCTCCTCCTTCTGCGACATCACCCGTTCGCAGAAGGAGGAGAAGGCCTTCCAAGCGCTCTCCCTGCCGACTATCGCCCTGACGACAGCCGGCAGGGAGAGATCCCCCCCTATCTCTCAGGCCAGGACACCGCGCTCGCTCGCCCAAGCCGGGTAGGCCTCCAGCGTATGCTGCGCGATGTCCCGATCCTCGTCGCAGTGGCGACAACGAGCGGTCGGCTCCTTGCCTATGCGACGCAGATATTCTCCAAAACATCTGTGTCCGGTGAGCACCTGCGTCGCGTGGAACGACAGTCCGCCCTATCCCCTGCCTACCCATTCCTCGAGGCAGGGGAGGATGGCCTCCACGGTCTGGGCGCCCGTCGGCAGGTTGTTTTCGAGAGTAGCGCGCCACTCTCCGAAGACCCGCCGACGGGCGTTCCCCCTCAATCGGTCTACGGTCCCCGGGGTTACGACCCCCCCCCCCCCCCGAGGCCGAATGGCCTTCACCCTGGCGAAGATCTCCGCCAGGGCGTCGGCCACGTACTCGGCAGGGGGATTCCCGCGACCATGGCGCCCGCATACGACACCGTCCTGTAGGCCCTACAGATACGAAGGGCCAGTCGCCATTGCACGCTGTGCAACCGTTCTTGTATACGACGACTGACCAGGGCCTTCTCACACCATACCGGGGCTCCGTAAAGGGCCCCGGACAGGACGGCGTGCATATACGCCCGCCTGACCGACTCGTTCGGACCGCGAAGGTTGGACATGAGGCCGAGCAGAGCGCCGAGTAGGGTCGCGCGGAGAACATAGTCGTATGCGACGTTCCAGAGTAGGGGTCCCACCACGGACCCCTGTGGAACGCCGCACGACACGTCTCTCCGCTGCTGGAGCCCCATTTTATTATGGAACTCCAGCTGCCTGTCCCGGAAATAGTCCTCAACAATGGCGACCTAGTAAGGGGGCAAGAGGTGGTGTCCTCTTAACGCCCCCACTACCTGATCCCACAGGATGCTGTTGAAGGCGTTGGCGATGTCCAGGGACACCGCCAACGCCACCTCCCCACCCGCGGTCATCCGCTCCGAGAGGGCTCTGACCTGCCTGACGGCGTCGATCGTCGACAAGCCCTCCCGGAAGCCGTACTGACCGCGGGATAGATTGGGACCATCCCGGGACAGGTGCCGGACGATACGGGCAGCGATGACTCGCTCCAGCAGTTTTCCCGCATCGTCCAGCAGGCAAATCGGCCTATAAGCGGAGGGACTCTCCGCCGGTTTGCCCTCCTTGCATAGGAGGATAAGCCTGGCCCTCTTCCACGACCTGGGAAAGATGCCTTCTCTGAGGCAGTTCGTGAAGAGCTGCCTCAGTTGATCGCCCACGATGGGGGTCGTGGCGAGCCAGACCCTGCCGTGAATATCGGAGGGTCCGGGCGCCCGCGGCCTCCCTTCAGGCGGGCGAAGGCCTTCGTCATCTCCTTCCCGGTGACGCTCAGCTCTTCCGTCCATCCTCTCTGGGATATCTCTCTCCTTGTTGGGAAAGAGGACGGCCATCACGTCCTCCAGGAACTGAGCGTCCAGGGTTTCCGTCATCGGGGGGGCCCCCACGAACGAAGTTGCTTCGTCACAATCATCGTTACAAAATTGTAGGGCCTCCCCCACGGATCCCTGTCCAGGGAGGAGATCAATTCGCGCCAGGCGTTGGCCTTCGCTTTCCTAATAGCCGCCCTAAGGGCGCTCCTTGCGTCACGGAGCGCCCCGGCAGCCACTTCCACCTCCGCGTCGCTGCCCCGCCGCCTGCGGCGAGTGTACCTCCTCCTGGCAGCCACGGTGACCCGTCGTAGCCCAGCTAGCTCCTCGGACCATCAGTAGGCTGCCCTTCTCGCCACAGGGCGGCATCGACGCGTCGCACGCGCGCGACATGGCGTCTCCGAGCCAGTCGGCCTCCTCCTCCACCGAGCGAACCGGGTTACGTTCCGGCCAGGTGGAGGAGAAGAGGCTCACCTCGAGGAAGCCGGGGTCCAGCTTGCGCAGGGCCCATCGACGTTCCATCTCTCGTTGGCGGCGTCTTACCTCCGCGGGGATGAACACCAGCTCCATCCGGACGATGATCTGTCATCTCGCCCAAGGAGCTGGCGTCCACGTGCTATCCTCGTATCTTGATGGCCACCGCGGGAGTCGCCCACGTCAGGTCGACGGTGGACTCCCCCCGGGCTCCCACGAAGGTGCTGGCACAGCCCTATTCAGTAAGACTAGGCCGTGCCTCGCCGCCCACAGCAGGGTGCTGTCGCCCCTGGAGTCGGTGGATGGGGAACCCCACTCTAACGCATGGGCGTTGAAGTCCCCACCCACCAATATCGATCTGGGGGATCATCATCGAATGTACTCCCCCAGAGATTCCAGGGCGTCCTCGTACTCCTCCCTCGTTAGGCGAGGAGGGAAGTAGCACCCCGCTACGTCGATGGGCCCCCACTCTACCAGAGTGAACCCCTTCCCCGCCGATATGGGAATCATCGGCGGGATGTTGCACGCGTGCCGGCTGACCACCGCCACCCGACCCAGAGAGTCCCCCGTCCAGTTGGGGTGACTCTCCGGGATTCGGTAGAGGTCTGCGGCGATGGCCAGTCCCCCTCCCCACTCGGCGAGGCATGAGCATGCTTTGTGTCCCGGCCGAGTGGTTGAGGCTCGTCTGGGCGAAGGCGAAGGACATTAATTGGTTCCCCTCTCCTCGCTCCTCCGACGTCAGCGCCGTCGACGACATCTTTGACCGCCGCGGAGGATGTTTCCTCCACGACGGTCATTTCCACGTCGACCACGACCGACGGCGCTTCCGCAGTTGTCGCCTCCGTGGGGATCTGTTCCGCGACGGTGGTAGTGGGGGGGCCACTGGGCTTCTGCCCCCCCCCCTCTTGCTCTTCGCTCTGGCGGCGGCACATCCGGCGCCGCCGATGCGGTGCCCCGAGGGGCAGCCGAGCCCACGGCACGCAGGGCAATCGACTTTTCCGCGGCACTCGCGCGCCGCGTGGCCGATGCCCCCGCACCGATAGCACGACCCGGATCGGTCAATCGTGCTCATGCACTTCTGCTGCACGTGACCGGCCTCCAGACACCGATAGCACTGGAGGCCCCGGGCCGGCAGTAGAGCTACTCTGCAACTCGACCACCCCACCTTAATGCGTGAGGCAGCCACCAGTTGTTTGGCCGCCTATACGGGGCACCGCACCCAGCAGGTGCTCAGCCCGTTGGGGACCCTGCTGACTCCTCCCACCCTAAACTCCGGTGGGAATCGCCCGCAGGTCCCTGCCAGCTCCTCGGTAACCTCTGTAGAGGTTGCCGAGTCGTCGAGTCCGGAGACCCGGATCTCGGCCGTCTTCGACGGACGGACACCCTCACATCGTCCCTATCCGCAAAGACGGCCGATAGCCTCTCGACCAGCGAGTCGGCACTCCGCTTCGCTTGGCACTCCGGGCCCCGGATCTCCCAAATGAGGGCCCCTGTAATGGCCCTCCTGGGTCGGAGATCCTCGATCCCCACGTCCTTGAGGGAGGTCGAGGATCTCGCCTTCCCCACCATCTCCTGGTAGCTGGTGGGGTCGGCGCAGGTCACCATAATGGCCGCCGAACTGGGCGACCTGAGTTTGGGAAGGGGAGCCTTTTTGCCGGAGGCTTGAGGCCCCGCGGCAGTATCCCCCTTCCTCGCCGCCCGCTTTCCCACCGCTCCCCTTTTTGATGGGAGCGGGGGCCGCGGGCACTTTGGCGCTCTTGGGCGTCGGCCGGGGTGGCGCCGCCTCGGTCTTCGCCGTCCTCGAGACGACCTGCGTCCAGGTCGCCTCGTTGGCACCCGCAGCGCGCCCCTCGTCCCCAGTTGTTGGGTGACCGCGGGAGGCGACGGGTCAATCCTCGCAGCGGGGGGAGGTTTGCCAGATGCACTCCCCCCTGCTTTAGAAGCGACCTTGGCCGTCTTTTTCGCCGGTTTGGCGGCGGTCTGGCCGCTCTTTGGCTTCGACGGCGTGACCAGCGCTGTCGTCGGGGCCACCCCCATCCCTCGTAGGAGACGGGGCAGGAGCCGCACGAGGATCCTTTCGATCCTTTGGTTCTCCTCGTCCTCACGGTCGGTCCTCCCCTTTTTTTTCTTAGAAGGGATTTCCTTCCGGTCGTGATTCTATCCGCAACGTCAGGGGATTTAGTTATTTGGACACCCCCTGTAGAGGAGGCCTGAAGTATGGGGACTTCAGGTCCTCCTCTGTGATCGTCACGCGAGGCCGCGGCTCCTCCCCCTCCACAGGAGCATTCCTACCCCGTGTCCTTACAGGGCTGCGGGCGCCGGTTGAGCTTTCGAGACCCGACCATTCCATCGTCGAGTCCCATTCTAGCTCCGGCGCCCTGTCCCTTCCCGACGTACAGCGGGAGGTAGACCTCCCCCTGTCTATGTCGTGCTCCAGGACCGCGACCCTAGAGCGGAGGAGCACCAGCTCTTGGTTGAACCGCCGTTTCTCCTCCGCCCAGGCCAATGCTCTGGAGCTCTCTTCACTCTGGCCGCCGTCTGTCGCCAGGTTGTCGTCGCTCGCCCTCATGACGACGAAAGTCAGGGCCGCGGACAGCTTCATATAAGCTGTCCAGAGGTCTCTGACGATGTCACCCTTGATGTTTTTACTCTTCTCGACAGCCTTCGCGATGGTCTCTCTTCCCCAGCTCGCGGGTTACCACGGCTGTGACCGCTCGCAAAGACTGCGAGTCGAACTCCAGGGCGAGTTCGACGGCCCTCTCATTTGCCCTCCTGGCCGACGTGGAGGACGGCTCTATCTCCGGGTTTATGATTGCCCGGTGGTCCTTTTTCGGTTGGCGGGCCTTGGCCTTGTCAGCCTTCCTGGCTCTGGCCTCTGCCGTGAATTGGCCGGCATGGTCAGGGTTCAGGGCCGGCCTACCCCTCGACCTTTTTGTGGACTCCCCATCGGAATCCGATGAGGAGACCACAAATTCCGCCATTCGTTTTCGGCCTTCTCGGCTTTCGCCTCCGAGGGACCCCAACGAGGCCGTAGATCCGACTCTCGAGAGGGCGCCCTCAGAGGCGGACGCCTCGGCGCGCGCCCCTTGCTGCACGCAGGGTCGGGACGTGACTTGCGAGGGTTCTCGCTCAGATCTGAGCGATCCTCCTTCGCGACGCTCTTATCAGAGCGTGCTTCCTCCACGATATGTTTATTGTTAGATGAGCTATGCATTTCAAATTATGCTCACGGTCCGCAGCGGCTCCGCCAGCCAGGGTGTACCCTCACCCCTCCCTCGGAAAACCAGGAGAGGGGGCCCCGAGTTCCCCCAGCGAGCTGGCAGATGGCTCGGGTCCCCGGAATGTGTCATCGGGGATACTGACCTCCAGCCCCTTACTCCCCGTGAGTGGATGTGATGCAAGTCCACTCACGAGTTTCGGGGGTCCCTCGCCTCTGACCTCGAGGGCATCGCTGCGGGTCGCGCCACCCGGAGCGGCCCCACAGACGGTTCGGGTCACGGAAGCGGCGCCCCTTCCGGACCCTAGCCACCGTGGCGACCAGCGTGATGTGCGTCGTCCGGTGTCTCGCTTCGGAAGGGACCGAAGTCCGCGCGGTCCTCCCCTACGGACAGAGTCCGCACCTCTCGAGGCGGGAGAGAGGGGCCCCTGATGCAATGAGCCGAAGCTCTCAGGAATCCCCTTCCCCCCCCCTCAGTGGCCAGAACCAGCCCGCAGCCAGAAGCACCCAGCATACGGGCCGACCTGCCTTGCGGGAGCACCCGCTCGACACAACCCACACCCGAGACTCGAGGGAACCACTCCAACCCCCAGGGGGAGAGGAGGGCCCTACGGGACTCCGGGTGCGGTGGGGGTTCGATGCCCACACTCGCACGGGCAGGGAATAGAAATTCCCCCTAACGGTGCCGTGCCACCGGGCGATTGAAATCAGGGCCGCCAACCCCTACCGGCACACTGGGGACGTCCCTAAGGGACGAGACTCCCGGGAGGAGGTCCCTCCCACGAGGAGAGGAGACCCCCTTGGGGTGCCGGATCCGGCGTACAGACTCCTCCCATCAGGAAAGAGTCCGTACAGGCTGCTCTTAGACCCCCACGTGCCGCGAAACGACCCGTGGGGGAGCCCCCTCACCACAAAGTGGCAATCCGCGAGGGGGACAGCATTAAGGCCTAGCTTGGCTTGTAACCCTATATTTATTATAATATTTTTATTATTTATTTTATATTAATTACCATTCAAATTTTAAACTGTTTTTATATATTTTCTTATTGAATGTAACAAGTTACATAAAAAATTTTTCTATTTAAATCAAATTTTTTCATTTTATACGGTCAATTCTTTAATTTTTGTGATAACACTTAAATTGAGCAAGGTAACGCAATTTTGTGATAATGTTTTGTATAATGTTTTGAAGAAGAATTAAATAATCTACTTCAGTTAGAAGAGAAAATGTCTTTGAATGAATTGTGATATAATAATTTCATTTAAGAGGAATTTGAACCATTTTGAATCGGAATAGGAAGATCCTTCAATAAGATATACGTATACTTAGGTTTTATTGTATAAAAATTAAAGATAGTACCATTTGGATTAAGTAAAGAATAAAGATAGTATCATTTGAGTTTTACTTTTTATTTTGATAGTAGAATTTAACTTGGCGCCACAGTTGTTAATATCAAATCGTTTGTACAAATGATATATAAAATTTTGAGGAATTTAACTTGGCGCCAATTTTATTGATATTAAATAATACGTATTATTAGAGTTAAGTGAAAAACAGAAATAGTATCATTTGTGTTTTACTTTTTAATTTGATAGAATTTAACTTAATTAAGATTGAAGCATCTAGGTTCTAATTTTTCGTTTGATACATTAATTTTTTTCGAAAAATAATAATTTTTG
The DNA here is from genome assembly GCF_024713525.1 of Acromyrmex echinatior. Lineage (NCBI taxonomy): Eukaryota > Metazoa > Arthropoda > Insecta > Hymenoptera > Formicidae > Acromyrmex > Acromyrmex echinatior. The sequence goes on from NC_141864.1 coordinate 1,376,177, forward strand.
ACAGAGAATTAAAGTTGTCACTATTTTGAGTTGAAAGAGAAGTAGGAAGACCTTCAATAAGAATATCCTTGAAAAAAAATGAAAACTACCATTAATTGGAATGGATACTTAGGTTATTTGAGAAGCACATATGCTGAGCACCTTTTTTTATCTTTTTTAAAAAAGTTTTATTGACAGCTACAAATTAATCCTACATTTTTATATAAAATCTTTTTTTGAACGGCGCATATACTTGGCGTACTTTTTTTACTTTTTCTTAAAAGGTTATTTTTTTACTGATGGATATAAATGTGTACAAACTAATGCCGCCATTACCGCCAGTTCCTACAATTAACATTTGAATGGTTATGAGAAAGGGCGAAAACAGAAAGAATAAATGAGATAGAAGTTTAACCCTTTTGTCACAATACCCGAGTATCCCTTTTTATATTAAAAATTTTTTTTAATTTCCCAGCAAAATATATCTTAGTCCGGTCAGATCCATGTTATTTAGATCATTTTATATCGCGCGACTTTCAATTGCGTGCTTTCAATTATAGCTTTTTATAAAAATTATATAAAGTTTTGATAAAAATCAAAGAGGGAAATTTGGATATATTAACAAAAGAATGGCGTTAAGGGGATGTTGGAGTGTCCTGTTTTATCATTAAATATTAAAAACGCCTTTCTCGTAACTGTGTTTATTGATTGAAAAATCCTTCTCCACAATTAAAGTATCGACAACAACGCAAATCGCTAGCTACATTTGAATACGAAAAACGAAAGAAAATTAAAGACTTACAGTTTTGTTATCGGCTTCTGTAATCAACACATCACAATATGTGTTACATATAAGAGTTTCAGATCTTGCACGTTCATAAAAAGTAGCTGGCGAATTGCGGAAAACCTAAACTAACAATCCTATGTTTTTAGAAACGCGGTAGAAGTTTTAGTATAAGAGAAAGGCGTATACAAAAATTTCGTTTATATATTACGAGTGAAATTGACGTGAAGCCATGAAACTAAGCAGTATTTTAGTTCCGCGATATTCCGACAGCGGCGCTGTCATGAAAAGTGCGTCGCTGAACCATAGAAATGATCTGAATTATCGCCCATATCAATAAACGTGCCCTGATCAAAGTTTTTTCTTTTGAGAGGAAAAGTAATAAAATAAATATGATATTAGTTATTTCAATTTTGTTGAAATAATTTCTTCCTAAACAAGAAACATACCATATTATTTACATATGAATACAAATGAAGATAATTATTTTAATTACACTGTTCTGTCTTTTACATACATTTTATTTAGTAAATTATTGATGCATATATATAAAATAACACACACATATATATGTATATATATATATATATATATATATATATATATATGTATATGTATATGTTGCAACCGCACTCACGAGCGTGGCGCAACTTCGTCGCACATTCACAGTTAAAGTTCTCGTAGGCGATCGGATGCCGGGTGGCGTTAAGCGAAACGTGACAAAAATGCGTCTTTCCGCGACCGCTCTTAAGGGCGGCACATTATTACGAAACGATAGTTGGGCGCCAGGCACGAGCGAGCGTGCCACTCTTTCCAGAAATTACGCGATATTTTTTTTATGCCATTTTTAATGAGCTGCGGATGTCGACGAGCTCTCAACCGGTAGCTCAGCCTCGGAAATGGCAGAGGGGACGGTTCGTGGTCGAGGATAGCAGATCGTTTGGAGGAGCGAATAGGAACGAGAATAAAGTACACACGAATTTAACAGTAACAAAAGTAACAAATATATTAAATGAGTCTCCGATTCACATTTACATTTGGCGATATAACCGAGACGATAAATTGTACGTGAGCGCAACAACTGATTTACATAAGCCCGAGGTTTTACACTAGGCGTATCAATTTCGTTACATTCTCGCGACACGAGCTCACGCCACACGGAAATACTCTCGCTATACGAATCGCCTCGCAAATGCTAAGGAATTCGGCAGCTTCTAGCGTGGACACGGCGTGACCTCGTGCGCGCTCGCGGAACCTCGCGCTGCTCAGACGCGACGCAGGAGGAGGCTCGAATACGTGCAAGCTCGGCAATACACAACTCGACAGAATACGCACACTCTTCAATTGCGATTATCAATCAACCTTAAGGGCTATGACATAGAAAACCGAATAAACAGGCAAATCTTACGCTACAGACGCTAGAGACGATACGCGACAATACTACGGCACGGGACTTCGATGCAACATACGATCCGCGATAAAAAAAAGAACCCGACATCAAATGACGAGGCTGTGACCTTGGCGGACGCCCCAGAGTTATCCCGACGACAAGAGCCGTTCCGTGAGGCGACACGCGTACTCTGATCCCGCGAAACTCTAGTGCACTCTTATATATCCGATATAAATTCGATAGCCTCCCGGACGCGGAACCCGGCGACTTTACAGAGGTGACGTTCGTCTCACCGCGGCTCCCTCCTGGTGCTCGTCCTAGCTAACCTTGGAAAGTTCTCAATCGATTGTCGTCCTGCGTCCTCTCGTGTGCTCTCTCCGAGCGGGCCACAGCTCAAGTGCCAGGCGCTAATCCTCCCGGACACACGCAGGGCTCGTTATCCCCGCGAGGGGGCCTTATCGCGCCTGATTGGCGTGTGGCCCCGCGGCTTTCCGCTAATCGCGGAAACCGTGTCATGTCCATCGCATGTCCTGGCGCGCGAAATTCGAGAGATCACGGTAGTCTTTCTCAGGCCGCCTCATGGCTTCGAGGCGCCTATCCGGGGCTCTCGCCGTCCTTGTAGCGCAGAGTGACCTTCCCCGTCATGTCGTGCCGACTTTCGATCCGCTTTGTGCCTGGAAGAGGGTGCAATAAAAAATGCTTTGCGACAATAAAAAAAAGCGTAACGAATGCGGGAAGGATATCACCTGCGTGCGACCCGGGGCCAGGTATTATCGTGCCCGCCGGTGGATCTGTCCTCAGCGGTCGTCTCTGGACTCTCAATCCTGGACCTTGTCGTTCTTCCTCCTCTTCTCCCCGGTGAGATTGCATCACTCCGCCATGGTCGCGGGAGTCGCCAGCCTCTGTAACCTTCGGTACAGGAATACACCGAAACGGGAAAATAAAAACGGGAGCGCGGAACGCGTAAGATACACGAACGACGACGCGGGAAAAGCGCAGGTGTGTCCGCCCCCAAAATGTGAGAGGACCCAGAACGCTATATCCCCCAGAACGCTATATACCCTGCACTATTCGGTCAGGCCATGCGGCCCTTGTGACGGACGGGAACGTCACGTCACAATGTATGCACGCATACATACCCACGCGCGTGTGTGTGTGTACATATATACAACACATGTCTAAACTTTATTTACTGAATTATTTACACATGCATATATCAAGATTCGGAACGCAATGTGTGTTTCGATTGAACTTCCATTCTGCTCGTATGTTGGAACGACAAGCGGCGATCTCGTAGCAGATATAGCATATAAATGAAATTTTCGAATACTCATTGCTCTTATACTAAAACTCATAACTCATTTCTGCAAGCATAATATTGTTCTTTGAGGTTTTCTGTAAATCGCCAGCTACTTATTTTAAACGTGCAAGATCTGAAATTATTGTATATAGCACATTTTTTATTCGACTCAGATGTCGAAATGTCGACTTAGTAAGAAGCGCCATTCCTCTTATCGCGCACAAGCGAAATACCGTTATTTAATTACAGAAATGGATTGAATCATTGTATAAACCAGCAATATATTATCGATTGGAAAAATGCTATAATAATAATATATTTTTATATATATAGAAATATATATCAGGATCGTTGTTTAGAAAAGGAATCATACGTCCTTGCTGCATCGGCGATGATGCCAGAATCGATAGAAATCATATTCTTCAATTGCAGAACGAATTATTGAAACAGAAGTATGACAGAGTGAGACAGAGCAAAAACAAAAAAAGATAGAAACTCCGATTGTAATAGGTGAGACTCCGCACGCCGAGCTAGGCTTGTCGAACGAAACAGCGAGTCTATCCTTTAGAGTCTCTCTCTCTCTCTCTCTCTCTCTCTCTCTCTCTCTCTCTCTCTCGCCTATATGGTCGCTTGTTTCTAGCGACCGAAAATGTTTTCTGGAAAATTTCGGCCGCTCAATGTGTATAATTAAGAAGAGAAGGAACATTATAGATAACATATAAGTTTTAATAAATTATGCTAATCCTATATCCCTCCAATTTATGTATAATAGCAAAAATAATTTCAAAACACGATAATTTACGAGATATTGATATTTCTATGATTTTCCATGAGCGTTACAGGGTGGGCCATCTATTGGTACGTTTTTGAATTTCGTCGTATGGCAACACCGAACGAGCTACAGACCCGAAATTTTGACAGTTTATTAGTCATACCGTCCGCGGCACGAAACAACATGTTTTCTCTTGAAGAGCGTTTTGAAATTTTAAAAACTTATTTTCAAAGTCAGTGCTGTGTCGCCGAAACTGTACGAATTTTGAAAAGAAATATGGGTCGTGATACAGGGTGGGCCATCTATTGGTACGTTTTTAAAAATGCGATCAAATGAGCATACATTGATATTTTTTATTAATTTTTTTTTGTTGTGAAGCTAAAAGTATCCGCGTCAAGAATGAAAAACGATTTCGTTCATGTGGCTCCCTCTACTGGCCTTACAGTATGCCATTCGGTCACCCCAATTATTAATGACATTTTGGACTACCTCGGCGCCAATTTCACTCAAAACAGTCGTAATATTGTTTTTCAAAGCTGGAATTGTCTCACACTTTGGGCCACAGCCTCAATATTCAACAGTGTGCGCACTGTCCGAGCTCTGGGACCACTTCTGTCATCCACTAACATCCCTTTCTCACGAACTTTCCTCACCAATTTGCGTATAGCTCCTTCGGTGGGTGCTCTATCACGACCCATATTTCTTTTCAAAATTCGTACAGTTTCGGCGACACAGCACTGACTTTGAAAATAAGTTTTTAAAATTTCAAAACGCTCTTCAAGAGAAAACATGTTGTTTCGTGCCGCGGACGGTATGACTAATAAACTGTCAAAATTTCGGGTCTGTAGCTCGTTCGGTGTTGCCATACGACGAAATTCAAAAACGTACCAATAGATGGCCCACCCTGTATATACCACGTTCATAGAAATGATTTGCAAGACCTCGGCGTGGTCTCATGCGGATGATGCGAAATCTGAATGTTAAAGATCTCATGATCAATTTCCTTTTTTCTTTTTTCATAATTTTTTTTTTTTAAATAAGTGACATTGTTAACAAACATATATTACAAGCTAAATATATTTTTATTTAATTATTGAAATTATATGTGTATTTCTAAAAGTTTTACCTTTAGAAAAAATCCAAAAAAAAATCATGTTTCTGTAATAATGTTATGTCGATCAGTACTTTCTGTGAAATGTTTTTTTTATAATTATCATATGAATGAAAATTCTGATAATCAATCAAATCGCAAAAGTGCGATGATTAATATAATTATAAGGATGATATCAATATAATTTTATAATTAACAAATCAAAGAGCCTTTATATGTGCCTTTATATGCAATATACAAATAATTTTTTATTTATCTATTAAAGTGATTTGGTATTCTTCCTATAGTTATTGGAATACATGTTAAATTTTGGTTCGACTTTTGAAGCATCGCCTTCTTTCCCCCCGCCGCCGCCGCTCAATGCTCGACGGCTGAGTTGCACCGGATCGTGCGCGGATGTGTATCTTAGGAGCGTTGCACTAAGAAATATGTTCCGTACCTTATAGCAAATTATTAATCCTTTACTTTCCTTAGTCTTCTGTAGTGTCTTCAACATGCCTTCTTTATTCACATGTTGAATAAAGAAGACATCACGGAGTTATTGAAGTTGAGTCATTCCAATTTAAAATTACGCATCTCGTTTTGTATCGACTCTTATTAGCCTTAAATTGATATCAGTATTCTATATTAAAAGATATTTTGTGGCACATAAGCGTGGTCAGTAGCTCTTTGAAAGAAAACCTAATGTATCAATGTAATGTATAAAAATAATAAAGTAAATATTTTAAAAGTACATAATATTTAGTAAAATGTATATACTTATTAATGTTCAATCACTATTATTAAGAAAATAACAATTATGTAGGAAGGGAAATATTTTTATGATAATTGTCATGCTAAAATGTTGTCATGATAATTTTCATGTTGGAAGGTACAATAGCAGCATGTTTCTTATACTGTGACGCTCCTGAGATGCACGTCCGCGCGCGATCCAGCGGTTTAGCCGTCGACTGTTGAGCAGTTGTAAAGGAAAAATAGGCAGCACTTTAGAAATTGACTCGAAATGTGTAACTAGTTCTGAGCACACTGAGGTACACATATAATTTCTATAATTCTATAAAAATATATTTGGAGTAATATATTCATTAATAACGTTATTTGTTTAAAAAAAAATTAAGAAAAAAAGGAAAAAACAAGAACATAAGATCCTCAACATTCTGATCTCGCACCTAACGCCCGAGACGCTGAATTTTTGCAGACCGCCTCTATGAACGTGGTACATAAAATACACGGAAAATCGTAAACTATATCTCATTAATTATCACGTTTTGAAATCATTTTTGCTATTATATATTAATGAGAAAGGTATGTGATTAACTCTTTCACTTATAATATCGTGTGAGACTCGTGGTAAAGAAATCGGGCCAAACATAAGTATCATTGATGAGAGCCGTGGTACGTCTATCGGGCCAAACATAAACAACATGTTCCAGGCACGCGCCATCATAACTTAAATCGTAGGTCAAGGATTAATATAATTTAATAAAAATTATGTATTATCTAGAATGTCTCTTTTCTCCTTATGATACACGCCAAGCGGCCGAGATCATCGAGAAAATATTTTCGGTCGCTAGAAACAAGCGACCACAGAGAGAAGAACAGACTCATTGTTTTGCTAGACGAGCCCAGTTCGGCGTTTCCGCGCGGAGACTCACCAATTACAATCGGAGCTTCTATCCGTTTTTGTTTTTTCTCTGTCTCGCTCTATCGAAATAACAGAAATTGAAAGAATTTAAAATGACGAACACGCTTGCCAGTTCTTCGTTTTTTTTTTTGACAGACTTCGGTTTCTTGGACTAATATTCAATACTCCAGATGTGAAAATCTCCAATTTTTATCGTCTGGAGTATGTTTGTGAATTAAAATTCTTTCATTTTCTTTTTATTAAATTATATTAATCATATATTTTTCTCATTAACGTAGCAAAAATGCAAATGCAAAAATGATTTCAAAACATAAACATTGATGAGATATACAATAGTTTAAGACTTTCCGTGCGCTATATGTACCATGTTCGTCGAGGTGATCCGCAAGAACTCAGCGTGGTCTCGGGCGTTGGGTGCAAGATTAGAATATTGAAGATCTTATGTTCGATCCTGCTTTTTCCTTTTTTCCTTTTTTTTTAATAAATAACATTATTAATAAACCTATTACTTCAAATATACTTTTTATAAAATTACAGAAATTATATATTGTGTAAATTGTGTACTTCAATGTACTCGAAATTAGTTGCGCATTTCGGGCCGATTTCTGAAATGCTGCCTACTTTTCCTTCACAACCGCTCGTCGCTTGACGGCCGAACCGCTCACGCGCGGACATGCATCTCAAGAGCGTCACAGGAAGCGTATAAGGAACAGTATGCTGCGACCTAATCATACCTTCCAGCAAATTATCATGAAAATATTTTCCTTTCTAAATAATATTGTATTTTCTTAATAATAGTGATTGGACATCATAATAACTTAATGCATTTTATTGAATACAATGTATTTTTAAAATATTACTTTATTATTTTTATGATACATTCAGTTTCAAAGGGCTACTGATCACATTTTTGCGCCAGAATGTAATATAGAATTTTACTGCGTCATATATCTGGTCATCTATTTGTATTTTTTTTTTTTAGTGGAATAAACCTGGAGAATGCCCTTAAATGATGTATCAATAATAGAACTTCAAAGATAATAGAGAGTTTTTACAATAACGTAAATTTAGTTACGATGAATGCCTTTTCTTAATTAGTCGCTAAGGAGAAGATAATGTGACCATGATATCGATTATGTATCTTTTTTCTTAGAGTGAAAAATAAAAATTTTTTGTATGTGTGTATATATATTTATATATGCATACATATATCGTTTTGCGTGACGCTGTATGTGTCAGAAAATAACAGCGTTATATGAGTCAATCAGCTGTAACCAGTATGACCCGCGTTCACAGTATCGTTGCCGTGCAACAGAACTGTCAATTCAGTGTAGTGTAGTAGTGTTTTACACACAACCATATATGTGTGTGTGTGTGTGTGTGTGTGTGTGTGTGTATAGTTATATAGTGTTTTGTGTCCACAAAATAGAAAAAAATGTAGCAGAATATTGTCTGCCTTTGGTAAGAGAAGATTATGGGTGCTTTCTAACAAGCGACTCAGTACAATACAGTATCTCATTCTTGTATTGGCGAACAAGATTGTAATGATGCACCGTATCACACTATGTCTCTTGTTGGAAGGCACTCTAGAAGGTCAAAATTGCTTATTGTGATATATGTTTCTTGTTGGAAGGCACCTTATAAAGCCAGTATGGAAAAGGTTAGCATCTTTATGTCATTCGTGAAAATGTCACTTTTATTTATCATACAAGTGATATATTAGGTGTACAAATAAGTTTCCGCCGTTTTTTATCAAAAATTAAGCATTTATTGTGAAAGAAAGATACATAATGTTTTATTGATGTAAGTGAAAATATAAGTGCAAGTTCTCTTTGCGTTTGGCACGAATCTTCATTCAATAATGCTTCCAATTCCGCGTCTTCGTTCACTTTCGGCCTTCCGCTACATTCTTTGTTTTCGACGTCAAATTCACCGTTCTTAAATTTTTGGAACCATTCACGACAACTTCTCTCACTTAAGACAGCCTCATCATATGCTTCTACAAGCAATCGATGAGCCTCAGCTGCAGATTTCTTCAAATTAAAGAAGTAAATCAAAAGTTCCCGCAAATGACGCTTATTCGGCTCAAAACTCGGCATTTTTGCACAAAAAAAAATATATGATGCTGATACAAAATCGCTAGTATTTCAAAATTATGTTGTTGACAGATGTCCAACCTTATGATATAATGTTTTACATCAGACAATTTTAACCATTGCTAGTGGCGCCGTCTTTCGTCAAACGGCGGAAACTTATTTGTATACCTAATAGTTAACAATAATTTGTGCTTTGTTTAATTAGATCCAATGTCAGAGGCGTTCATCGTGGGCTGACTATTTTTAATTTACTGCCAGAGTCGTTAATCGTGCTTTGGCTAGTTATAGACAAATGTCAGAGACGTTCATCGTGGGCTGACTATTTTTAATTTACTGTCAGAGGCATTAATCGTGAGCTGGCTAGCTATAACAAAATGCCACAGCCGTAAATCGTGCTTTGGCTAGTTATAGACAAATGTCAGAAGCGTCCATCGTGGGCTGACTATTTTTAATTTACTGTCAGAGGCGTTAATCGTGAGCTGGCTAGCTATAACAAAATGCCACAGCTGTAAATCATGCTTTGGCTAATTATAGATAAATGTCAGAGGCCTTCATCGTGGATTGACTATTTTTAATTTACTGGCAGAGGCATTCGATTATCAAATTTGGTGAAATACAATTACGGAATCAACTTGTAGAATTTTGCGTCTACAATTAAAGAAATGTATACAATTAAAGAATAGCATTGTCATGATGGAATCAAAAGCTGACATGATGGAAACAAAGAAACTAATGAAGAAAAAAAAGACTGAATATCAGTAAACAGCTTTTTTCAAACCTTATAACTTTTGTCTGAAACGTTTTTTCTAAAAGCGTTATGTAATGGCCTTATAGCACAAGAATGGCCGTAATTCAATCATAGAAGAGAACGTGAATCATAGGTCAACATATTATATTTTGGCGTACTATGCATGCCGATACAAGTATAATTCACATTCCTTTACGATTATAGTTATAGTCACCTTTATGTTCAGCTCCTAAATCCGAGGTCTTTTTGGACACCCTATATAATATATACGTTATACATATATACATGTATAGCATACATTATACAGTCAATAGTCACATGCATAATTTTCGTACGATGCTGTACGTTTATGAAATGTATATAAGTATATCATATTCAAAGCAAAATGTTTTAGCAAATTTATACATTTATAGGTCAATGTGTACGTTGACTAACAGCAAGTTACAATAAGTATATTTTTACTAAATACATTCTGACTGTGACTTAAATATATCTTCGGATGTAACCATGTATTTAAAATACATGTATATACGTATAATGTAATAGCACTTTTTCCTTTATTCTCAATACTATTTTAACTTAGGATGTAACATGTATTGTCAGTATGTAAATACATTGCACATACATATGTAGCTATTTCATCTCTTTTTATTATGTATTATATTTAATGAGCCTTTTACAATTATAAGCTATAAATCAGCCATAAATAAGAAGTCAGAAAAATTGATTGTGATTGATCAATTTTTAGCTTCTTACTTCTGATTTGTAATTAATGGCTTATTGTAGAAGACCTATAAAAGAGAGATAGAAGTTATATCATACTTAGCTCATACTTAGCTTTTTATGCAGATATAATATAGACACATTAGTGAATAATAGAATTATATTTTATGTGCATTATGATGTACTCACATTACAAAACATAAAATATATTTCTAATTCATATTCACGTACGTGTGTAGCTACTTCATCTCTTTTTGTTACGTGTAATAAAAAAGTGTACTGATCTTCTTTTTTCTACGTTGAAAAAATAAAAAGAGATATGTTTTTTTATGGTCAAATATACAGATATTAAGGATATATGCTTTTATATTTTCAATATCAGAATGTACATACAACTAACATAAATTGAAGGTAACGAGAATCAAACGCAGATGATCAGACGTAACATCTTAAAAAGATAATCAAATTACGAATTCTCTGATAAATTCTCATTTTATGTGTACAGATATACTCATTATATATATATGGATATTCATGAAAAAGAATTACATTATGTATGTGCAATGTCGTATTCATTTATTGATACTATATTATTATTACCTAAAATGGCATTGGATGTAAGGAAAAAGTGCTACTACGGCTTCGTATCGATATAACTATTAAAGTTAAAAATCTGTACTTTATGTATATTACAGATTTTTAATACTGGTGGTATATATATTGGAACACGGCTTACACTGTATGTGTATATAATACAACTGTATTTCTAAGGTCCGATTCTACAAATATAAGATTAACTTCAATTACGGTTTATTTTTTTCTCAATTCTAAAATTGGAAAATTTTCCAAAATAAATTTTACATTTGTGGAACTGACCCTTATACACGTCCCTGCTAAGATGATAATGTAATAAAGGAAACGGAATAAAAATATCGATAATTAATCGATCGAATTTCCTGCATAATCATATTAACTCAGAGGGCGTAAGCATCTTATACATTGGAAATAAAAACCTGTAATATCGACCTTGATTAACTTCAGCCTTCGCTCCAGCATCCCCTTAAATGGCGTTATCATATATTGTCTCTACTTAGCATGCACGCGGCGCTATATGCTTCACATTAATGAACAGAATTGCTACGATATACTGTGACAAAGATATACTATACGCAGATGTCTTATACATTTAGAATAAACCTCATATGCATACTTATTTAGGTGTATACTTTTATTTTGGTGCATTTATATAAACAAAATTATGAATTTAATAATATATCTAAACATTTTTGTTAATAGTCGTAAATTTGTGTCAATTTTTTTATATTGTCAACGTTCTTCAATTACCTTAGAATTCTTCTACCTTAGAGGATTCTTTGGAATCCTTTTGGTAAAGATAAATATTTGTCCATGATCAATAGCCTTTAAGTTTCTGAATACTCAATGACACAGAATCAGATGGCGGCCTGGCAAAATGTGGCGAAATCGATAGTCCCACACACGCAAGCACGAACCCATGTATATGTGCTCTTAGCGTGCCGAAAGCGAGCATATGTACAAGAGCTCGTGCTTATGTGTGTGTTGCAGCGCTTCGCCACGATAAATGACTGAACTTATAAGTATGGAAAAATGACGTTTTGACGACGAAATTTGTGTTGCCATTTTATTATTACTTGTTTAATTGTGAAAATGAGACTTGCCTCATACTTATGAAAGTTCTAAAAATGGACAGAAACTACACTTATCTTGGAATTTTATACGTAAATATATATATTTTATTCGTTTCAACAGCTATGTAACACTATATGTTTCTACCCGAATTTAGGCTCACTTTATTTACCTTTTACGATCATTTACTGACTATTAAGGAAGAAAAGAACAATTTCTGCCCATTTTTATAAGCGTTTTAAAGTGATCTTGTCATTTAGATTTGTCTTTATTTACAAATGGCATGCAGTATAAATTAACATGTATTTCTCACAATTCCAGTATGGCCGCCGCAACTATTCAGGAGCTTTAATACTATCGACAGTGATACAATTAACTAACAATTAAACTAAGCGGGTCAATACTACCAACTTTACCTGTGAAGATCATTTGTCAAAAACCTTTTGAGCGCTAGTGTACATTTATCTTAAAAAAATTTCAATTTAAAAAGCAGTATTAAGGAGAGAATATGAGTTGCACTTATATGAAACTACAATATTAAGGAAATAAACAATTAGAAATATTAATTTTTTTAAAAGTCAAAAACACGACATAAAATGCTGATAACTAGAAAAAATTATTCGATTTGCGAATAAAATAGTTAGAAGTCACATTATAAGAAAATCATAGTATCAGAAAACATATGATCAGGAAGTCAAAAATCATAGTATCAAAAAACATAATTTGAAATAATTTTAATAGAATGTTGTATACTGTTTGTTCAAATAATTTTTCATAATCCAATAGTATTTTTTCACAATGATAAAATAGAATAATAATACAAAAATGTTTTTTATGATCTACTTTTAATGATAACTTTAATGTAACTTGACAGATGTAATGTGTAAGAATTTATTATTTATTACAATTGTTATATTTCCAGGTTCTGCCCATCTGTATTTTTATATCTTAGTAGTGTAGTACCTGCAATTTGGTTGTTAGAACTGGATAAAGTAGACATAAGGCTAAAATCTCGAGGAACGAATATCAATATATCGGAGAATATTGATTTATCTAATCTGGCAGCTGATGACTTAAAACATCTGGAAGAAGCTCTAGGCGTGCGTTTCATTTTTAATATTAATAATTTTTTAAATAAAACTTGATGGAAAATTAATATATAATTTTTATAAATTAAAGTGATTGAGGGAAAACGCTATACTTAAGCCTTTATTCTTCAATAACTTTTTATCGTTATTGAATTAATTTATGGAAAAATATTTACATTCTTCAGACTTTCCTCTATTTACACAAATTTATAAATTTAACATTTAATATTCCGTATTATTGGAAGAAATTGATATGTCATACATTATAAAAGTGACATTTTTACCCTGTATATACAGGGTGAGTCATTTTACATGACAGGGTAAGTCACTTTATATTAAAATATCTCAAAAAATATAAAAGATACGGAAAAATGTTTTATACAAAAGTTGCTCATTAGAGAGATAGAAAGTGATGACTTTGGTTGACCTAAAGGAGACGTTCTTAAAATCAGGTCAAGAATATCTAAAATTTTTTAAACGGAAATCTCGATTCTTTATTTCATGTTCATATAACTGATGTCAAGACTTTTCAAAACTCTATAATAAAATATATTTTCTTCGAGTACTTTACAAGTTATGCGGTCTGAAGGTTAGCAAATCATCACTGGAAGCGCTCCGTTTGACGACGTTAATATTAATCACCTACTAAGCAATTGTTATAACTGTCATTTTAAATGGAAATTCTTATTTTTGATTCCAGAAAATAAAAAGAACAGAAAATTCTACGTTTAAAAAAACCATTATGGAATCAAATTCAGCCCAAGGATCATTATAAAGTCAACTTGATTTTTTAAATGAAAATCTCAAACTTTAATTTAAATTTTTTCTAAAAAAGGAGATGTTAAGACAATTATTCGCATTTCTCGAAGTTTATTGTTGCTGCTTTTCCACGATGCTGATTGGTTTTCTCATAATGACAACTGCTTACTTCGTGAGCGGCTATCATCGTCGAGCATTATTCAATAATATGCTTTGACTTTGATAAATGTGATTGACAATTGAGGTTGTGCGCGCGCGCGTGCGTGCGTGCGTGCGTGCCTGTGTGTGTGTGTTGAGATTAATATATAATAATATAAAAGATACCTCCTTTTAAACTGTTAAAGATTTCTCTTCACAAAATATCGTATCAGATAAGTTTTATAATCTATTAATTTATTCTCTCTATTCTTTATAATTATAAAAGAATTGATTCTTTGTGTTGTATTTTATTTTCAGATTTATTGAAAGCAAAAGCCTGAAAAGAAAAGGCAAGTATTTAAAAAATAATATAATCTTCTTTCTTCAAAGTATGTTTCCAAAAAAAATATTCCAATCTGTATACCTTTACTAGAATATCCTGAAAGTTACGTGTCGTGACAATGTCGTTTAAAACGCAACTTATACTAAAACAAGTAATTTTATTTAGAGTAATCTTGGTTCTCTCGTTGCATTTACTTTGCGAGTTGCTATTTATTTTATTATTAATATTATTTTATTATTAAATTATTTGTATTTATTTATTTATCTGGTAATTATTAACGTTTAGCTCGTATTATATTATTATAAAATATATATGTAAAATGAGAAAGGAAAGGAAAGAAATAATAAAAAGAAAAAGGAGAAAGGATAAGAAAAAAAATAAAATAAAGGAAAAGAACTCTAATAGAAAGCATAACGTTTTGTGGAACAAAATATTAGTATTTAAATTATATTTGCGTGTATTTTGTTGTCAGTTATTAATGATTTTTATGAAGAGTAAAAAACTCATAGAAATGAAAGGTTTGAAATATTGTAGGAAAAGAAAACGAAAAAAAAACTCATAAAAAAAGGAAAAGAAAGGAAAAGAAAGAAAATGAAAAAAGAAGAGCAAAAAAGAAAAGGAACTGTAGAAAGAAGTATTATATACCAAAATAAAGGAGCTGTAGAAGGAAGTATTATATATCAAAATGTTAATATTTATCTCAGTACCTTTGTATTATTTTATTGAATTATTATTAGCTGAAATTATTATTAACTTATTTTGAAAAGGAAAAAATTTATAGAAAGAAGAACACTTAAAAGAATAAAAAAGAAATCGAAAAAAAAAGAAAAAAAAATGAAAAAGCATATAAAAAAAGAAAAAAATGTATGAAAAGAAGCACATTATATTCAGCAAAATATTAGTGCTCATATTAGTATTTTTATGTTGTATTATATTTTTAATTATTAGTAATTCATGAAAAGAAGGCCTCATTGAATAGAAAGAATTAAAAAGAAAGAAAAAGAAAAAGAAAAGAAAAAGAAAAAGAAAAGAAAGAAAAAGAAAAGGAAAAGAAAGAAAAAGAAAAAGGAAAAATAATAAAGAAGACAAGGAAATAAAGTGGTATGATATGAACATAATACGGAATATTAGTATTCACATTAATATCTTTGTGTTGTATTTTATTCTCAGTTGGTGATTTTCATAAAAAGTAAACGACATAAAAAAGAAAAAACTGAAGAGAAAGGAAATGGAAAAAAAAGAAAATAAAAAGAAAGGAAGGAAAAAGAAAAGAGATATATGTACAAGAAACATAGATGTATGGAAGAGTATTAATGTTAGTATTTCTGACTGCGTGTAGATGGCATTCTTAATCGGGTCTAATTAGAGACCCTCTAATCGGAGTTTGACCACCTGAAGTGGTAGCCACTTTTCATCGAGATTGTGCGAGAGAAAAATCATGCTATCTCACTTGATCTCACTTTATAGTGGTGCTATTAGTTGTGGCTCTCTATAAAGATGTCCTATAAGTTTCATAGTTTCTGATGAACGAACATTCTGACACGTTCAAATGACTTATAGCTGGTGACTATGATTAAAATTTAAACAACATAAAAATTTAGTAGTATTTAATCATAAATATTATGACAGCAAGTCCATAGTCGTGCATCAAGCGTTAAGTAAAAGCATCCCAGACAGCACAATAATATTTTAAAAATATATTTAAAATGTACATGTTGGACGTTTTGGTCATATTAAAAACATCCAGATTAAATCCATGGATATTTTAAAAACGTTTTAAAAACATCCAGTGTTATCATTTTGGACTTCTTAAAAATGTCCAATAGGCTAAAACTGGACTAAATTAATATATTAAACAAATTTTAGACTATAATAAAGATAAAATAATTCTTATAAGAAAATTTTCAACAACAAAAAATTTTACATGAATTTTTTTGTCATTAAAAATTTTCAACACAGCATAGATGTCCTAGTGACATCCATGGAACGTTCAAAAGATGTTTCCTCCACTAAAGTCCCTAGAATACTAGAGTATTCTATTCTGGTTTCCTAGACCTTTCCTCCATCCTCTCTTGTAATTGGCGTGCCCATACAATGATAGTACTAATTGAAAACGCACATACATTTATATCACTAATTGAGAGCAAACACACATTTTGAACACGCACGTCATTTTTAGGGCATGGCTTGACTCTAGTTATCTAAGGACTCTACTCTCCACTGGTCTCTGACTGCACGTTGGAAGCAAAAGATTTCAAACTCTTATCACTGTGAACAGCAAGCTTTGCTTCGACGACGCTTGCCGTTTGCTGCGTGCTGTCTGAACTAAGCTTTAATTTGGTAAATTTTCGTTACCGAAGGAAAAAAGTAAAACTCCTCGTTTGATCTTAAAAAAATTTTCATTTGTCAAGTCTGCGAAAGCAACACATCGCAAACAGATTTATTAAAATTATTTGCATGAGACATTTTTAAAATGTCCAAATGTAAACATACTTTATACATTAAATAATGTATGTTTTTAAAACATTCGTTACTAACAATAAGTCCATGGACGTTTGGACCAGATTGAAACCAAATCTGGATGTTCAGTGGATGTCCTATGCTGTCTGGGATAATGTTTTTATTATGCATTTAAATGGATGAAATATATTGGATCATTCACAAATCGGAAAAAAAATGGCAGACTCTAATTAGAGGGTCTCTAGATTTAATAACGTCTGTAGTTGTAAAAATAACCAATTATATGACTGTGGTCAAAGTCTCGCTACAAATGCTTTGACCAATTAGAAGAAAGAATTTTACAAACTGATCAGTTAAAAAACGCTTCAAAGCGTTTGCAGCATCGCGTTGACCATACCCAATAGTTATTTCTCTGAAGAATGGAAGAACTGTGATTGATCAGTTTCATAATTACGATGTTATCAAACTCGAATAAGGACCATGAAAACGTAGTAGTTTGTGATGTATTCTCGATTATATAATAGTTTTCAAGAAAAAAGAAAGGAATTCATAGAAAGGAATGGATTGAAAAATATGAAAAAAAAGGTAAAAGAAGGAAAGGGTCACAGTGTGACAAGAAACATAATATTGTATAGAGCAATATTAGTATTTATTAATCTGTGTGTTTTTGTACTTTATTTTCAAAATAATTATAGCTTATAATAATTATAGATTCCTTTCTTTCATAGAAAAGCAAGGACTTATGGAAAAAAATATAAGAGGAAAAAAAAGTAAAAAGAAAAAAAAAGTGTGAGAGGAAAATATTATATTCATCAAAATATCAGTAATCATATCATATTTGTATTGTACCATATTACTTGTATTGTATCATATTTTCAGTCGTTAGTAACTTTCATGAAAAAAAAGAACTTTATGCTCACATCAGATCACGGTTACGATTAAGAATTGTCTGATTCTATTTCAACCAATCATGATGGACTCATCATGATGTCCGAAATAGAACAGACAATCATAATCGTAAAGTAGTTTGATATATCCTCCACAGAGATATGCTGAAAAGAGAGGAAAAGGAATGAAAAGTGATGTAAAAGGAAGCACAACATTATATGGAGTTAAATATTGTAATTTGTATTATAATATATTTGTATATTATTTTATTTTCACTTATATTAATGATTTTTATGACAGAGAAAGAAGTAATAGAAAGAATAGGAAAAAACTGAAAAGAAAGAAAAAGGATGAAAAAAAAAGAAAAAGACAGAAATGGACGAAAAAGTGATATAAAAAGAAGCATACTTCATTTAGAGTAAAAAATTGTATGAAGCATAGTATTATTAGGAACAATATATTAATATTCATATTAGCGTCATTAAGTTGTATTTTATTTTTAATTATTAGTGGTTTCCATGAAAGAGATACGTCCTACTTTTATTTTGTTTCTTTAATCGTGCATATCTTACAAAAATAAGTCAATTTGCGCGTCTTTTGCACTATTATTCATTGAGTTAAGTTAAAAAGCCTTTAAGTATTGTTTTTCTTATTAAATCAATTCGCGGAGGGTAATTGTGCGCATGGACAATTTAAAGTTTCCTCTCAATGAAAAATATACTATTTGCGAAGATTTCGGAAGATATGGAACTCTGTCCAATTGATAAATTAAAAGTAACATGATAATAATATTGTAATTTCATATTCTACAATATATATGTAACATAACACATAGTGTTACATAGCTGCCCAAAGAGGAGATAACATATCAAACCAAGAGAAAATCCAAAATGAGGTAATGTGATTTTTGGCTAAAATTTAATTGTTTATTGTCTTCAAGCATTAAAATAAAGTCATTTTGATGTCATTTTGATTCTTTTGTTGATTTTTGTATGTTCCTTGGAAGTTACATTGTAGAATACAAAATTATACATTGACATTATGTTACTTTTAACTTACTCTAACTTTTTCCCAATTAAAGTTATGATTATTTTCCGTGATATGTTTCGAGATTACTGAGTATTTGAACTAGTCTAATTTTATATTATTGCGCAAATTTTTAGCAAAACTATTTTATCGATGAACATAATTAATCTACTGTTGGCTGAAGTATCCAAATATTCCTATCTTATTGTCATCTGTCATGATATTTATTGATGTTTGAATTTTTTATATATTGACACTTCACTACTGATGATTTTTAAATTTTTATTATATCCGTTATTCATTTGAATGGTTAATTTAAGATTGTATTTCTGCGTTATAACACTGAGGAAGGCTTTGTAAGGTTGAAACGTTTGTTGATTATACAATATTAATTTAAAGTTAATTTAATTATAGGTCGAAATAAGCCATGACATTGTGTTAATTTTTAAGAAAATATACGAATTTTTTATTCTATTAATATTAATGTTAATATCTTTGATGACGTTTAGATGACACCTTTAATTGAATTTAATAACATCTGTAATTAGAGGTTTATGCTCTAACATGCTTTAAAATGCTTCTACTATAACATTTACTCAATCTAACGCGCTCGTTGAAATGAGTAGAAGCTATAGCAGGAACATGCTGAAGCATACGTGAATAAATCTTATAAAACTGGCCAATTATAATTACGAATGTTATCAAACCCAAATGAGGAATTTGCCGTGCAAACGAAGTATCCGTGATGTATTCTATTTTCAGTTATTAATAGTTTTCAAGAAAAAAAGGATTCATAGAATGAAAAGAATTAAAAAGAAAGAAAAAGGAAGAGAAAAGAAAAAGAAAGAAAGAATGATAGGAAAGAAACATAGTATTATTAGGAACAATAAGCATATTAATATTCACATTAGCATCTCTAAATTGTATTTTATTTTTTATGAAATAAGGACTCATAAAAAGAAAATGTAATTAAAAGTGCAGTATTTTGAGATTCTCTTGTGTTTTAATAGAATGATTCTTAGATGATTCAAAAATTGCAAGATGAAAATAAATAAAACGAATTTTATAAGTTTAATTTTATGTATAAATTAATTTAAAAAATAATTTTTAAAAATTTATATATTAAATAAATGAGGGCAAGTCAGTATGTTCTTAGAAAATCAGAGAGCACTCGTAATGTCATGTTACTTTTTGACACGTAGTATCTTTCAGCTAATTATTGTCCAATTTTAAGCGGAATTCATTGCATGGTTTCATTTCTGTAGACGATTAAAGCGAACAACCTTTGTATTTTTTGCAAAATAGAAAAAAACGAATTTCATGCAGTGATCAAACATCTACATATGAAAAGTTTAATACCGAAAGAAATCAAAGCCGAGTTGGATAATGTTCATAGCACATCTGCATCAGCGTTTGCGACTGTATACTATTGGGTGAATAAATTTAAACGTGATCGTACATCCACATGTGATGCACCTCGTTCGAGACGTCCAATTGAAGCTGTTACGCTAGAAATCATCAATAAAGTCCACGATATTGTTTTGACTGATCGACGAGTGAAAGTATGCGAGCTTGTTGAGGCCACAGGCATATCACATGGCACAATGATTTCAATTTTGCACTAACAATTGGGTATGAAAAAGCTATCAGCAAGATGGGTGCCGCGTTTACTCACTGTGGACTATAAGCGCGACCGTGTGACGATTTCAAAACAATGTTTGGTGATGTTTCAACGTAATCCAGATGAATTTCTGCGTCGATTCATTACTGTGGACGAAACATGGAGATTACTTCACACCCGAGACGAAGGAACAGTTTGGACCACAGTGGCCACAGTTTTTTGAGATGTATAATTCATATTGATTACTTTCCATCGAAGCAAACGATCAATGGCGATTACTACGCAGCCTTATTGGACCGTTTCAACAACATTTTAAAGAAAAAACGTCCCCGTTTGGAGAAGAAGAAAGTACTCTTCCATCAAGACATGCATGAGTTCACACATGTCCGGCACCGATGGTCGAATTCCGCTACGAATTGCTTCCCCATCCAGCATATTCGCCAGATTTAGCCCCCTGCGACTATTTCCTGTTTCCAAACCTGAAGAAATGGTTCGGAGGAAAGAGATTCACCACCACAGAGCTCATTACCGAAACAGAGACTTATTTTGAAGGGTTGGACAAATCATATTATTTGGACAGCTTAAAAAAGTTGGAAAATTGGAAGTTGGAATATGGAACGATATTGGATCAGTGTATGAAAGGAGACTATGTTGAGAAATAAAAATGAATCGATCAAAAAAAATGTGTTTTACTATGTTTTTCTAAAAACTTATTGACTTGCCCTCATATTGAATCAATGTTCTTAAATACTATAATAAATTATAATATTTGCAAAACATTACTTTAATAAACATTAAACGTTTTCATCATATCTTGTTAACATTTTGTTAGGTTGTGATTCAACGTTTCTGAAGAAAGAGAGAGATTCAATATTAGTGTAACACATTTTGAAATGGTCTTTGATCTAATTCAGAATAATTTTTTTTTAGGTTAATATAATTATTGATTGACGATACACACACATACACACACACACACATATTGTGTGTGTGTGTGTGTGTGTGTGTGTGTGTGTGTGTGTGTGTACCTTATAGCGAATTGCACTCAGTGCGCACTGATACGTTAAAGTCGTCGTACAGGAAATATTCAATATATTTTACTGTACTATTAAAATATGTAGCTTATAATTCGCAAATATTTGCATTTTTACTCAAATTAAATCAGTGTACAACGGCTTTAATATGCATCAGTACGCACTAGTTCTTCAAATCCAATTCACATTAATCGATGATTACATATATATGTATATATATATATATATATATATATATATATATATATATATATATAAAATTTGGAAGTGTATTGAACACTTCCAAATTTTTTAATATTTCTGTAGATGTGATATGCGTTCTTTTGCATAGAAATAAATCCATCTCCTGTTATAAACACTCGAATGCATCAGATTATACACTATTTATATAAAAATTCTTAATAATTGTTATTTTATAGGAAATGTGCCTAATAGCCATATAGTGTCTGATCATGGAAATGAACAAAATACACGCGGAAAGTGCTTGTAGTAATAGCGTCCTCAATGTTTTGAAAACCGACTCGTCAACACGTACAGTAAAAGAACTCCGGTGTTGTTGTTCGCCTTATATTGTGCGATACTGTGTAAACTTGTAAAGTGTTTCGTAAATGGATTATCAATCGAAAAGCGATTTGTCACTTTAAAAAATGCAGAACATAGTTTGCGTGAAATTGTTCACTAGAAAAGGTCTCTTGGTAACTTGCAGTATACCCTCAAAAGATATGTCGAAAACAAGAGTACGTGATCGACACGATTTGGACAACCTCGAATGACTACAAACAGGAAGACAAATTTATCAGAAAACGAGACAGATTTTAAATAGTTTTCCAGATCCGTGCTGCTGAGAATGAGGAAGAAAAGTGTGTCAATTACGACTGTCAAACGCCATCTTATAGTCAGTGGCTTGAAGGGATGTGTTGCGACTCGAAAACCGTTGTTTAAGCTTATTAATAAAAAAAAAGAAGCTATCGTGGGCTACAAAACACAGGAACTGGATCACAATCAATGTAAGAAAGTTCTTTTTACCGATAAATCGAAGTTTGAAGTGTTTGGGTACAAAAAGCACAAATGCATGCATTCAGTCGAGCATGGAGGAGGTTCTATTATGATCTGGGGATGTTTAGGAGATGGTGCAGTTGGTGAATTAATAAAAATCGAAGGAATAATGAATTCCAAACGCTATCATAACATTTTGACATGCCATGCCATTCCTTCCAACACACGCTTCATTGGTTATAATTTTATACATTTCACTACAGCAGGATAACAATTTGAAACATACATCCAGTTTTTGCAAAAAATATGTTCAATCAAAAGAGCGACAACATTATCAGGTCATTCTTAGATTGGCATGTTCCAGAAGCATATTTTTCCAGAACATTGACTAAAACAATAGGTTCCGGAACAGAATATTTTCCAGAACGTCTATTAAAACGGTAGATTCCAAGATATTCTTTTATTTATGTATAACAACAATATTTACTAATGTTTAATTATCAGCATAAATTATTAAGTGTAAAACTGCTTCCGCCGTTTTTTTTCCGAAATTCGAGGCTTTATTGTAAAAAACTGGTTATATATTTATGATTCAAAATATTGTCCATCGCTGGCCACTACTTTCTCCCATCTTTCGAACAGCATACGAATCCCGCGTCGAAAAAACTGGTCATCTTTTGAGGCGATCCACGAATCGATCCAATTTTTTACTTCTTAAGACCGGAAGTGCTGGTCAGCCATGCCGTGTGCCATTGATCGAAACAAGTGATAGTCAGAGGGAGCAACGTCTGGAGAATACGGCGGGTGGGGTAGGACTTCCCATTTCAACGTTTCCAAGTATGTCTTGACAACTTTCGCAATATGGAGTCGAGCATTATCATGCTGCAAAATCACTTTGTCGTGTCTCTCGTTGTATTGCGGCCGTTTGTCTTTCAATGCTCGGCTCAAGCACATCAATTGCGTTCGATACTGATCGCCTGTGATTGTTTCAGTCGGTTTTAACAGCTCATAATACATTACGCCGAACTGGTCCCACTAAATACAGAGCATGACCTTGGAATCGTGAATATTCGGTTTGACCGTCGACGTAGAAGCATGGCCGGGAACTCCCCATGACTTGCTGAGCTTGGGGTTATTGTAATGAACCCATTTTTCGTCCCCAGTCACAATGCGATGCAGAAATCCCTTCCGTCTTTGCCTTTCAAGCAGCTGTTCACAAGCAAACAAACGCCGTTCAACATCTCTCAGCTTCAACTCGTACGGCACCCAATTTCCTTGCTTCTGAATCATTCCCATGACGTTTTGAAATGGCTTGTTGAGTCACTCCCAATGATCGTGCCAATTCTTTTTGATTTTGACACAAGTCTTGATCAAGTAATGCCTCCAATTCTGCATCTTCGAAAACCTTCTCTCTTTCACCGCTATGCCGGTCTTCGACGTCAAAATCACCGTTCTTGAAGCGTTGAAACCACTCACGACACGTTCTTTCACTAATAGCGGTCTCACCATAAGTATTTGAGAGTATTCGATGAGCCTCAGCCGCAGATTTCTTCATATTGAAGCAGAAAATTAAAACCTCCCGCGACCAAATGACGACAATTTGACTCGTAAACTGACATTTTCAATCGAGAATAACTTTATGATGCAGACACAAATCGACTAATGTTTCTATGGGGTTATGTTGACAGATGCCCAAGTTTATTGTATGACGTCTATGATCTATTTATTTCGATCATCACTTATCGCTAAAGCCATCTATAGGAAAATGGCGGAAGCAAAGTTGTACACCTAATATTTTACAAAATGTATAGAATGTTCCATAAAGGCAGTAATAATGCTTAAGGGTAAACACTTGAGATCCTAAATCAAATTATTAAAAATGTAATGTGTTCGAGATGGATCCGAAAAATAGTTTTCGCAGATTCGGTGTACGTGCAATATGTGGATTGAAAGCTAGAACAATTTCAAACGTTTCTAAAAGTTGCCAAAAAACAAACTTGACAATCACTTCATTGATAAAGTCAAAAAATATAATCAAAGCCGCATGTCGTATGTACACATTCCAATCGCTAAAACGGCAATCAAATTCGGATCGGTCATAGCGCACGCGCGCTCGCGTGACGCGAAACGCGTAACATACTGACAACCCAATCAGAATTCCTGATTTGGCGGGCGCGCATGGTAATAGCGTACCGCTTGGTCATCGCAATCGAGAATTGTCAATCGATGCCTGAATCATAGGGTTATCTCAACTTTTATAATTTTTCGAGAATCTCATAGGCGATTGAAAAAAGAAGCCTTTGTTCTACGAAAAAGCAGATTCGAACAGTGATCCTTCTTTTTCGCTTTTTTCAGTCAAAGTTAACTCTCCGCAATAAGTGCAATCGCCTTTGAGACACACCGCCGCAAGAAAACCGCCGCGTTCGACTTGTGATCAATTACGAATTCACATAAATCGAATTTTAGCTCAAAACGCCTTCTCGCTCAAATTTTCTCTCTATCGCTCTTGCTTTGTCTCGCTCTCGAACATAATGTTTTAGGTTATATCCATTTGAAGGATATAATACTGAGGTTTTGATATTATGATTTTAAAGTAATATCAAGAATCTACGATTAAATGTTACTATGGTCTTTACAGATCGTCTTGTATATTCAGTCAAATTGTTTAGGTAAAAACCATTATCATAAATAAATAATAATAAAACGTACTGAAAATAATGTTCTAGATGACCTCAAAAAATATGCTGTCCCGGAACCAACAATGTCAGTCAGTGTTCTGAAAAGATATATTGTCGAAACCTGCCAATCTGTGAATATCCTGGAAATTGTCAAATTAGGTTTTGTTTGGAATGAATAAAAATATATTTATTTTAAGAAATAGGAATTAGAGATCTGCGATGGCTGCAAGCGCCAGCACCACAAGCACCCAATGTACAGACGCCTGCAAGACAGAATCCAGCACGCGCCAACTTTTTCGCGAGTGCTTTGTGGCAACAATTTTCTCGCGAGCGCTCGCGTACCGCAAATACCGCGACTCAGCCTCCAGGGGGCTGGCGCGACAATCACGCACCCGCGTTTAAGATTAGCCCGGCGAGAGATATAAGGCCCGCCAAGGCGAGGCCAAATTGCTCAAGACGATTTCTGGAGACAACTTTGTAGCATCCTGAATCTCTATCAAGCTGCCTCGATCTACGAGATCAACTCGGGTGCCGACCGGCAGAGGAACAGCAAGGCTGAATACCGAAAGTGCAGCACCGCAGCAGTACAGCGGAGGCGTTTACAGATCTAACAAGGTGGAGGCATTTCAGCACCATAGGAGAAGCGGCGCAACCAGTCAGCCCAGAGGCCCAGTAGCCACGCCCTGTAGCAGAGGAAGCGCGACTTGACGCGGCAGACAGAGAGTAGCCTTGACGACACCACGTTCATCGTCAGAAAAATACTTACTGTGTACATGAGACAGCAGACTGCGCAGGGACACATCATTAAGCTATCTGTTCATGTCTGCAGCACTATTTCCGCTGCCAGCAATGCCATTGACCACGATCTTTCCACTGACAACAATTCCGACGACGGCGTGGACAAATTACGGATAACGAGTAGGAGACGAGCACCGAAAGCTCGGACTGTAGAGCTGTCGCCACATACACCGCAAGGGACGCCGGCAGCCTTACAAAGGAAAGTACGCTTTACCGCATTCGAAGACCTCTCCCTTGGAAGGAATCTGGACAATAACGATTGCTAGAACTCCACACTGTAAACCGCGGATACCTTATCGCGAACGCCTCTCACAGTAGTCTACCGCGTACAAACGACCCTTTTCATGGCCAATACATTCTGTACATACTGTAAATAAAGCTGTAAATATCGTAGTACCAGATATACCAAAACTCATAATTTAGACCTGGTGACACCTCGTCCTCTGCATGCGAACCTTTTAGCGCTCGGACAGTTGAGGCCGATAGCAACGGCTGGCTGCGATAGCGCTGCATCACGAAGTACATACATTACTATAGGTCTATAACGATTAAACTGGATCTTCTATATTCATTTTATTTAAGTAGGAAAATCTTTTTGAACGTAAAAAAAAGTTAAAATGTTTTCCAATACATTGGTTATAGCAGTAGGTTCTGAGACATTTTTCTATTCATGCATAATAATTGTTTTTAGTATATAAATAATTTGATTGAATATACAAAATGTTCTATAAATAACAACGCTTAAGGCGTAGACACTTCAGATTATTTTAAAAACCTAATTATTAATCCAATTACCAAGGTCGTAAACTTCAAAAAAGGTTATAACTTTATCTGAAGACTATCACTCTAACATTTTAATATTAGATGTAGTAAAAAGAAATCCATTATTTTTTCAATAGATGGCTTTAGTAATCTGTATCACGCGTAGACGAGATACAGATTACTAAAGCCATCTATTGGAAAAATAATGGATTTCTTTTTACTACACTTAATATTATAATTTTAAAGTAATCTCAAGGACCTACAATTAAGAGTTACCATGGTCTTTGCAGATCATCCTATATATTCAGTTAAATAGCTTAGTACTGAAAACGATTATCACACGATTATACGAACAATACACTGTAACAAAACCAACCGTTTCAGTCGATGATCTGGTGTCTGTGAAGTTAGCACCCCAACATTGAAATTCCATAATTTTGATTAAAATTTCCGTTTTCTTTTCACGAAATGTTCTCTATAATTTATAACAAGAATTCCGCTTACTAACTATGTTTAAATAATTATTAAAAAATGGGATGCTAACTTCTTATCGAAAATCCAGATCGAATAGTTTTGAGCGGTCCAATAGCTTCATTTTATGAATATTTAGAGTTCCTGTTGAATAAAAGTAATTTTTGAAAAATGAACTTTAGATACAATAGTTCTGATTAGAGTTCCTGCTTCCTTTTAACAAGACGAAGAGATCTCTGTAATTTTTAACTCGAGATTCACTCAATAACAATTTTTAAACAATTTTTAAAAAATGAGGTTCTAACTTCTTTGAAGTGAACTTCATTGAAATTCGAGATCAAATAGTTTTGATTAGCAGTTTAATAGCTTTATTTTGTGAATACGTAGAGTTCCTTATATATATATAGGGTTGACCATATTCGACGGAAAGATGTTTTTTTTTTCAATCATGGGAAACGTCGTTACTCAATCTAACATCTCTTTCCCATGATTGAAAAAAAAAACATCTTTCCGTCGAATATGGCCAACCCTGTATATATATATATATATATATATATATATATATATATATATATATATATACAGGGTGTCCGAAAAGTATGAAAACGGTCTAATATCTCGAGAAATACTCATCGAATAAAAAAAGTAAAAATACCCGTATTCAATGATTCCAAAAGAGCTATCTTGTGACACCTAACACAACCCCCCACCCCCAACCGCTGGGGGTGATAGAGGGGGTAACTTAAAAATTTTTAATGGGAACCCCCATTTTTTATTGCAGATTTATGTTCTTCAGAAAAAGTTACGTAAAGTTTACCTATCATTATAATTATTTTTGTGGACAGATGGCGCTGTAATCAGCGAAATTAAAAAATTACTCTAAAAAGTTTTAAAAATCTCGCGAAAAACTTAACGAATCAAAAAAGTAAAAATACACGTATTCAATGGTTCCAAAAGAGCTATCTTGTGACACCTAACATAACCCCCCCACCCCCACCCGCTGGGGGTGATAAAGGGGGTAACTTAAAAATTATAAATGGGAACCCCCAATTTTTATTCCAGATTTCTCTTCTTCAGAAAAAGTTACTTATTGAATTTTACCTATTGAAGTGTATGTAACGAACATTATGTACATACATATATATAAGCGGAAGATCGAGCAGAATGCTATCATACTGCGTTTATCTCATGACAATAATCTTTTTTACATTTAACACATACTTTGTATTTACATTTCTTCTAATTTTGTAAGAATTTTTATGTTTTTCACTATTTGCTTAACATTTCTTCCAGTTTTTAAAATTCTGTATTCGCTCTCCCGTTGTAATTGTGCATACAAAGTTTTTGACAGAAAAAGAAAGAATCGAAATCCTTATTCTACGAGGATGTGGTGATAAAAAAAGATCATACGAACAAGTTGCCCACCAATTTCATGGTACCCATCCAGATCGTCAATCCATTTCTAAATCAACTGTTTGTAACACTGTTTTTCGGGTTCACTGTCAAAGATTGACCAAAATCAGCCACGAACAAAGACAACAGTTTAGCGGTCTGTGTAAGTGTCGTTGAGGATGTGTATTCTGCAGTTAGGAAGATTGCACAACAAGTTGGTATCGGCAAATCGTCCGTCCATGAAGTATCAAAAGAAAAAATTTCCATCCTTACAAGATAAAATATGTGCAAGAACTTTGGGAAAACAACTTCGATCGCAGATTAGAATTTTGAGGAAATGATGGTGAGGTGTGACGAAAATGAGTTATTCCTTTTTTAGATATGCGCTTCTGATGAAGCTGCGTTTCAGCTGGGTGGAGAAGTTAACAGATACAACATACGATATTGGTCAGACGAAAATCACCATTGTGTGAGGGATAGCCAAACAAAACATGAATAGAAAATTAATGTGTGAGTTAGAATTTTGAGCAACCAAGTCGTTGGGTCTTTCTTCATTGAAGATAATTTCACAGCTGAGGAGTACATTAATTTATTGAATAACCAGATTATACCGCCAATCCGAAATATTGCTGGTACATACATACATTTCATGTCTTGTTTGAACAGGATGTAGCCCCGTGTCATTTCGGTTTGATTATGCGCTCTATTGTACAACATTTTCCCCGGGCGTTGAATTGATAGGAGGGGTTCGACTGAGTGGCCACCAAGTTCACTTGATTTAAATCCTCTGGACAATTGTTTCCGGGCCTTTTTGAAGAACAAAGTATTAAAAACAAGGCCATCAGACATCGATGCGTTAAAAGAAAAATAATTCAATATTGTAACAACACGAGAACCAAAAAGCAAAAAGTTGTGCCTATTAACTTCTCCACTCAACTGAAACGTAGCTTCATCAGAGAAGTATATCCAGAAAGGAAATAACTCATTTTCGTCACAACGTCTCATCATTTCCTCACAAAATTCTAATCTCCGATCGAAGTCATCTTCCGAAAGTTCTTGTACATATTTTATCTTATATGGATGGAACTTATTTGTTTTTAATATTTGATGGACAGACGATTTGCCGATACCAGTTTGTTGCGCAATCTTTCTCACTGAAGTATGGACGTCCTCAACGACACTTGCACATACCTCTAAACTGTTGTCTTCGTTCGTGGCCGTTTTTGGTCTTTCCGATTTTGATCGATCATTAACAGAGCCAGTATCTTGAAACCGAGAAACAGTCTTACAAACAGTTGATTTGCAAATGGGTAGACGATCAGGATGGGTATCATTAAATTGGACGACTTGTTCTTTTTTTATCGCCGCATCCTCGCAGAATAAGGATTTCGATCCTTTCTTTTTCTGTCTTTGTATGCACAATTACAACGGGGGAGCGAATACAGAATTTTAAAAACTGGAAGAAATGTTAAGCAAATAGTGAAAAACATAAAAATTATTACAAAATTAGAAGAAATGTAAATACAAAGTATGTGTTAAATGTAAAAAAGATTATTGTCATAAGATAAACGCAGTATGATAGCATTCTGCTCGATCTTCCGCTTATACATATGTATGTACATAATGTTACATACACTTCAATAGATAAAATTCAATAGGTAACTTTTTCTGAAGAAGAGAAATCTGCAATAAAAATTGGGGGTTCCCATTTAAAATTTTTAAGTTACCCCCTCTATCACCCCCAGCGGGTGGGGGTGGGGGGTTGTGTTAGGTGTCACAAGATAGCTCTTTTGGAACCATTGAATACGTGTATTTTTACTTTTTTGATTCGATGAGTATTTCTCGAGATATTAGACCGTTTCCATACTTTTCGGACACCCTGTATATATATTATATATATATATATATATATATATATATATATAATATATATATATATATATATATGTGGAAGAGCAGTTTTCAGGACGCTTTCTAAAAATACGATTTTCATGAATAATAATTTTCTAAATTACGTTTAGAAAATTATTTTGTCCATAAAGGTCAATAATTAAAAAATAATAATAAGGCTGTGTACGTATAAAACAAAGTAATACACAAGATAGGCAAAGAGCCAATGTATAAAACAATTTTAATTTAAATAAGCAAAATTCATACAAAACAATTAACAAACATTTCGAAATTTTTCTTTATGCCATCTTTAATGAGCTGCGAATGTCGACGGGCTCCCAACCGGTAGCTCAGCCTCGGAAATGACAGAGGGGGCGGTTCGCGGTCGAGGATAGCAGATCGATTTGGAGGAGCGAATAGGGATAAGAATAAAGTACACACGAATTAACAATAACAAAAGTAACAAATATATTAAATGAGTCTTCGACTCTCATTCACATTTGGCGATACAATCGAGACGATAAACTCTACTTGAGCGCAATAACTGATTTACATAATCTCCGAGGTTTTACGCTAGGCGTATCCACTTCGTTAAATTCTCGCGACATGAGCTCACGCCACACAGAAATACTCTCGCGAATTATATGGACCATACTTCATCGCCTCGCAAATGCTAAGGAATTCGGCAGCTTGTAG
This sequence comes from Acromyrmex echinatior, assembly GCF_024713525.1. Taxonomy (NCBI): domain Eukaryota; kingdom Metazoa; phylum Arthropoda; class Insecta; order Hymenoptera; family Formicidae; genus Acromyrmex; species Acromyrmex echinatior. The sequence goes on from NC_141864.1 coordinate 1,407,430, forward strand.
CGTGGACACGGCGTGATCTCATGCGCGCTCGTGGAACCTCGCGCCGCTCAACTGAGATGCATAAAAGGCTCGAATACGTGCAAACTCGACACTACAGTCTCGATACGACAGAATACGCACTCTTATCAATTACTATTATAAATTGATTTTACTAGTTATGACACAGAACCGAATAAACATGCAAATTTTACGTTACAAACGCTTGAGACGACACGATACGCGACAATACTACGGCACGGAATTTTGACGCAACATATGATCCGCGATAAAAAGAAAACCGACAACGAGTGACGAGGCTGTCTTGGCGGACGCATTTGAATTATCCCGACGATAAGGACCGTTTCGGGAGGCGACACGCGTACGCGAATCCCGCGAAACTCTGGTGCACGGTAATGCCACGTGCACTCACTATATTACACATCCGATAAAAATGCAATAAGTTACGCCTCCCGGACGCGGAAACCGGCGACTTTACAGAGGTGATGCTTGTCTCACCGTGACTCCCTCGCAGGTGCTCGTCCTAATCAACCTTGGGAGGCTCGTAATCCGCTGTCGTCCTGCGTCCTCTCACGTGCTCTCTCTAAGCGGGCCACAGCTCAAGTGCCGGGCGCTAATCCTTCCGGGCGTACGCAGGGCTCGTTACCTCCGCGAGGAGGCCTTATCGCGCCTGATTGGCGCGTAGCCCCGCGGTTCCGCTAATCGCGGAAACCGCGTCGCATGTCCTGGCGCGCGAAATTTGAGAGATCGCGGTAGTCTTTTTCAAGCCACCTCGTGGCCTCGAGGCGCCCCTATCCGGGGCTCTCGCCGTCTTTGGGGCGTAGAGTGACCTTCCCCGTCATGCCGTACCGGCTCTCGATCCGCCTTGCGCCTGGAAGAGGATGCGATAAAAAATGCTTTGCAATAATCAAAAGGGCGTAACAATGCCGGAAGGATATCACCTGCGTGCAACCCGGGGTCAGGTGTCGTGCGCCCCCGGCGGGTCCGTCATCAGCGGTCGTCTCCCGACTCCCAATCTTGGTCGTTCTTCCTCCTCTTCTCTCCTGTGAGGTGGCGTCACTCCGTCAAGGCCGCGGGAGTCGCCGGCCTCTGTAACCCTCGGTACGGGAATACACCGAAACGGGAAAACGGAACGACAGCGCGGAACGCGTAAGGTACGCAAACGATGATGCGGGAAAAGCGCAGGTGCGTCCGCCCCCAAAATGTGAGAGGACCTAGAACGCTATACTGCACTGTTCGGTCAGGCCATGCGGCCCTTGTGACGGACGGAAAACGTCACGTCACACATTGCATTCCGATTACTCTCTTTATTACAATATCAATCGTTCGTAGAGTCACCCAAAGAGTTAGAGACTTGTACCGTCGAGATAGAAATTTCTTATATTTGACACCGTGTGTCGAGAAGAAATTTAAAAGAGCAATTAAGTCCCCTTAATGCTTTATATAATACATGATCGCTAATTAACATCCAGCGTATACGATACCGTGTATACAAGTGAAAAAATATATTCGTTATCTTTTATTGTTACGAAATCTGCCTATTCTATTGTTGTATTGCCCTGCTCATTCTCCAAGAAATCCTTCGTTCCGGATCACAAGCCATCTCCTCTATCAATATCATGGCTGAGCAATTGGTTATCAGAGCCATTCGTATTCGTGATCCTGTAGAGATCTTTATAATTCAAATAAAATCTTTTAACTAATTCCGAGAAAGAGTGGCACGTTTTCTCGTGTCTAGCGCAATATTCGGTATTGAAAATTAAATGTTAGTGGAATTTGTCAGATTATGTGATATTGTCGACTCTAAGTAGAGAATTGTGATTATCGGAGAAAATTGTAGCGAATTACGACTACGAATGCGCGACGAAGTTGCACCACGCTCGTGAGTGCGGTCGCAAGGTAATGATAGAAGCTCAGTAGCGCGCGCAAAGCGCTTGTTCTAGTAAATCAAAAAGAACATTTTAATGCTCTTTATTTCGGGATTTAACATTTGAAATTTTTATTTAAAAAATCAAGTTAACCTTGTAATGATTCCTGAATTTGACTCCATGATAGCCTATTTGAAGAGCAGAATTTTCTGGTCTTTTTATTTCTGGAGTAAAAAATAGGGATTTCCATTAAAAATGACATCAGTTATAACAATTGTTTGACAAGTGATCAATATGTGTCAAACGGAACCAGTGTTACATGTTTTGAGACATTTCAGTCACCTTTAAAATGATCCTGTATATGGATAAGATGCCACTTCTTATGGGAGAAGATGTCACAAACAATTAAATAATGTAATACAATATAAACTTATATATTTTATTTATTTATATAGTCCATAATCAAGAGTTTGCTATAAAAACACATAAAGGTATGATAAAACGTAAATTGAAGAAATATAAAAAAAATAATTTAAGAAATAAATTAGACATACTTTTATTCGTTTAAACAACATTTCATTAACTTAAAATATTTTGAATTATATAAGCAGTCAAAATTTTAATTCATAAAATTGTTTTAATGACGGCTACAAACAGGAAAAATCATTTTGTATTTACTATCATCTTATGTAAGAAGTCTAGTGTAAAAAGAATAATTGCAACTTTTATGCATATAAGAATATTACAAATTATAATCTATATCAGCCATATGAGTGCCAAATACTGATCAAATACAGAAACTCGGACCAAACCGAAATTGAAACCAAAAATCGTTTAGAAACCATTTTTTTAGTGAACCGAAATCGAAATTGTATTTATTAGGTGTTGGAATTAATTCGTAGCGTTTTACAAGTGATGGGAAGTACTTTCATTAATGTATTTTTTAATGCTCATGTGAAATAAATAACATTCTTTCATTAAATTTTGTGAAGTTTATAATTTCAAAACTGTAACCGAACTGATAAAATTTTACGGTTTTTTCGATTCTTAATTTTTTATTCTTATTCTTATTCTTAACTCTTTGTTCTACTCGTTCCTTCGTCCAAATCGCTAATGTTCAATCTAATACCATCATGGCTAGCTCTCTTAATAATCGGAATGCTAATACCTCCAATATCTCATATGATATAAGAAATCTATTGAAATATATTTAATACAAACTTTTTTAAAAATAGCATTTTTTAAAACTAGATTTTTTTTATTTATATTTTTTTTATCAATATGTTGCAAGAATTTATTCTAAGTCGTAAAACTCAAGAGCATACATACATAAACTTTACAAGAGATCTATCTATAAGAATAAAATAAGTCGTAAAAAGGATAAATCCCTCCTACCCCTCCCCTTCCTCCCCTCCACCCTCCATCTCCCTCTCTTCCTCCCCTCCCCCCTACCTATCTATCTACCTACGTGAATATACGTACACGTGTTGTTTATCGCTCTGTCATAATAAATCTCTATCTTTCTGCTGGTTGCTGCTCTGTGCGGGCTTCTTTTTCAAGACTACTGTCGAGTGCTCTTTCCGCTTGACTTTCTGCTCTGTGTAAGTTTTGGACTTTCCGTATTTTTATAGCTCTGGTGTGGATTTTCTACCTTTCCGTTAATTGCTGAGGAAAGTTTCTAGAAACAGCCTGTCTGTCTTGCTGTATGTCTGCGCATGCATACCATGAGCTCATGAGCCCTGTCGTAGATGAATAAAGGAGTAGTCAATTCTTGTATTATATTATCAATGGAGAGCAATAGCTTACAGAAAGGAAAATCCAATGGTATACTTATGAAAATAAAAACAACAGATCATTTAAAGTCACGGCACGCGGCTTGCTCATGTACATCGAAAGAAATAATAAGAGAATTATAAACTAAAGACTTAGGAATACTGAGGCAATCAATATAATTAAAAAGCGCACAAAAGAGGATAAAAAAACTGCAAAGACACCACTACGACTGTTTATATACATTTGATAACAAGGAAGACATAAAAAAAATTTATGAGATAAAGATCATACTTAGCATTATTGTGAAAATTGAACCCCTATGGAAAATATTGACACTAATAGCACAATGGAAGAGGTGTCAAGGATATAATCATACGCGACGGTATTGTCAGCTTGATCCAAGATGTGTTCGACGTGCGGGGAAACATCTTACAAGAGACTGTAGAAACATCTCATCACTATGTGCCAACTGTTGCGAAAATCATTCTGCTAATTATAGGGGATGAGGTAGCTAAAATTTTGCAAAAAAAGGAGGAATGATATATTAAAGCAAAGGCGAAAAGGTATAACAACTGATTACAGTAAAAGGAAAGAGTAAATTGCATAAAAAGCAATGTAACCTATGCCCAACAATTGAAAAAAAGATGACAACAGAAAAGTCTTACGCCGAGGCAATAAAAGGAAAAGAGGATTTTGAAGAAATCCTGAAGCAAATATTAAGTAAACTGAACAAAAACAAGAACAGACAAATAAAATAGTATTAGATAGGCTGACCAAGCTAGAGGTAAATGGAAATATTAAAAGCAACAAGAAGACGAAAAGATAATAATGATATTCGTATAACAGAATGCAATACCAATGGACTGCTACATTATCTGCAAGAGATAGAAATGTTTCTGAGAAATCAAATATTATAATTGACATATGTCTTATCTTAGAAACACAATTTACGAAGGAAACTTACGTTAAAATACGCGGATATCAAGTTTATCGCACCCCTCTAACAAGGCGAAAGGAGGCACAGTAGTTATAATGAAAAATGAGCTTAAACATCATAAAGAAATACCAAATTGAAGCTATCCATATTCAGTTAAAATATAAGCAATACATGATTATATATTGCGATATATTGTCCACTGCGTTATAATTTGAAACAAGAGGATTTTATAAAATTGTACTGAACCTTAGGTGAATATTATATAATAGGTGGAGACTTTAACGACATACTGGAGGTCGAAAATAATTTCAAATAAAAGGAAAAAAACTGTATAAAGCAGGTATAACATGCAAAGAATGAATTTCGTTCAACGAAGAAACACATACTAGCCTACCGACCAAGAAAAAATAACTTGATTTAATTGATTTCTTTGTAACGAAGAGAGTACCAAAAAACTACATTCAAGTCGATGACTGTATAGACCTTGCATCAGATCATTCACCAATCATATTAACCATTAGCAATGTAGCAATTAAAAAGCAAGCATCTCTTACTTTAATTGGAAAACGAATTAGCACGGATTCAGAGATGAATTGGAAAAATTGTTTCCAAACGGCCTTGAAGACACGTGAAAGACAGCTGAAAGAAGAAGTCAACAAATTTAATCAATCGTTGCCATCGACTTCAACATCAATACCAAAGCCGAACATTCATGGTTCGAAGATCATGCTCTGTATCTGGTGGGACCAAAAGGATGTTGTTTACTATGAGCTGCTGAAACTTGGCGATCGGCTACAATCGATTCATTTGAGCCGTGCATTGCTAGAAAAACGGCCGGAATACGACCAAAGACATGATAAAGTTATTTTTCTTCATGACAACGCTCGGCCTCATGTCGCAAAGGTCGTAAAAAAATATTTGGAAACGTTCAAATGGGATGTTTTACCGCACCCGCCGTATTCTCCGGACATTGCTCCTTCTGATTATTGGTTGTTCCGAAGGATGCAGCACGATTTGGCAAGTCACCGGTTCACTTCTCCAAATTTGGATCGCCTCCAAAGACGAGTCATTTTTTCGAAATAGAATTCGAAAATTGCCTGAGAGATGGGAAAAAGTAGTAGCCAGGGATGGACAATACTTTAATTAATCTGTTCATTCATTTTGTTTTGAAAATGCATTAAAATATGTTATGTAAATTTTTTGAACACAAAAAAACGGACCGAACTAATTTGTACTCCCAATAAATCGTCATAAAACAAAACCATTCTAAATAAAATTGGAAATGAATTAAAGAGAATGATTAGGAAAACTAAACAGGAAACATTAAGTAAATTCTTTAGGAAAATGACGGCGGACAAAAATACAGACTATTCACTCTGGAAAATGACAAAAGGCATCAAGAAACCTAAAATGCAAATTCAGTTAGGAAAAAGAATGGAAATTGGACGAGGAATAATAAAGAAAAAGCAAATTTATTCGTACAACACTTGTTTAAAACGTTTCAATCACTGTCCAGACTTATAAACAAAGAACATATTCCACAAATAAAGAAGAAAAAGGACAGGAAGCAAATTAAATTCTTTATTATGAATGAATTAAAATATGAAATAAAAAACAATGTAAATCTGAAAAAAGCACCAAGCTATCATTGGAAGAATTATTAAAGAGTTACTTAGAAAAAGATTAGTCAAGCTCTTGCACTTGCTACAATCAGACTAAAATATAGTATATTCCAGAATCCTGGAAGATAATAGAAGTCGTAATGATTCCGAAATCTGAAAAACTGGAAAATGAAGTGACATCGCAATGACCGATATCCCTACTTCCGAATGTCTAAGGTTCTTGAAAGGCAGTTACTAAATCAACTTAAATTCATAATTGAAAAGGAAAGGAAATTAATTTCTAGTCACTAATTTGGGTTTAGAGAAAAATACTCAACAATAAAACAGGTACATCGTATCATAAATATCATTAAAAGAGTTCTAGAAGAAAAACAAATTTGCTCTGGTACATTTCTAGATGTGGCACAAGCCTTTGACAAGGTGTGGCATCGAGAATTGAAATATAAGGTTAAAAGAAACTTGAGGAAATATATCTAATTCTAATGTCATAATCTCAGACCTGCACTTTCAGGTGAGATATGACGATGAATACCCAGATCTAAAATCAATATTAGCTGAGGGTCTCAGGATAATGTACTGTGTCCAATTCTTTACCTAATTTACATTAGAGATATACCAGAATGCGGGAGCACGGTCATAGCCATATTCACCGATGATACAGCAATATTAGCAAGAGGATCATCATATAGGAATTAACAGCCAAATTGCAGCTAGTCAATTGCATTAATCGAGTGAATAAAAAATGGCGTATTAAATTAAATGCGTATAAAATTAAATGGCAAAATCTACATTAATTTTACAAACAAAAATCAACAATGTTCTAGTAACCATAAACTTACAGGCAATCCCTTATGTGAATACGGCGAAATATTTAGGGGTGAACCTTGATGCTAAACTCCGATGGAAAGAATATATCAAGATTAAATGTAAAGAATTTGATATTAAATATAGAAAAATGTATTGGCTCTTTGGAAAACATTCGGAGTTGTCACTGTACAACAAAATCTTGTTGTACAAGTATTGAAGCCAATATGGACTTATAGCATACAACTCTAGGGTTGTACGAAGAAAACAAATATTAAATATATTATTATATAATATAAAGCTTCCAAAATAAAGTACTGCAGGATGTCATTACCGTGATTACCGTGATCTGTACCGTGATTTATCAGAAACGATGACATACACAGGAATCTTGGTATTGAAACCAACTGTCATCGACGATATACACAAAGTTGCTCAGAAGCATAAACAATGCTTATACAAACATAAAAATTGTGAAGTAATTCAATTACTGGAGCAAGGAGGTTCGAGACCTTAAACCGAATAAAACCGTATGATCTTGTAAATTAATATAAAAATATTTATAAACCACAAGAAAAAATTGGTAAGAAACAGTAATGTAGAAATTATTGTTGAGTGGTTATCTACGAAACAACCTATTAATTGTATGAATAAATTACTAAATAATCTTAAAGATTAGTTATAATACTATGGCACTTAAAAAAAAATAGCGAGAGTGATACCGGGAAGCCGAAGCGTTGTCTTAGTAAAAGGCTTAGTGCATCCAATATTTTAATAGATAAATCAACGTTTGAATCTATTAATGTTTCTAGGGTAAATGCACTTAAAGCAACGGTTGACAAGCATTGCGAGTTGGCTAATAGAATTAGTTTAACTAGCAAAGAGACGGCAGAGAGGAGAAATCAGGTTGATACTGACTACGCTGCGTACTTGTAGGTTGACGCATTCATGGAGGTATCTGCAGTCCTTGTAAATTTATTGGACAACAGATTAAATGCTGATAACATTAAAAAAGTACTTCAAGAAACTTTGATCAAACATAAGAAGGAAGTAACTATATTGGATTCCCGTTATAAATTATTAAAAAAAATAAATGAAGAACAAACGGGCAATTGGGAATGATCAATGCAAATTCACTTTGAAAAAGCTTTAATAAATATCAATAATAACTTAGTTCGGATGAGCTTGACATATGTTGTCACAGTCATGATCCTGAGTGACCTTAAAATGGTTTTAATTGGTGCTTATCCTTCGTTTAAAAGTTATTAAAAAGGATCTAAACAAAAACGAAGTCTACCCCACAATAACGTTACATAATCGTTACGTGTATATAAGGTATTAAAAAAATAAGATATTATTATATCAAAAATTAATTTATTGGATATACTTGCTCATTATTTCAAAAAATGCGTCTATACATTGATCAAATTTGTACAATTTTTTGAACAAATATTCCGCAATATAACAATAATAATGGTATTCGCGAATACCAAAACATAGTATTAGGTGTTGGAATTAATTCGTAGCGTTTTACAAGTGATGGGAAGTACTTTCATTAATGTATTTTTTAATGCTCATGTGAAATAAATAACATTCTTTCATTAAAAACGCTACGAATTAATTCCAACACCTAATATATTAGTATTAAAAGTAATATAAAAGGCTCTGTAGTAATAAGCAAAAGGTAGTATAAAAGAAGGGCAACGAGCCAATGACGCAAATAAAAAATTATAATTCAGCTAAGAAAACTTAATACAAAAACAATTAAAATACAATAAAATGAAACAAACGTTTCAACTCCAATTGAGTCATTTTCAATGCCATCATACAATAATATAAATGTCGTTCTAAATTGAAAATTAATACATAATCTTACAATATTCTTAAAATTAACAAATAATTCTTTCCTCTTTCGGTGTAATACGCTGTGAGTCATTTTTATCAAGAATTAACAAAGTCATAAGAAAGTTCTGGAAAAGTAACCGTATACAAAAATAATTAATATTAATCATATAAAAATTAAAAATATGATGATATACCTTAGTAAATCTGTTAAAAGTCCCATAATACACAACGAGAAAAAAATGTAAAATGTGGTCCATTTTGTGGTACAGTAAAATAATCTTTTTAATTTAATAGGTTATTAAAGCAAATTCGCAAAAGTAACGAGCATCTGACTTAAACGATGTCACACAACGAAATGTCAAACAGAAAAACATTATCAATAAACGGAAAAAGGAAAAATAGGAGAAAAAGGACAGAAGATGTTAGAAAGGAGAAAGTGAATGTATAATGTCAGAACACAATGACGTATCGGAGGTTGCGGACGACTGATGGGGTCATTCCTAGGGTTTATGGTGTTACTAAGATACATAAACAAAACCATCCCTTGAGAGTTATTGTCTCATCGGTAAATAGCCCGTTTTATAATTTGGCATCATTCTTGCATGGCATTATTGCAGACTCTTTACCGGAGACGCCCAGTCACATAAAAAACAGCTATGATTTGATCAAGAAACTTAAAAATGTTAAACTGGAATCAGATTCCGTTTTGGTTTCCTTGGATGTAGTATCCCTTTTCACTAACATACCTATAGATTTGGCATCTGATAGTGGTTGTGAGGTGGGATGCTATATCTAAGAAAACTAAGATTCCTTTGGACGAGTTTCTGATAGCTTTTCGTATGGTTCTGAATTCGACTTTTTTCATTTTTAATAAAAAAATATATAAACAGATTTTTGGGACTCCCATGGGTTCACCTTTGTCACCGGTTGTTGCAAGTATTGTTATGCAGGATTTCGAGAAGATGGCGATTGGAATGCTGCCTTGTCGTCTGTTGTTTTACTACCGATACGTCGATGATATTATCTTAGCCGCTCCTTCTGAAAGTATTTATGATATTTTGGATGTTTTCAATTCATTACATACTAGATTACAGTTCACCATGGAGATAGGTGATGGAAGAATAAGTTATTTAGATACGATGATAATTATCGATGAACGGAATCTCATTTTTGATATTTACCGTAAAGCAACCTTTTCCGGCAGATTTCTTAATTTCCATTCACACCACCCGCTCTGTCATAAAAGAGGTGTGATTTATGGGGTCGTGGATAAGATATTTTGTTTGTGTCATCCGAAATTCCAACAAAATAATTTGATTGACGCTATTAAGGTTTTTTTACAGAATGGATATCCATTAAGTTTTATTTTTTCGACCATTCATAATAGAATAAAATATCACATTAACAAGTTTAACAATTTAAATAAGAATAAGGATGACAGTGGGGGAAGGTTCTTTACGATTCCATATGTTAATACGATATCCGAAAGATTTATATCTGTTGTTAATATGCTTAATTGTAAATTGGCTTTTACTATTCCTAACACATTGTGAAGTGTCATAAGGAGAGGAAAGGATGATTTGGAACACGTTCAGAGTCAAAATGTGGTTTATAGAATATCCTGTGATGATCGTGATGCCAGTTATGTTGGCCAAACTAAAAGACAATTAAAGACCAGATTGCATGAACATGTTTCTGATATCAATATAAGTTCAAAATCTCCATCAGTGATTTCCAACCATCGTATGGTGGAGAATCATAACTTTAAATGGGATAAAGTAGAAATATTGGATATAGAGCCTTCATACAACAAAAGGTTGATATCAGAAATGGTTCATATTAAAAAACAGAAGCATGGGATTAATAAACAAAATGACACGGAGTCTTTGCCGGATTTGTATTCTGACATTATACATTCACTTTCTCCTTTCTAACATCTTCTGTCCTTTTCCTCCTATTTTTCCTTTTTCCGTTTATTGATAATATTTTTCTGTTTGACATTTCGTTGTGTGACATCGTTTAAGTCAGATGCTCGTTACTTTTGCGAATTTGCTTTAATAACCTATTAAATTAAAAAGACTATTTTACTATACCACAAAATGGACCACATTTTACATTTTTTTCTCGTTGTGTATTATGGGACTTTAACAGATTTACTAAGGTATATCATCATATTTTTAATTTTTATATGATTAATATTAATTATTTTTGTATACGGTTACTTTTCCAGAACTTTCTTATGACTTTGTTAATTCTTGATAAAAATGACTCACAGCGTATTACACCGAAAGAGGAAAGAATTATTTGTTAATTTTAAGAATATTGTAAGATTATGTATTAATTTTCAATTTAGAACGACATTTATATTATTGTATGATGGCATTGAAAATGACTCAATTGGAGTTGAAACGTTTGTTTCATTTTATTGTATTTTAATTGTTTTTGTATTAAGTTTTCTTAGCTGAATTATAATTTTTTATTTGCGTCATTGGCTCGTTGCCCTTCTTTTATACTACCTTTTGCATAGTATATTAGTATTTTTAAATATATTTTACTACTTGGTATACAATGTTAACCTAGCTATAACCATGTACAGTATTAAATATTATTTTATATTTTCATTTACATTTAATGGGTATATAATAACCTAACCATGGTACAGGGTTGGGTTAGAGTTAAGTTATTATATATCCATTAAATGGAAATACTTGGAAAGTTTAATGGTATATAATCTTAGCCCTTTTTATTGTAAGGCGGGGGAAATGCTTTATGCCCCGAGACCCGTGGGAATGGGCTCTCAGGGTTATACCCCACTGGTGTAAGTCCTAACCTTGGCTCTTGCTTGGGGAACACCGGGCACGCATGCACCATTCTTCCGGTGATCTCCCGAGACGGCCCATCAATGATAGGCGACCTTTCCCTCAAGGAGTTTGTATTATCTAGGACTCTCTGGATGTTTTTCTGAATAGGCCGATCTCCTGGTTCGGGTAAAGGACCACTTTCCCCTTATCTTGCCCCTCCCGATGAGGAGGAGGGACAGAGCCTTGGCTTAGAGTTCCTATTCGGTCCGGATCCTCACGCGGCAAACTATCTCCGAAGAAAATCTCCGCAAGACTCAACATCTATTGCACCGCCGTGATCACACAGACCGACCACGACGGCTCCTTACACCGAGCCGCGGGGCAGGGGGAATAGAGAGGAATCAGTCCCCTGCCTTGTGTCATCTCACCCTCGCTCTGCTGAGCAGAGGACACGACGCAACACAATCACTCAACACAATGAACCAGAGGCGTTCCTGACAAGCTGCGTATGTGCACCCGCATCCCAAAATCGACTCCCGGCCCTGTCCCCGCTTCGGGTGGCTCGACGGGGTAGGGACGGGCGCACCAAGGCACCCGCATTGTCTCCCCCCCCCTCCCGGGACTCTTTCTCCGTCATCGGAGACGGGTGGTTCTGGGTGTTGCCGGTTGATTGTTCTGGCCGTCATCCTCAGGAGGATCCTCGCCCCCGCCTGTTATCATTCGAGGAGGAGTGTGGGATCCCTTCCTTCTTCTTCTCTGCCTCCTTTTTTCGAAACATTACATCTTCACAGAAGGAGAAAACAGCCAGCCACAATCTCTCCCAGCGAGCATGGCTCTGACGAGCGTCGCCAAGGAGAGACCCGATTCCATCACCATAGTTAGGACCCCGCGCTGCATCGTCCAGGCTGAGTAACGCTCAAGTGCATGCTGCGCGGAATCCTGACTGGCCGCGCAGTGATGATATCGCGTGGTGCGGTCCCTTCCAATATGGCACAGGTATTCCCCGAAACAGCTATGCCCGGTGAACACCTGGGCCATACGGAAACTGACTACTCCCCGCCTCCTGCCAATTCACTCTGGCAGGAGGGGCTGGACGGCCCGAACTGGGCCCAGCGAATGGCCCAAAATGACCGCGGCTGCGCTGGCTTCTTTCGGCGGAATCCCCGATCGATTCGAACCACTCGCTGGACCAGCCTCCACTGAGTCGCATATAACAGCTTGATGTGAGAATCAGCCCAGGCCCAATCCTTCCATATGAGAGCTTGATATGGAAGTCTCCCTCCCAGCACAGCGTGCACATAGAGGAGTCGTATCGTGGTCCTCGAGTCGTCCAAGTTGAAGATAAAACTGGTCAATGCATTGGCGTGCCTACACGAGGGACAGGGAAGTGAAATGGTCCCTAAAAGTTCATTGATCGTCCAATATGAGATCCAGATATTGGGTTCCATCTTCACGAGGGAGAAGCCAATACGGAATCGGGCTTTAGGAAGTGCCCTATGTGTGCTATCATATATGAAGATATACTTCGTTTTCTTTTTTCGGGGTGCCATCTTGAGCCCAATCCCCTCGATTTGACCATAACCCAGCCCCTGCCCCTTTCCACAAGGGTGAGGGAAGAGCCCTCGAAATTCCTCCAGTGTATCGTGAACTTCGTGATGTAATCCAGCCAGGCTGATTAATTCTCCGGGATGCGGAAGAAGTCCGCGATGATCCCTAGACTCGAATCACGCTCCGCCACACAATGGATAAATATGTCTTGCTCAGCGGAAGCGTGGTTGAGATTCGCCTGGAGAATCCGCAAATAACTAGGGTGTTGTGGCTCGCGAATTATGCTTCTTCCAGGCAGATCCCCATGAGGAAGACCTCGTAAGTTACTTCCTTCTACGGGCCCTTTTTGGGCCCCTTCCTTCCTCCCTCTCGGAATTTTTGTCCCTTTTTGGGGCTGGGGGCTCCACTTTGTCTGCTAAGGCGTTCCTCTTTCCCCCTTTTTGATTTAAGGAGCAGGAGCAGCCAGTTCAGCGTTTCTACGGCCCGCCGCCACACATTGGGCGCCCCTGCCGATTTTATAGTCCGTTGATCTACCCCCTTCATTACAGGCAGGGCAGTAAACCTGCATTGTGTGAATGATCTGTCGACCGGGCTGCTGCATTTTCACGGACGTGCCTCAAGCACTTAAAACATTAAAGTGACCTGGCCTCTAGGAGCACCATCTTCGCCGACCAGAACGGGGATGGAATCAGCCTTTTGGCAGGTGTCGCCGGGCATCTAGCCCATACGGTGCCGATGTCTGAGAGGGAGAACTTTATTGCCCCGACAACACGAGCGCGCGGCCAGAGTGGCGGCAATCTCTTCAGATATCACCGAGCCGTCCAGGCCGGACAGGCGGAGTTCGACTGTCTTGGGGCGAGTTATAATGCCCTCTCTCGGCCGCTAACGACCTCTTGCATTCTCATCGCGAGGATCTCAACTTTGGTGGCCTTGTCCTCCTATTTTGAGGAACAGCGCACCGGTGGAACTGCGCGCTTTGCCCTGAGGTCGGTGATGCCGAGCTCTGTGAGAGGAATAGCTCTCCTCGCCTCAGCCATCACCTTCCCATATCGGCCAGGGTGGGCCGTAATCGTCACGGCTGCCATCTTATTAGGGGCCCTCCACCCGCAGCTTTCATGATCCCGGCAGTATTGCCAGCAGCCGGGGGACACCGCCTGCGGCGAAATCAAGAAGGGGCGGCCCTCAGACTCATCTGCTTCTTAATCTTCTTTTTGACTTTGACCTTTGCTTTGCGACCAGCCGTCCAAGGTTCCTCCTTCGGCTGACTGGCCAGCAGGCCCATTTTATAATCCTTGCCACTCTCCGCAGCAACAGGAGCAGGGGCAGCTCCTGCCACCTGGCTCGCCTCTCTCGCCGCCGCTGCAGCGCTGCGCTTTTTCCGCGAGCCACGGCTCGCCCTGGAGCCTGCCAGGCTTCGATTCATATAATAATCTAACCTAACCCTGATCCAATTACGTACAGTATTAAATATTATTTTATACATATAAAAAATAAGAGCATAAAAAACCACAGCACAAGTTATAGTTTGTGATATTTAATTATTATTACATTCATTAAAACATTAAACGTTTCGGCCACAATCTGGCCATCTTCAGTAATTCAATAATATTCTTAAAACGCAGAGTTACATCTAGTTGACATTAAATTCAACAGTCGAGAGTTGTAATTAAATAAACATGTTCTTTTGTATGTGAAGATGCTTCATGCAGTAATGTTAACATGGTCAATTGTCATATCAAGAAAAGTGTAGAACAAGAATTTCCTGATTCTAAATAAAATTGTATATATTAAAATCTTCTAATCAGAATATAAAGAAAAAGAATCATTACCTGTTTTACAGCAAAAAAAACCAAACGATGAATCTCGAATATTTCTTTTACACAGTTAGAATTTTGTCGTGACATTATGTGTTGTTATTTGTCCTATCATATATTTTACCACTATTTATATATCTGAGTCAAAATTTTTAGAAAGTTCTAGAATTGTTTATTAACAGAAAGAGACATCCTTTTTAGAAGAGGAAAATAAACCTCAGGCAAACCTTCCGTGTCACTTTGCTTATTGATACCACTTGTTTGTCTTTTTATATGTATCATTTCCGAAATTCTTCTTTTCGCTAAAGATTGTTCTCTATCTAAAATTCTTATATTATCCCAATCTAATTCATGCATCTCATTCATACGGTGACGTGAGACTACAGAAATTTCGGAAGAAAGTTTTCTTATATCAGCCTTATGTTCTTTAATCCGAGTTTTTAATTTCCTTTTGGTTTGGCCAACATAAGAAGATTCACAGTTTAAGCAATTAATTTTATAAACTACTCCGCATTGGTCATCCTTAAGCAAAGCATCCTTTCCTGTCTTAATAAATGTATTCAATTTATTCATTGGTTTATAAGCTATATTAAAACCGTACATATGTGAAAGTTTTTTAAATTTTTCCGAAACCTTGCCCAAATATGGTAACGTGAAAAATTTTTTAGAAGTAACATTAGAGTCACATTCATTATTAATTTCTTTAAGATTTTTGTCTAAATTAGTTCTGTTTTCCAACGTTTTAATTCTATTATTTATTGTAGAAAATATAAACTTTAAAGGATAACCATTACTTAGAAACGTGTGAATTAATTCAGAGATGTTTTTTTCATGAAATATAGGATGGGATAAGAATAGAATTCTATCAAATTGCCCAATAATAACTCCCCTTTTATGTTCTAACGGATGATTCGAAAAATAATTCAGATATCTCCCAGAATTGGTAGGTTTTTATAAATATCGAAGATGATATTTCCTTCCTGTCTCATTAATTTAACATCTAGGAAATGTATGCCGTTATCATCGCCAAAGTCCACAGTAAATTTAAGCCTTTCGTGATATGAGTTAAACAATTCTAGAACTCCTTCAACTTTTTCTTTGTGTATAGCTAATACAATATCGTCCACATAACGAAAATAAAACGATAAATTAATGTTATTCTTGGTAATGATTTCTTGTTCAAAATCTTGTAAAACAATGTTCGCCAGTATGGGGGACAAAGGAGAACCCATTGGCATGCCAAAAATCTGTTTAAATATTTTATTATCAAAACTAAAAAATGTAGAATTAATTAATCATAATTGCTTTGATAAATTCGTGTAAAGGAATCGAAGTCTTATTCTCCATAAGATTCCACCTGCGTTCAATGCTTTTTGATACTAATTCGGTCGGAATATTCGTGTACATGGAGACCACGTCAAATGATATAATACTAAAATTTGTATCAATTGCTTTTCCATTGAGTTTATTTACTAAATCAAAGCTGTTTTTAACGAAACTGAAATTTTTTATATTATTATTGTCAATGATTTCCTTTAAAAAAGTCGCCAGTGGATAAAAAGCACTATTAATACAACTGACAATCAATCTTAAAGGGTGACCTTCTTTGTGAATTTTTGGCAAACCGTAAGATCTCGGAAGTTCGCCGTCCGAAACGTACAATTTTTTATATAAATTAGAATCAATGTACCCCTTATTTTTCCAATTTTTTAATAATTTACCAATTTCAACAGTTATTTTCTTCGTGGGATCTTTTTTGATTGAATCGTATGTAGTATGATCATTAAGAATTTCATACATTTTTTCTTTATAGCTATCACGACTCATAATTACCCTTGGTGGTATTCCCTTTATCCGCTCTAGTAATCAAAATATCAGGATTCTCTGAGATGAATCGCTTAACCTCTCTTACACCTTCGTATAAAATTGAATTTTCACAAGATTTACTATTACAATTCTTAATAGCTTTAAGAATTTGGACAGTTTCATTCCTAACATTTTTACGCGTTTCATCATCAGCCCTGAAAAGATTATATTCCACGTGTTTGATGAACTCACGTGTGATACCATCCTTACTAACCACGTTATTAGGCAAATTAAACTGTTGACCTAATTGTAGTAAGGCTAAGGCTTTATCTGAAACTTTAGCATTGCTCAGATTTATCAGTCATTGTTTATTAATATTACTTATATCAAAATTGCTATTAAAACTTTCAGGAGTGATATTAATATTGTATGATGAAACGCGTAAAAATGTTAGGAATGAAACTGTCCAAATTCTTAAAGCTATTAAGAATTGTAATAGTAAATCTTGTGAAAATTCAATTTTATACGAAGGTGTAAGAGAGGTTAAGCGATTCATCTCAGAGAATCCTGATATTTTGATTACTAGAGCGGATAAAGGGAATACCACCAAGGGTAATTATGAGTCGTGATAGCTATAAAGAAAAAATGTATGAAATTCTTAATGATCATACTACATACGATTCAATCAAAAAAGATCCCACGAAGAAAATAACTGTTGAAATTGGTAAATTATTAAAAAATTGGAAAAATAAGGGGTACATTGATTCTAATTTATATAAAAAATTGTACGTTTCGGACGGCGAACTTCCGAGATCTTACGGTTTGCCAAAAATTCACAAAGAAGGTCACCCTTTAAGATTGATTGTCAGTTGTATTAATAGTGCTTTTTATCCACTGGCGACTTTTTTAAAGGAAATCATTGACAATAATAATATAAAAAATTTCAGTTTCGTTAAAAACAGCTTTGATTTAGTAAATAAACTCAATGGAAAAGCAATTGATACAAATTTTAGTATTATATCATTTGACGTGGTCTCCATGTACACGAATATTCCGACCGAATTAGTATCAAAAAGCATTGAACGCAGGTGGAATCTTATGGAGAATAAGACTTCGATTCCTTTACACGAATTTATCAAAGCAATTATGATTAATTAATTCTACATTTTTTAGTTTTGATAATAAAATATTTAAACAGATTTTTGGCATGCCAATGGGTTCTCCTTTGTCCCCCATACTGGCGAACATTGTTTTACAAGATTTTGAACAAGAAATCATTACCAAGAATAACATTAATTTATCGTTTTATTTTCGTTATGTGGACGATATTGTATTAGCTATACACAAAGAAAAAGTTGAAGGAGTTCTAGAATTGTTTAACTCATATCACGAAAGGCTTAAATTTACTATGGACTTTGGCGATGATAACGGCATACATTTCCTAGATGTTAAATTAATGAGACAGGAAGGAAATATCATCTTCGATATTTATAAAAAACCTACCAATTCTGGGAGATATCTGAATTATTTTTCGAATCATCCGTTAGAACATAAAAGGGGAGTTATTATTGGGCAATTTGATAGAATTCTATTCTTATCCCATCCTATATTTCATGAAAAAAACATCTCTGAATTAATTCACACGTTTCTAAGTAATGGTTATCCTTTAAAGTTTATATTTTCTACAATAAATAATAGAATTAAAACGTTGGAAAACAGAACTAATTTAGACAAAAATTTTAAAGAAATTAATAATGAATGTGACTCTAATGTTACTTCTAAAAAATTTTTCACGTTACCATATTTGGGCAAGGTTTCGGAAAAATTTAAAAAACTTTCACATATGTACGGTTTTAATATAGCTTATAAACCAATGAATAAATTGAATACATTTATTAAGACAGGAAAGGATGCTTTGCCTAAGGATGACCAATGCGGAGTAGTTTATAAAATTAATTGCTTAAACTGTGAATCTTCTTATGTTGGCCAAACCAAAAGGAAATTAAAAACTCGGATTAAAGAACATAAGGCTGATATAAGAAAACCTTCTTCCGAAATTTCTGTAGTCTCACGTCACCGTATGAATGAGATGCATGAATTAGATTGGGATAATATAAGAATTTTAGATAGAGAACAATCTTTAGCGAAAAGAAGAATTTCGGAAATGATACATATAAAAAGACAAACAAGTGGTATCAATAAGCAAAGTGACACGGAAGGTTTGCCTGAGGTTTATTTTCCTCTTCTAAAAAAGGATGTCTCTTTCTGTTAATAAACAATTCTAGAACTTTCTAAAAATTTTGACTCAGATATATAAATAGTGGTAAAATATATGATAGGACAAATAACAACACATAATGTCACGACAAAATTCTAACTGTGTAAAAGAAATATTCGAGATTCATCGTTTGGTTTTTTTTGCTGTAAAACAGGTAATGATTCTTTTTCTTTATATTCTGATTAGAAGATTTTAATATATACAATTTTATTTAGAATCAGGAAATTCTTGTTCTACACTTTTCTTGATATGACAATTGACCGTGTTAACATTACTGCATGAAGCATCTTCACATACAAAAGAACATGTTTATTTAATTACAACTCTCGACTGTTGAATTTAATGTCAACTAGATGTAACTCTGCGTTTTAAGAATATTATTGAATTACTGAAGATGGCCAGATTGTGGCCGAAACGTTTAATATTTTAATGAATGTAATAATAATTAAATATCACAAACTATAACTTGTGCTGTGGTTTTTTATGCTCTTATTTTTTATATGTGTTAATATTAGAACCACGTTAGTTTCAAAATATTATTTTATACTTTCATTTACATTTGATGAATACATAATAACCTAACTCTAACCCAACCATGTACTGAATTTGTTTGTTAATAACTTTTAAGGACGAGCACCAACTAAAACCATCTCAAGATCACTCAGGGTTATGACCTTGCAACATATGCCAAGGTCGTTTGAGCTGAGTCCGTTATTGTCGATATTTTCCAAAGCTTTATCTTATATAAATAAAATGATATTGCACATGTTTCGGTTAATCTTTTAGCTTTCTTCAGCAAATAGACGAAAATACGTGATAATCCAAAATTATAGACGAAAATATACGATGTTATACAAATTGGCATTACATCGGTCGCAATTATTGTGTGATAATCTTTTCTCCATTAGAGAGTCTTTCTCATCAGTTGCAAGGCTGAATGGTAGTAAAGACTAAAAACTTTAAATTTTATAACTAAATAGAGCTCTAGGTAAAAAATTTAATCAAGTAAATGAGACTTACTTCACAATGATGTAAACAATGATCCGAAAAGAATTCGCACACAGATTCGGTTATCTGAATATAACTCGCTTGTAGATTCGGTTACAAAGAAGTTGTTAATATAAAAAATAATAAATCACTGAGTAAAAAAATTGAAAAATATATAATAAAAGACGGCGATTATAATCGAGCATAAGTTGCAATATTTCAATAGGGAAGAAGCGATAATCTTAGAAAGCGCAATTACAATAAAAGATTAATGTCTGAGATTATATACGAGTACATCAAAAGAAAAAAGAATGGCATTAATCGTCAAACAGATAAGGAATTCTTAGATGAAGCATGTGCTTCTCCTACAACCTATAACAGAAGACAATTTATTAACACAAAATTTAACTTTTTTTTCGAATTTGATGACTTTAGTGAAGAGAAATACACATATTGAACATAGCTCACATATATAAATTATTTATAATAATTTTATTTACGACATTTTACTGACTTTGGTTTGAAAAATACACCATACATGTCAGTTGAATCTTGACTTTCGCATGTAACAAATAGTCTTTCGACATTTAATTTATTTTAATTATTAGGGACAATCGTGTGAAACAGTTTTTTATATTCTTTGACAATTTTATTCAGTGATTTATTATTTTTTTATTAATAACTTTTCTGTAACCGAATCTACATACAAGCGAATTATGTTCGGATAACCGAATCTGCATACAAATTATTTTATGAAATAAGTCTTATTGTGAAATAAGTCTTTACATCTTAAATTTTTCACCTATAGCTCTACTTAGTTATAAAAGTTAAAGTTTTTAGTCTTTACTACCATCCAACCTTGCAACTGGTGAGAACGACTTCTTAATACAGTAGAGAGTTGTCACACAATGATTGCGACCGATGTAATGCCAATTTATATAACATTGTATGTTTTTATCTACAATTTTATGAAATATCACGTATTTTCGTCTATTTGCTAAAGAAGGTTAGAAGACTAGCCGAAACATGTACAATATCATTTTATTCATGTAAGATAAAGCTTTTTCAAAGTGAATTTGCACTGATCACTGTGCCAATTTCCAATTGTCCTACATTTATTTTTTTTTATATTGGAAAACAAGATCTGACCGATCGTCGGATTCACAATGATGCTTACATGGGTTCATATACATCTGCGGTAAAGTCTCTTCCATCTAAGATTTGTATGTCTCGCGGGTCGATGTTGGAGGACGTTGATGGTGTCATTGATAATGATTTGAAGGTCTCACAGCACACACACACACACACACACACGCGCACATATATTGGGTCATCTAAAAAGTATCCGCGGTTTTTTGTCATTAGATGTGTTGACCATCAATACCACCTAGTGACAAAAAACCGCGGATACTTTTTAGATGACCCAATATATAAACCAAAGGGTAACAGGAGAGTCACGAGCTGTGGCCGGAGGTATCGCCGATGGATCTTATTAAAAAATGATTGAATCTATTTACGATATATTCCATGCATGTTTGCGGACCATGAGCGCATATTACAATGTTACAGATGTCTTGCCTTTGGTCATATGACTAAAGATTATAGGGCCTTATGACTACTATTTTGAAGAGCACGAAATGAAAGACTCTATCAAAAAAATAGATCCGCCAAGATATAGTAACTGTGTACACTAAAGGTTCTTCAGCAAATGACTTAACACTCTCTGCAACAGATGTTAGTAAATATTCAATTTTGGACAGTAAAATTAAAGAAAAATCGCATACATTAATTATGGCTAATTTACAAGGAGGTTTTGACGACTTAAAAATTTGTCATGTAAACTGTTAATTTCTGGTGGAACATAACGATGAATTTCACAACTTTTTCGTGACTTCTGATTAGCACATAATTTATAAGACTGAGACGTGGTTTAGAACTGTCGAAAAATATGATTGATCTTTCTGGCTTTTCATTACTTAGATAGAATCGAGTGGGTATACATGATGATGGGATAGCCTTTAATAATCATAATTACTTCCGGGCGTTTCTTCTTGTGTGCTCTCAGGCTGGTTGCTCGGGAAGGTCTGAATTTTTGATTGCTGAAATTCGATTCGAGTCTGCGTCTATTTTTCTGCTTGGCATAATATACAGACCTTCTAAGGATTTCACGAATTTCAAGATCAATTTCTAGATCTCCAAGTTAATTTCAGACACTATTATTTTCGGTGATTTTAATGCAGATATTAACACGATAGTATGATAGTACACAGTTAAAGAACATCATTGATTCAGTAAATTTATAGTATGTACCATACTGTAACGCATAATTTGAGAGACTCCAGTACCTTGCTTGATCTCTGTATAATCGATGACGAAAATATCTAATTTTGGCTAGAATGGCATGGCATTCATTTCAGCTCACGGCTTGATATATGTCAGATACATAATTAAAATACAGCGACGCTCAGATCGAGTTGTGACGTGTCGAAATTTTAAATTTTTCAACGAGGAGATTTTTCTCAGAAATGCGTCTTGATTAGTCGACGTTGATTGAAAAAGGTCCATTGATCAAAAGATAGACATCTTCAAAACTGTTAGCATGCCATAATAAACATGCACCGCTGCAAAGGGTTTAATATAAAAGAATTCCGACCCCGTGCCCCCTTATTAACTCGTACTACTACTATTAATGAACTACTACTACTATTAATGAACTATTATTAACTGATTCTTAACTATAAAGAAAGAAAAGAGGAAAAAAGTTTAAAATGTATATTTTTAAAAATCTCATATTTTATTTTAAACTTGATACATTTTTTTGGCGTTGCAACCACTAATTGTATATTTTAAATATACAATTAGTGGGAGATACAAATTAGTTCGGTCCGTTTCTTTGTGTTCAAAAATGCATTTATTTCAAAACAAAATGAATGAACAGATTAATTAAAGTATTGTCGCTGGCTACTACTTTTTCCCATCTCTCAGGCAATTTTCGAATTCCATCTCGAAAAAATGACTCGTCTTTGGAGACGATCCAATTTTGGAGTCAATTTTCGATTTCTGCGAAAGAAGTGAACCGGTGATTTGCTAAATCGTGCTGCATCCTTCGAAACAATCAGTAATCAGAAGGAGCAATGTCCAGAGAATACGGCGGATGCGGTAAAACATCCCATTTGAGCGTTTCCAAATATTTTTTTACGACTTTTGCGACATGAGGCCGAGCGTTTTCATGAAGAAAAATAACTCATGTCTTTACTCGTATTCCGGCCGTTTTTCTCGCAATGCACGGCTCAAATGAATCAATTGTAGCCGATCGCCCGTAATGGAATCGCCAGGTTTCAGCAGCTCATAGTAAACAACACCCTTTTGGTCCTATCAGATACAGAGCATCAGATACAGTGATCTTCGAACCATAAATGTTCGGCTTTGGTATTGATGTTGAGGTCGATGGCAACGATTGACCGGGCTTAGCGTAGTATTTTTTCTTCTTGGGATTGTCGTAGAATATCCACTTCTCATCTCCAGTCACAATCCGATGCAAAAAACCTTTTCTTTGTTATCTTTGAATCAGCTGTTCGCAAGTGAAAAATCGCCTTTCAACATCTCTCGGTTTCAGTTCATAAGGCACCCAATTTTCTTGTTTTTGAATTATTCCCATGGCTCTGAATCGTGCAGAAACTGCTTGTTGAGTTACTCCCAATGATTCTGCAAACTCCTCTTGCGTTTGATTTTGATCTTTTTCGAGTAATGCCTCTAATTCTTTGTCTTTGAATTTTTTTGGCTATCCAGAGCGAGGCTTGTCTTCAACGTTGAAATCTCCATCCTTGAAACGTCGAAACCATTCCCTACATGATTTATCAGTTGGAGCAATGTCATAAACTTCGACAAGCATTCGATGGGCTTCAGCTGCATTTTTTTTCCAATTAAAGCAGAAAATTAGAACCTCCCGCAAATGCTTGGTTAACACAAAATTCGACATTTCAAACACAGTAAAAATCAAGATTTTTGTATGAAACTCAAAGTGATACAAACTGAATATTATTAGCAGATGTCTAAACTCTCTGAAAACGCCAAAATCAGCTGTCACTATGAATCATTCACAACAGCCAGAGCCATCTTTTGAAAAACGGACCGACTAATTTGTAGTCCCAATACATTCTGTAAAACGCAATTCTTAACATGTTTTTACATCGTATAGTATTAGTAACATCTACATTTTTCAAAGAATCTATATTTTCATAATCAATATGCAGAGTCAAATCATCGCTATCAAGTATATCCACCAATTATTCACGTTTTTCACATCCTTTAATGTATACGAGAGTCTTATTATCGTCATCTTCTTCCACACCAATTATAGCCATCGTAATCAGGCGTTTCACCATGCTGTATGGGATCATCCCGTCGCTATCTATGGTGATAAGCACTCAGTCAGGATTTTGAATCGTATATTTTATAGCGTATCAGAGAATGCATTTAGGTGATTTTGTGCACAACATTGGTTAACAGATTATATTGAACTACGCAATCATGTATAATGAGACAATAGACTGTATTTGTAGGCACTTTCTCCTTGCAGTAAAATTCTATGCGTACATCCTCGATGGCACGCTTGATGGATTCGTTTTGTCGCGAGCAGTCAATGATCGCAAAACATCCTGTTGGAAGCGCGCTTTCAATACCGTTGACATAGAGGGCGAGACGCGTGTTACCGGCCGAGGAGCGAGTTAGAGGAAGGTGCCGGAAGGGCCGCGTGTGAACGGAAGAAGACGAGATCGGATCGTGAGCAGAGAAAGTGCTGTCCGTTTCCCTCCATTTTAACTTTTGCCTTTTTACTGCCATTGTTACTACGTATAATCCGAGCCGTATGCTCTCAATGTTTTGCAATAAAATAGCGTGTTCGTGTAAAATAAGAAGAAGTGTCTAATATTATTGAGAACCTTACGATCCCGAAACCGCGGCTGCAACATTTTGACGACCGTGACAGGACTGAGTAATTTCGTAGCCGTTTATAGCAAGCAGAGATCGTAAGAAAGTAATCCATAGACATGGAACAAGTAAAGTTAACGCTAAAAATAACACGATCTGCCTTTACGAGAGTGTACACTTCCTTCCGGACTGAGCAGTCGAAGGAATCACCGGACATAACCTCATTGCAAGTCAGCTTCGCGTTGCTACGAGACAAAACGAGTGAGCTTAATGAGCTAAATCAGAAGCTGCAGACCTTGATGATTGAAGCTGGAGAGTCTGAAGAAACCATTGGAAGAGAGGCACAACACGCAGATGAGTATGCCACGAAATACCATCAAGCAAAGGTCGGGCTAACCTGTCTTTTAGAGCGGAAGAATGAACTCGAAACGCCGACACCGGTTCCGCTACAATCGACTATCACGACAACACAGGAAAGTATACGCGCATTGAAATTGCCGAAAATTGAATTAAGAAAGTTTGGCGGTGATATCAAAGATTGGCTTCCGTTTTGGAGTACTTTTAAGAAAATTCATGAAGACGCGACGTTGTCGAGAGAAATTCCAATATTTGGTACAGTCTATGGTAAAAGACTCGCGCGCGTTTGAAATAATGAATAGTTTTCCACTTACGGCCGGTAATTATGAGAAAGCCATACACAGCCTCGAGTCTCGATTCGGCAAAAAAGACTTATTGATTGAATATTATGTACATGAACTTTTAAAGTTAATCTTAAGTAAGAATAAAAACATGTCGCTCACAATTATGATAAATTAGAGACACATATACGAGCACTTGAAACTTTAGGCGTGACAACAGAAATGTGCGCAGCAATGTTGCTTCCTTTAATAGAATCCTCACTGCCTGAAGAGACCTTATGTACATGGCAACGAACAAGGACTCAATTAATTCCTCATTCTGACGCGTCTGTTGTAAATGTTACTGCAGAAGATCGTCTTACTAGTCTAATGACTTTTCTAGGAAGAGAGGTCGAGAGCAAAGAACGTATTCAAATGGCAAAAACATGCTTCAAGAGCAACGATTTCCAGATGACAAAGGACAAAAATAAAAGGAAATCAAAGAGTGAACGAGATCCAGAGATAGCGACAGCGTCTAGCTTACTATCGGCGAAAGAAGCAAAGCCACAGCAATGTATATTTTGTGGAACTAATCATGACAGCTTGAGTTGTGAAACGGCCAGAAGTATGGACTTAGAGAAGAGAATCCAAGCTGTAAAAGACAAGCAGGGCTGTTTTAATTGCTTAAAAGTAGGGCACAGCTATAAAAGATATAAATAATACCGTAATAAAATAAAATGCCCTTGGTGCAGCAAAGGACATTGCCTGCTGATGTGTAGAAACCTGTCGAGCAAGGATGAGATCAAGCAAGCGGATGAGAAGAAAGAACCGAAAGAACCAGCTTTTCATGAGGGAAACAATTGTCTCGCTAATGTCTCTTCGAATACAAAAATGTTTCTGCCTACACTAAAAGTCAAGATGCGAGGTCCAAAAGGCTTGGTGAATGTTCGCGCCGTCATAGATACTGGCTCGCATAGATCTTATGTTTTGGAAAAAATAGCCAGAGAGCTTGGATACGAGACTGAGAGCGAACAGACGATGATACACTTGTTGTTTGAAGGAACTAAAACCTCAGAGACACAAAACTTGTCGGATCTACATCGGCAACTTAGATGGAACATATAAATGCGACTTCGTAGCTTTGCAGCAAAACATTATCTGCCAGGACATCCCTTGTAAGATCGATGATACTTGGATGGATATACTATATACTTGAGAAAAAAGACATACGCTTGAGCGACATACAGTGAACGTCAAGAATCCATTTCACTATTAATTGGAGCTGATGTTGCTGGCAAAATATTCACAGGAAAAGTCCTACAGATAAATCAAGGAATAACAGCTTTAGAAACTAAGCATGGATGGACAATCTTGGATAGGAACATAGACGATGACAATGGCACCGATACTACGTTGACGATTATGTCAATGTTCACTCAAGAAGCCAACATATCAGATTTATGGAGATTCGATGTCTTGGGCATCACGGATCCTATTGAGAGTGTTACTAAAGAGGCACATCAAGCTGAAATAAAGACCTCATTTCAAGAGACAACGAAAATCGACAACGAAGGTCGATACGAAGTTCTTCTGCCGTGGAAAGAGAATCATCCACCTTTACGAAATAATCGAGACGTAGCCGAGAAGAGACTAAAAGGCGTCACAAAGAGATTGCGACAAGAAGATTTATTCGACGACTACCAGGCTGTCTTTAATAATTGGCTCGAAGAAGCGATTATTGAAAGGGTACTTGAAGTCGACCAAGAGAGCTACTATCTTCCACACAGACCTGTAATCAAGAAAGAAGGAACTACGAAGATACGCCCTGTTTTCGATGCGTCAGCAAAAGTCAAGGAATCGCCTTCGCTTAACCAATGCTTGGAGACTGGACCCAATCTTATAGAGTTTATTCCAGCATTGCTACATCGATTTCGAGAGAGGAAAATAGGGGTAACAGCTGATATTACAAAAGCCTTCTTACAAATCAGCATCTCTCTGTCGGATAGAGATGTTTTGAGATTCCTGTGGTGGAACGTTGACGGAGAAATAGAGATTTATCGACATCGTCGAGTTGTTTTCGGATTGACAAGCAGCCCATTCCTTTTAGGGGCGGCGATTGAATTGCATATTAATAGAGCCTTAAACTCTATCATTTTGTCATATAAGAAAGCAGTTTATGAGAAACTGACAAAATCCTTTTATGTCGATGACTGTGTTACTAGTGTCAATTCTTATTGTGATTTTGAAGTTTTCAGGAGAGCAGCCTGTTCCCTTTTGACTCAAGCCAGATTTGATTTAAGAGATTGGAAATACACTGGCAAGGATCCTGAGATCAATCAACGGTGCTTGGACTTATATGGGACACCAAGAGGGATATTTTAATGTTATCGGAATTTCCTGCACCGACGATCACGGAGAAAATAACGAATAGAGTCATCTTGTCACAAGTACAGAAAGTTTATGACCCTCTCGGATTCGTCTGTCCCATACTGTTAAAACCAAAATTACTATTGCAAGATCTGTGGAATAAAAACGTGGATTGGGACACAGAACTAAACGACGACATTAAACATGAATTTCTTAAATGGGTTCAGCAACTAGGTCTCCTACGCATATTGAAGTTTCCACGATGGATTTTTGGAGAGGAGAGAAGTCCCGACTCAATGTCCTTTCATGTTTTTGTCGACGCCAGTAAAGACGCATAAGCGGCGGCAATCTTCGTACGAGTTGAGTCAAGCACAGGAGTCGAGATACATCTCGTAGAAGCTAAATCTAGAGTAGCACCCAAAGAGAAGAAGACCATACCTCGCCTTGAATTACTAGCAGCCTCCATTGGAGCTAGGATGATGCGATCTTTCGTAAAGGCTATGGATTATCAAGATATCAAGACCTATTTCTGGAGCGACTCGATGACTATTCTAACATGGATTCGACAAACAAGACAATGGGCAGTCTTTGTATGGAATCGTGTTCTGGAAATAAGGAACCTTACGGATATTGAATCTTGGAGATATGTTCCTGGAGTGATGAACCCAGCAGATCTATCCTCACGAGGTTGTGATGCTAAGAAATTCCTTGAACTGAAATGGTGAGAGGGACCGGAGTGGTTGAAACTACCTCCCAAAGAGTGGCCCAAAGAGGAAGGAAAAATTGAGAACATAGTTAACTTAGAATTACGCAAGACTCCCGGACAATGCAAAGAGAGAATATTCCCTGAGACTATTGTTGAAGAAATCGCTATGCTAACCTCTATAGAACAAGCGAGTGAAGTGACAGTTCCCTGGCATTTGCAGAGACTTTCGATGTATTCCAAAATTTTGTGTACTCTCGCGTAGATATTAAGATTTGTGAATAATTGTCGAAGAATTCAAGTAAACAAAACTCAAGAGTTAACTGCCAAAGAAATTACTAAAGCAGAATTGCGTCTCTGTAGACTGGCACAGAAAGAATTTCCTGGGAAGTAACGATTCACAATTACGAAGCTTAAATGTTTTCGAGGAGAATGGATAATTCTCGCATAAAGACAATGATCTCCAATCGTCAAGACACTTTTTCTTTCAGATGTCCCGTGGTGTTGGACTCAGCTCATTTATTGATGTTGAAAATTATCTTTCATATTCATCTGAAACTTAATCATGCTGGTATTGACGTTGTGATGAATAGTTTACGCGAAAAGTTTTGGATCCTGCAATGTCGTCGTACGGTAGTCATAAGGTACGGCTCAGTCATAAGAAAATGCGTCGTTTGTCGTCGATATGCATCGAAAACAATGCAAGCACCATCTGGATTGTTACCTGAAGACAGAGTGAGAGATGCCGCAGCGTTTGAAGTGATAGGTAGATTACGCTGGACCACTCTTTTTGAGCGGTGGATAAAAGGCATACATCTGTTTGTTTATTTGTGCAGTCTACCGTGCAGTCCACTTGGAGTTGGTTACATCTCTATCAATAGAGGAATTTCTGGAAGCCTTCAGAAGATTCATTGCACGTCGAGGAAGACCTACTGTAGTATATAGCGACAATGGGAAAAATTTTGTAGGGGCCAGGAATCTACTACAGAAGATTAATTGGCGGAAAGTTTCTCAATATTGTGCACTCAATGAGATAACATGGCATTTTAATCCACTTTCAGCTGCCTGGTGGGGAGGATGGTGGGAGCGACTTATCCGCCTCCTTAAAGATCTATTGAAGAGGACATTAAAGAGAACTTCGTTGAGCTGAACGAAGAAATGAACACAGTTCTATGCGATTGCGAAGCTACCATGAATTCAAGACCCCTTACCTACTTGACAGAGGAAAATACTGAAACACACACAGCGCTGACTCCAGCGATGTTCATCAGTGACATTCGAGAAAATGGCGTTCCAGACTTGGATCAAGTTTACAAGTCCCACTTTGCAAAGAGGATACGCTATCGTCAAAGATTGAAAGAAGAGTTCAGAAAACGTTTCCGTATACTTGGGCCAGTTATCTAGACGAACTAAACCCAGCAATAGTTCCGCGTCCGTGGCTGTCGGGGACGTCGTGCTTATTGAAAACAATTTACAAAAGCGATTAAACTGGTCGCTCGCCGTCATTAGAGAAGTCTATCCCGGAAAAAATGGTTACGTGCGGGTGGTAAAACTGAAAACGAGCAAAGGTGAACTGGTTCAACCCATTTAAAAACTAATTCCCTTGGAAGTTGGATACTCCAGTCCTGAAGCTGATAACTTTATCGAGTCTACCACTACGACGTCAGAGACTACTAAGGGAAATGCAGCTAACACCCTCGAAGAGTCTGTAGCTGTCCCTAAAGAGGAACCAAAATCGTTGGAAGAAACGAACTTATAGACCCGAAGGGGTCGTATCATCAAGAAACCGGATCGGTTCAAATATTAGAAATGTTTGTCATTTTATTTTTGTTTTCATTTTTTTTAGATAGATTGAGTTGCTCCTACTAAGAAGTCACAACTTAAGGTAGGAGAGATGTTGGAAGCGCGCTCTCAATACCGTTGACATAGAAGGCGAGACGCGTGTTACCGGCGAGGAGCGAGTTAGAGGAAGGTGCCAGAAGGGCCGCGTGTGAACGGAAGAAGACGAGATCGGATCATGAGCAGAGAGAGTGCTGTCCGTTTCCCGCCATTATAACTTTTGCCTTTTTACTGCCATTGTTACTATGCATAATCCGAGCCGTATGCTCTCAATGTTTTGTAATAAAGTAGCGTGTTCGTGTAAAATAAGAAGAAGTGTCTAATATTATTGAGAACCTTACGATCCTGAAACCGCGGCTGCAACACATCCTTTCTCGATAAACGAAAGCACATTGAGCGTTTCGAAGCAGTCGATTCCGTAATATGCTTTATGAAAACGCGCATACATATCAAACAGGATGGTCTCTTTTTATCAAAATCCAAATTCAAATCATCGTATGGATAAAAATCTGAATTTAGATATAGTTTCACGTTACTCAAATTACAAGCGTCGAACAAGTTTGCATTTTGAAATGTTTTTTCGACCAGTCTGCTGAACAAAGATAACGTATCGCAATTTCTCGAGCTGAATATCCATTTTGATGGCCCATGAAATTTGATCGTATTTTGTAACAGAGAATACTTGTACAAATCCCAAGAGCGAAAACTCATGCTCAGATAACGATCGCTTTTCAATGTTCGTAGCATCGACAGCATATTTATCTCGCCCAATAATACGTGCGGCATTCGCCATTACACTTTGAATAATTCAAACGTTGATCAAAACTCTGTCGCCGGATCTCTAATCAGACAATTGTTGTCGTTGCGCGATCTTATCAAAATCAACTGGCGAGCGTTGACGACCATGC
Source organism: Acromyrmex echinatior (assembly GCF_024713525.1). NCBI lineage: Eukaryota > Metazoa > Arthropoda > Insecta > Hymenoptera > Formicidae > Acromyrmex > Acromyrmex echinatior. The sequence continues at coordinate 1,438,873 of NC_141864.1, forward strand.
GTTTGTAATCCTCGCAAAAGCCCAACAACATTCATAATTCTTTGAATACTAAAAAGCACGATCGCGTTTCTCATGAAACTTCTTATAAATATGTAATAAATACTACGAGCGCGATGCGCAAATAAAAAAAATAAAATTGTTAGAAAATTTTTCATAAAATTGAGAAATTAGACAATAATTACTACAAATATTATATATGTCTATTGATATACAATTAAGTCTAACAATCATTTCAGTACATCGAATTGTAAGAAATGCTCTTAGAATTCGACGTACTAAAATAATTGTATATGATTTGTGTGTCAATAATAATTTTATAATGCTTTATGCTTATCGCACGTAATTATTGTTTAATGTCGCTCTGTTACGACATTTTTCTAACAATTTTATCAATATAATTAAAATGCAATCCGATACTCAAAGGATTCAATATTTATTTTAATTTAATTATTCTATTTTATAATTTAATGAAATTAGCATATTTAATGTATGTGAAAGACAAGGAGATAGTGTAGTAGAGGAAACGTAAGAAGCATGTTTTTATAAACGTGTGAATGCGTCCGGTCAGTGTGCGTCCCGTGCGTAAAGAGCTCGCGTCTAACCGTTAGCGCAGCTCCTGCCCGTCTCCTATACGTGACCCATGGTACGCTATTTCTTCTTGTAATTTGAAGCTTCGAAGAAAAATTTTGTAAAGAAAAAATCGTCTTAAAATTCGATCAGGAATACGTCTCTTCAGGAACATTTGAATTATTCTAAATCACCCTGTATATCAATAATTTCAGTCATGTACTGAAAACCTGTAAGTATTCGTATTATGCCAATGATCTACTCATTTATGCATACCAAATCTAAAGGACTATCAGAGGTCATACTATCTGCAAGGTCAATGGAAGATATTCATAAAATCCTGGAATGGGCCACTGAAATTAACTTGACTGTTAATAAAAAAAAAACAACCGTCAAGATTCTAGATACTTCTAGATATATCAATAATATCCTTTACAATCAACTTCAAGGTACTTTGGTTGGGGACGCGTAAATATAGTATAGTGAAACGGTAAGGTATCTCGGCATAATCATCTTGAGAATGTTAGCGTGGAATGTTCAGATGACCGGAATGATCTCTAAAATCAATGCATCCTTGTATCAACTTAGATTCTATAAGCATCTAATTCCAATTCCTCTCCGCATCAGGCTCATATCTACGCATACTCATATTTCCAATTTTTTATTACTGTTGCATAATAATAACAGATAACTCTTAAACTAGATTTTAAGCTTCAAAGAGCTTTTAATTCATGCGTAAGATATATTTTTTATATACGATGGGACGAGCATGTGATTCTATACCTACGATGGCTCAAGGTCAAAGAGCGGCGCATGTATTTCGTGAGATGCCTAACTTATATTATCCTTACATCCTGTAAGTCCAAGTTATACTGCAGCTTTAATTTTAAAAGCGGTACATCTATGTGCTGTAGAGAACCTCCAATGATCACTATCACTTTGCAGCATGGAATTTTTTAAATTCATTCTGCAGTTCTGCTGCTAAATTCTGGGACAGCATCCCACGCGACATTCGCTGCGCTTCCTCTCTTTACGATTTTAAAAGTAAATTGTATTGATTATTTATTTAGTACAAATCTATAGTTTAAAATTTATGTTATTTTTCTTAATACTATATTTTATTTTGTTATATTTTACTTAATATTTGTAATGTTTTATCATCCGTGCGATTATTCTTTAATGCCTGTATTAATCATTTTGTACTAGCGCTTGAAAGGATTCTCTCATCCTAGAGCGCTTAATAAACTATCTATCTATTTCTCTCTTTCTCTCTCTCCCCTTCTGTTCCTCTTCTTAATAGAATAAATTAAAAAAATAAATAGAATAAAGCGAGTAAGTAGAACCGAAAAAAACTTTTTAAAAAAACCGTAATTTTTATTGTTTCGGTTTTCTTTACTGGTAAAACTGGAATATTTATTTGATATTTTATTAAATCGGAACCGGAATCAAAGAGAAAAAATCTTTCGGCTTGTTTCCCTAACCATATATCATTTGCCCGATATTACAGTAAGCATCAAAGTACAAACCTTAGCTATTAGCATATCAAATATTACAAAGAACCATGATCTACCTTTTCGTATTTCGTATACCATTTTTCGATCAACATTGGTACGAACATGTTCATCTCTGCCGATAACTGCGTAACTGTTTACCACACGGTCAGTATGGCCAACGCGCGTTCTGTAAAAAAAAAGTATAAACAAAGTGGCGTCTTCCCTCTTATGGCATGTTCTCTCGAATTACCTCATATGTACATATATATATGGTATTTCTACAAAAAATTGCGAGAAAGGGCGAAATAAATATGGCACAAAAATGTCCCCACGTGTTTTTGAATTGAGCTTTATTTCTAAACAATAAGAACCTTATTTTAGATCGTACATATAAGAACACAACCGATACTAGAAATTAAATGTCTATAATGGTAGAATCTGGATTTTTGATGCTTAAATAATTCAATGTGAATTATATATATATATATATATATATATATATACACATATATATATATATATATATATATATATATATATATACACATATATATATATATATATACACTATATGAATATATATATAATTCTCATTGAATTATTATTTAAGCATTATAGATCTAGCTTTGTAGCTGCATACTATATTTGTAGTCATTCGCACGCCGAATTAATTTTCCGGAATTAAACTATTATAATAATATCACAAATTAAATTAAATTGACAAGCAATTTTTAATAATTCGATGCTCAATCAGGCATCATATTAAAAAGATATTAATGCAGTAAAAAAACCTATAAATAAAATTGCAAAAAATATTACCTTGGCCGGGAGTCAAACTGGGATCTCCTCTATTCCATACGAGCGTCTTAAGGCTTTGGACTACCGAGGCCCTAGTAATATTCTTCGCAGTAATTGGTATATGTACAAAAACAATATTTTTCTTTCAGACGACATAATATAAACAATAAGAATGTTATTATAGACCGTAGATGTGAGAACACAATCTGTTCGAGATGCATCCCAAAAACAGTTTTCGCAGATTCGGTATACGTGCGACATGTGGATTGGAAATTTCTAGAACAATTTCAAACGTTTCTAGAAATTTCCAAAAAACAAACTTGACACTCACTTCTAATTGATAAAGTTAAAAAATATAATCAAAGCCGCATGTCGTACGTACACATTCCAACCGCTAAAACGGCAATCAAATTCGGATCGGTCACAGCGCACGCGCGCTCGCGAAACGCATAACATACTAACACTCCAATCAGAATTCCTGATTTGGCGCGCATGGCAATAGTGTACCGCTTGGCCATCGCAATCGAGAATTGCCAATCGCTGCCCGAATCATAGGGTCACCTCAACTTTTATAATTTTTCGAGAATCTCATAGGCGATTAAAAAAGGAAGCCTTTGTTCTACAAAATAGATAAAAGGCCGAATCGAGCAGTGATTCTTCTTCTTCGCCTTTTCGGTAAAAGTTAATGCTCTGCAATACAGTGCAATCGCCTTTGAGACGCTCCGCCGCAAGAAAAACCCCCGCGTTCGATTTGTGATCGATTACGAAGATTCGCGCAAATCGAACTTTAACTCAAAACGCTTTTTCGCTCAAATTTTCTTTCAATCACTGTCGCTTTGTCTCGCTCTCAAACACAATACTAGAAATTAAATGCCTGTAACAGTTGGATCTTTAATGCTTAAATAATTTAATATAAATAATATACTACACAAGTTGGAGTATTTTAATAACTTCAAGCGGATATCTCAGAAATTAAGAGAGATATAGGAAAAAGTCTTGTATAAAAATTGTAGGTTTTCTTGAGAGAAAGAAGGTGGAAATAACAGATTTTGTATATAGAGCATTACCAAGATAAGGTCATGATCAATATGAATTTTTTAAACAGGAACCAGTTTCTGAGATATTGGTTGGGGCGATTAAAATACCTTACCTGCATATATTTGTAGTTATTCAAACTGCGCGCCAGATTAATTTTCCGGACTTATAAATATAATTAAATTACTGTAATAATGTCACATTAAATTAAACACATTAAATTGATAAGCTTTTTTTTTAAAAAAGACGCTTACATATCAAATTATTTCCTTATGGAAACGTGACAAAGTTAGAGCAAAAAACAATTTTTTTTACAATTTTCTGATTTTAACTTACAAGGAAGTTTACTCAACGGTTCCCCTCCAATTTAAATGAGCTTTTAGTATGTTATTTTATAGACAAAAATAAGAGATACATATTTGTTTATATCGGCTGAGTCGCATTTTAAAGGGGTGGAAACCTCTTTTGAAGAAAATCGATCTTTTTCTTTCGAAGCGAATATCTTAGAAACTATAAGAGATAGAAACAATTTTCCAAAATAAAAATTGAATGACTTCAAAAGTACTTTATAACTATAAAAAAAATTTTTTTTTAATTATTTATTTATTGTATACCCCCACATCTATTTTCATAAATTTTTTAATTTTTACATGTCGAAAATTAAAGATCATTTTACGCTGAAAGTAACGATATGTATTGAAATCATATTCATAGAAAAAAATTATTTCTCTGATATGAACGAAATCATCTCTATATACGCGCTCCGTATGTATTTGTCTCATATCACGTTGACTGCGCGAAATAGCGATGAAGGCAAATGTCACTCAATTCGTCACAGTGCAGTATCAGTACAGCAATGATTATATATTGAAATAAATTTTTTAAATAATAATAATAATAGTACCACAACAATATAGTGAAAAAGTTAAATTGCTAAAATTAGTCAAATACTTTTGAAGATATATAAAAAAATGGACGAAATATTTTAGATAATTAAAAACAAAGCACGAATAAAGAAATTATTACGTTTATAAAATTTTATTCATTTTATTTTTATCGTAGAACTAACAGCTGAGTATTCAATATTACCATGAATAATGTTTTAATAAAAAAAATAATATAAGAAAAATGACTCAAATAATTTATAAAATTATAGATAAATGTAGGGTTACAAGCCAAGCCAAGTTTTAATGTTATTATAAAAACAAGTTTATTATTACAACTCTGAATATTGTGTAAAAACATAATTTACGAAAGATTATAAGTAAAAATTTTTTTATTTATACAATCTTTCGTAAATTATTATGATATGACTGTTAGCTGTTCTACGATGAAAATAAAATGAATAAAATTTTATAAACATAATAATTTCTTTAGTCGTGCTTTGTTTTTGATTGTCCAAAATATTTCGTACATTTTTTTATATATCTTCAAAAGTATTTGAGTTTGAATTGAATTTTAACAATTTAACAAAATCACTATTATTGGTACTATTTTATTATTATTATTATTATTAAAAAATTTATTTCAATAGTCATTGCTGTACTAATACTGCACTGTAACAAATCGTGCCACTTGCCTTCATCGCTATTTCGCGTAGCCAATGCAATATGAGACGAATGCATACAGAGCGCGTATATAGAGACGATTTTGTTCATATCTAGAAAATAATTTTTTGGAACGTGATTTTAATACATATCGTTACTTTCAGCGTAAAATGCTCTTTAATTTTCGACATATAAAAAATTTTTGAAAATAGGTGTGAGGGTGGGGATATACAATAAATAAAAAAAAATTTTTTCTTATAGTTATAAAGTACTCTTGAAGTCATTCAATTTTCATTCAGGAAAATTTTTTTTATCTCTTATAGTTCAAAGATATTCGCTTCGAAAAGGAAAAAATAATTTTCTTCAAGAGATTTCCATCCCTTTAAAGTGCGACTCAGCCGATATAAAAAAAAATACGTATCTTCTATTTTTATCCGTAAAACAACATACTAAAAACTCATTTAAATCGGAGGAACAACATTGAGGAATAACTTTCCTTGTTAATAAAAAATCAAATAAAATTCTGAAAAAATTATAAAAAATCAATTACACCTAAATATCAATATATTTTATAGATAAATAAAAACATTAGTGAGTTGATAAAAACGATTTTTGTGTTATTTTTCCAAAAAATTATCACTAAAATATAAATTTATTTTTTTCAATGTGGTCCATCTTTTGAAGAAGCCTGAAAAAAAAATATTTTGTAGGAAGTTGAACAGAGATTCACATATAATTTTTTAAAGGTAGTATATCAATATAATCAGGGTGAAAAAAAATGTTTAAAAAATTTTCATTTTTTTAGAATCAAATTATATTTTTTATTCCATTGGTACGAATTTTGATTCTAAAAAAATGAAAATTTTGTGTGTTCTGTTCTTCCTACAAAATATTTTTTTTTCAGACTTCTTCAAAAGGTGGACCACATTGAAAAAAATAAATTTATATTTTAGTGATAATTTTTTGGAAAAATAACAACAAAAATCATTTTTATCAACTCACTAATGTTTTTATTTATCTATAAAATTCCATATTATTATATAATCTGTGTAAATGAAGAACACTGAATTTGCCTCTCTTCACTTTTATTTTTTCATGTTACTTTTCTTGCTTCTTGAGCAATGTACAGATGCTGAATGCAATACGTTCTCCAAAACTCGGGCGCCCTCTGTAATTCGCGTGATCTCCGCGCGCTATCGATAACTCCAGACAGCACGCAATGTCCATTGGACGTCTGAATCTGATTTTTATTTAATACGAATGTTTAATATGAATGTTTTCAAAACCTACATTAAAGTCAATAAAAATTGCCTTTAATGCTACTTTAGGAATTCAATTTTTTAACTTTTATAATAATAGTAATATATTAATATTGATATCAATATTGATATTAATATCAATATTAATATATATTGATACCAATATTTCAGATAAATTATTAGCAAGTTAATCCAAATTACGAGTGTGTTCCAATATTTACTGCCAATGCCGCAAATCTATAGTAACTGTTATATATTTGTGTATAGTTTCATCACTGATAATGCATATCGGAACGCATCCTATATAACGATTAACACTAAAGTCATGTTCTGATATATTGCTAGTAATAAAAATCTATAGTTCAAAATACGTACACTATAGATGTTCTATTATAAATTTTTATTATTAGCAGTATATATAGGAACATGGTCTAAGTTATACTTAGAGTATACCCTATGTATAAAGTCTGGCAATGCCCATTGTCACAAGTGTTAATTGCACAAGTGACAATTGTACCAGGAATGTGGCAGAAAATATAACGATCAAAAGTTAAATCAAGATATTGCCAAAGCGAATTTATTGAATATAATTAATACAGAAGAAGACCTTGAGTAAGAATAAACTGAAAACAGTAGAAACAGTAAAGATGTTTGCGCGAAAGCTGGCCTCGTCGGATAAACGGAATGCTGACAGGCCAATGCGGAAGGACCAAGGCTGCTCCGAAAATCAAGATATATAAGCGCGACCACGGATGCGGTAATCGGTCAGAAATTTGAAAGAAACACATCGCGTTACTTTGTTCGTCGTCTCAACAAAATTGTAACAGTAACTACCGCGACACGAATAGTGCTAATGTAAGTGGAGTTGTAATATGGTAGAAAACCATTGAAGATATGTGTAAAAATTATTGAATATATTTCTACTATAAAATTACAAGACTGCTATTTATTGACTCCTGAAGTCCTCTATGGATCCTCGAACTATGCCGTGAATAGCGACATAACAATTTGGTAGCAGCGATAGGATCCATAAAGCTGATTTAGGACGCGGGTGACGGCAGAAGAAACAGCCTGTAAACAAGATTATTCAAAACGGTAAAGAAACAGCCCAAGGAGGAAAAGCAGAAACCAGATCCCATACCAAGTGAGCACCCGTATAGCAGACGGTAACCAGGACGTAGATAAAAGTGTAACCCGAGAGGCGCGACAACGGTGACTCAGCAAACTCCAGGCAACGTGCAGTGGATGACAAGCAACATGCGATTAGCGGCGTTAAGTCCGACAATTTGTATGTAATCGGATAAATGTCTATATATAAAAGCGAAAACAATTATGACAGGTTTAACGCTCCGATATACGCAAATATACAACGAGCCTGTACCAAGGCGTCTGAGAATCAATCGATTAAGTCCTGTGCGTATTGTCGAGGAAGCCGTGCGAGATATACACGTCAACATACGCCCTGTTTTAGAAATGATATTCAAGTGACTATGCATTCGATTCGGAACTTCATCCGAACATCTATTTCCGTTCGTTGTTGGATTTAGATCAAAGCTTATTATACACAAGTAATAGGAGTGAGCAAGGGGAACCCTCATTAATTTCATACGAGAGCGACTTATTTGAAACATGCGCAAATTCTGCACCAGGAAAAATGTCGACACAGCAACCATCGACGTCGCGCGGAAACGGTGACGTCGCAAACGATAGCATATGCAATAATAAATGAAGAGATAGGTCGTCTTAGAAACGCTAGGCAAACCGCGTGAATCACAAGCATCAATACAAAATAGCCAAGAAGAATTATTAGATAAATAAATGATAAATGCACTTACGGAATTGCAATACAAATTAAACAGGATGGAGATTGCACATTTTGAACTCAAAAACTTCAGACTTACGTAAACTGACGATAGGGCACTAAACGTAACATACAGATGAATGCAAAATGACGTGAGCGAGTTAAGAGATCGACTCGTAAGATATCTACGATTGAAAGATGTACGGAATCTTATGCCAAAAATAGACATTCGCGTCAGAAGACGCAAGAATTTATAAGCGCCAGTACCTACGCGATGGAGAAGATTAGTTATGCGGAAAAATCAGCCCTAGAGGAGATATTAAATACAAAATTGAAAGAAAAACTTCATTTTACTATTAGATTTTCAAACCAGAAGTAAGAAAGAGCAATTAAGACGTGAAATAAAAACCAATTATCTAGGAAAACGTGGAACGTCACATCTTCAATTAGAATTTAACGTTTTAAAACAAAAAATCAGGCGAAAGCACGCATACCTTCGAATGACGCGTGGATATCTTAGCTATGGATCCATGAGTTTATGATCGAGAAATGAAATAATACAAGCGAACAGAAGCGAGTAATTTTAGAAACAATCTAGAATCAGCATTATTAAATTTCAAACTGGGATTGCGCAAAGATATCAAATTAGTAGTACGAATGTAAAAATACTGAAACCTACAAGAAGTTATTAACGCAGCGAGCACGAAGAACGCGTGAAAGAGTTTATCCTACGAGTGAATAATAATGATCGCAACAAACATGGTCAAAATCAGCACTCAAAAAATTCAGTAGTGCAGTGCAGCAAATGCGGGAAAACAGACCATTATGGACGAGACTGCAAATTAAATCGTCATGCTAATAAATTTTTCTTGTCTTAAGCGACAAAATCAGCAAGAATTAATACCGTGGAGAGATTTTGTATATATTGCAAAAAGGCGAGACATAAAAGAAATGAATGCTAGTTGTTAAATGGACGTCCCGATAAAGATCCGAAAAGCAATAAGAGACACTGACTATAAGCGCGTTAATACAACTATAAAAGCAAGACAAAATAAGTAACAAAGCGAGAGCACAGAATCATCGTATAATAGCAGCGAAAAAGAAAGAGAGAAAAGTAAGACGCGGAGAACACGAGCTGTTAGCGTGCATCAAGTTATGCAAGAGATCAGGAAATACTCAAATACCGGTCTTAGACTCGTCACATTACTGATCCAAGAGATGAAAAAAGGACGGATAAATTTTTTATTGGATACAGACGCTACACTTACTTTAATTAAATTAGGTAATTTAAAAGGCGAGACGCTCTTAGAGAGAAATCGATGGCCCTCACAGGCGTGACAGGCCATCAAGTAAAAACCATAGAAAAAATAAAAGCAACAGTACACCTAGGCGACAGTACACAAAGAAATACGACACACTGTACATGTCGAGAGAGACGATTTTTTTATCGATTATGAAGGAATTCTCGGAATGGATTTTCTGCAAAAGCATATTAATTTAATGCGATTAAATGCAATCAGAAAAATTATTTACAGATTGACGGGATAACGTTAATCTGTATCCTTACAGGAAATTAAACCCTTGTAGCGCAACAGTAGTACGAGTGGTCGTAGATAAAAATCATATAGGAATAGTAAATCAGAGAAAATTAGATCAGAAAAAATATTTATTAGAAATTGTTTAGTAGCATCCGACGAATATACGTATCCGATAAGTTTATTAAATATGATGGGAGAAACCGTCGAATTAATTACGCCACTCATAACAAGAGACAAATTGCAGACGAGTGATCGCGAAAACGTACGGAAAGCGGGTAATAAGATAGGTATCAGCGCGACATGAGCGTATTCGGGAACAGATAAGAACCGAGCTTTTAAATAAGGAAGAAAAAAGGTCCATTGAGCAAATATGCGAAGATTTTAATAATATATTCCATTTAGAGGGAAATATACTAACATACTAGCATACGACATTTGTAGCACATGAAATTAATACACGCATACTCACAAGAATGAGCGATGGAGGGACCCATTCTTTATTTAAAGTGACAAGTATGTATATATATATATATATATATATATATATATATATATATACATACAATATATATATATATACTTGTAACTTTGTAATTATAATATTGAGAATGACTGAATTGGGCTCGAAACGTTGTTCGTTATTTTTAATTTGTCTTAATTCTTTATAATTATATGCAAACTTTGACTAGCCTTTTCATCATATTTCGATAACTTTTACTTAATTTTATTCCTTTTTTCAATCTGGAATTATTAATATGGACCTGCGACGATACGATACTTATCTTCCCACTACATTTCCTGTAACCTTCGAAAAGTTGAGCAGTCACCCATCTCACGTTAAGAAGTTATTAAAAATGAAATAAGAAATTCAACTCCGATGATGCTAACCGTGACATATATAGTCAAGATAATGATCCTTAGTGACCATCGAAGGACAATTCATTTCGATGACCTTGATCCTCTCACACATTATAAAGATCATCACACTGAACAATTTTCAAAAAATTGTAGCAATCACCCATCACGCATTACAAAGCTATCAAAAAAAATTAAAATGACCCATATTGTTAAAGTCACAATCCTAAATGACCATCGGACATTTTCAACAGACAATTGTTGCCCATTGAGAAGTTATTAAAATTAAAATGGACCATTCATCTCCGATGACCCTAACCCTTCCACACATTATAAAGGTCAACACATCGAACAACCTTCGGAAGGTTGTAGCAGTCACCCATCACACGTTACGAAATTATACAAAAAATTAATACAACCTTAACTCACTTCACCTCGAGTTTGCTCAGTGATGGTGATCAAATTTTCCGCAAAGATTTCCACGACTATGGAAATTCGACTTCATTGTCTCTGCGCCGTATTATCCGTCCGTCCCATTTTATTATATAATAATTTTATGTTGTAATGTCTATAGTTTTGCCGAATACCGTATTGTTTATTAATTTATACAAATTTTTCTTGAAATTGTTTTTTGCGCGCGTTCTGAAATTTGTATTGAGTTCAATATAATTGCGAAGAGATTAGATGAATTATAACACCCGAAGGATCTTTGTTACGCGAAGACCATGATGAGTACATTGCTGCAGATTACGATAATGAATGACGTAACGTTTATGGTACAGCGTCGCTAGAAGTTTATTCTCGCGCTTGCCGGGCGGCTTATCGCGCGTTTGGCAAAAAGGTAAGTCAATGTATCGGTCATGCAGATGCTGCGAATACTCGAGATCAATCTCGAGAATATAACTGGTAGGCAAATCTAAAGCGATTGTCAAAATTCGCAGCATCTTCGACCCATTGAAATTCGGCGTATGGCAATGATTTACACATTGTCCATCCATACAAATTATTCACCTCGCAGTACCTAATACGACAGTTTTAATGAGTCGTACCAACCCATACTTATTATTAGCTTGCGCGTTGTTATTAGTCTGTCGGAACAGTAACTGAGGCCACAATATATATATCGTGGAAAGACATAACGAAAAACATAATAATTTTAAAATAAAAAATATACTAACTCGGACTCTCGAGATTCAAAAACTATTAAATAATGTATGGATAATAAGAGCATTACACAACGCAAAAAATTGCGCAATTTATTTACAATAACAATCTTAAAAATTATTCACATAATACATTACAAAACAATCACTTTCAAGACTTCTTAGGATGTTTCGGTTTACTTCAAACCATATTCAGCCAATTCATATAATATTATAAATGTGTAGACAGAAAAACGTTGAATAAAGTTGAAATTATGCTCTATGTGAGACCGAGGATGAGTATTTCCTTACTATCTGGTTGGGAGTAGCCCAATTTCTCTTCGCTATTTAGCCAATTGACTAACTAAAGAGTACAATAGGCATAATTATTATCAGTGTATCGGTACCCTTATCGTTTATGGCGTCTAGTCACATCGCCCGATAAAGAATCGATCAATCCACGAGATGTCGATTGTTAAGCGACGCATGCGTCGCGCATTATCGATCCGGTACATTCAGATCATGGCCGCTCTAATTGTTCTCGATAGCACGTGTTTCACCTCGTGCTGAATAGCTTTTTACCGCGCTACCGTACCGTCGAGATCTTTTCTGCATCTACTGTGAAACAACACGTTCACCCGCATTTGAAGTCTGTTTAAATAAAGTTTGAAAGCAGGGAAAATCTCATTTTTCTCGACCAAGTGTCCTCATAGCAATCATATCGCAGGAACGCTTGGACAGCGATCGCATGGCCGTGCCATCACTAATCCGACACGCAGCAAGATCGCCAACAGATAGTATTACTTGGAATGTGTTCTTTATTTAATTTGATATGATTAGTATGTGTGGGATATAACTTGGCGCCAATTGTTGATATTAAATCATTGACACGAAAGATACATAAAATTTTATTTAACTTGGTTCCTATTATTGATATCAATATATACAATACATATAATGTATACCATATACTTAATAACTTTTGTATAAATGATATTGTGACCGTAGTTTCGACTGACGGTATAACTTCGTTGCTTTTCGATGATTGCAATTCGATAGCCGATGATTTTACTCTGATATTCGAAGTCAATAGTTACTCACTAAATTATCGCGAATTCTCTCTTAATTTAAGTTGGGCGCCAGGAACGAGTGCCGCTCTTTATTATTCTTCGAAATCTCGACTAATTCTTAATGTTCTTTAATGAGACGGATAATAATCGACTGCTCAGCTCCGCATGGACGAGCGTGATTCGGAGGATGAGAGAATCAATAAGAACTATTTCCTTTTAATAATAAAAAAATAACAAACATATATTTAATATCGATAACGGAAACAATTACAAGAATCTATTCAAGTACGCAATTCTCCGCGGTTACAATAATTCGTCCCGGTGCGAATATGAGCTTGTTATAAGCGAAAGTTATCGAGTCGCGTAGCATAAAACAATACAAGGAATGGGAACAGGCGATTATCGCAAAAGCGAGATTATTACAAATTCGTCAGTCGATTAAAGTTTACAGCAATAATAGCGGCTTTCCGCCAGACGTCGTACAATGATTTTTTCTACGCTACACGAAATGTGACTTAAACGCGGCGTACAATCCAAGATGATGAGTTAACATACAATTCTCTGACGGGACACAACAACTTCGTGGTGGCGAGAGGACGGCAAACTTTACACGAACTGAATAAAAATCTATGGGACTCGAGCGAACGGCAAGCGACAGCTAAAAGATTAATTACTCGCGGTAGCCTCCGGTACGAGCCGCAGCCTTTCGGCTGAAATTCGGCACGTGCTATTCGCTCGAGATCTCGTTGTCGGGGATTGGCGGCCTTGCAGAATTTCTATGCTTGTCTCATGGGTGACTCCTCTTTCATGTCCTTCCGTTAGCTCCTTTCGACTCTCTCCAAGCTACGGTAGCTCTCTTCACGGATGCTCTCGGTGTTGTGGATCCTGCGTTCTCTCATAATTGCCCACGTCTCGTGCCACCATGCGTGTGATTTTGGCGAGCTTCGGCAGGGGATGCACAAGACGCGCTGCTTATTGGGAGCGAGGCTTCCCGGCGCTTGATTGGCCGATAGCGGCGCCATGCGACTCCGCCATCGGAGCCTTTTCGGTGACGGTCTTCCTCGGCGGTCCTCTTCGACGGTTTTTTTCTTTGCTGGCAACCGGATGAGACAGCTTCGACACAATCAACGCACACGGCTACTGATCTTAGCAACGATTCTCGCAAAAAAATAATGCAAACAAAAACAAAAAAATACAGACGAAAATAAATAAAAATAAATTTGAGGTGCCTGAACGGTAGCGCCCGCACGCCTGTTGCCCGCCCTCACGAGTCGGGAGAACCCAGGATCCACTCGGTTTATCCGCGACAAAGTGACGGACGAAAAACGTCACGATACATAAAATTTTGTGGAATTTAACTTGGCGCCAGTTATTGATATAAAATCTTTTATATGAATAATACATTTTAAGTAAATAACGGAGATAGACTTGGGTCTTATTTTTTAATTTAATAGAATTTAAATTAAAAATCTCTCTCGATTCGTCACTACTAGCATTTGGGTTTTAATTTTTCATTTAATACATTAGTTTTCTTCAAGAAGTAATTTTTGACAGTGAATTAAAGCTATCATTATTTGGGTTGGAATAAGAAGACCTTCAATAAAAATATCCTTGAAGAATAACTAAAAACTATCATTATTTGGATAAATACCGACAATAGGGGATCCATATGTTGTCAAAGTCATGGCTCTGAGTACCTTCCAAAAGGAATACACTAATTCTATAATATAAAATTGGGTCCTGGTGAAATCAAATGGTTTTCTTATATGTTATAGCATATAACCTATAACAAAACATATAAGTTTTAGCGGAAAAAAATGAACAGTTTTCGTATCATTTAAACTCGCTGACATATCTCATTATAAAATATTCAATAGTTTCTAAACGATTGACCTAAAATAGATGAAATTATAGTGTTTTGAAAAGGTCTATAAGGATTATAAGATAACAAGGACTATAAGAAAATGAAAGAAAAAATGGAGGATCTCACTTAAAAAATCCGAGACTTTGTTCTACCTTAGCGACGCCACACAAAATCAAACTGATGAAGTTATCGGCTATATATAGGACTTTTTAGATTCTAAAACTTTTATCTAAAACATTTTTTTATAAAACTCATAGTTTTTTAGTTTTTAGTTTTAAAACTTACAGTTTTTTTTGCCGTCTCGGAACATTTTATGTTCCTTATACGATTATATATGGTGCTATATATAATTATATCCCACATATAATTACATACAATCATGTATAACCAAGATATATATATTTATAAAACAATACTTTGTTACAGAATACGTAGTGTAATTACGTAATCCAGGATCAAAGACATGAACGTGGTAGGGATCTGGCCCCGTGTGCGTGCGTGCGTGCGTGCGTGCGTGCGTGTGTATGCGGTATACAATTAAATTACTTAATAAAAAATTAATTGTTTCTTAATTATTTATTAAATTATTTTCATCATTATGTAATTATCAGATCCTGGTAATTACATTATATATTCTGTAACAAAGTATCGTTTTATACATGTGTACATATCTTGGACATTATACATCCTCCTCCATCCATAATCCTCCAAAAGAATGTGGTAACTTCTATCATATGCCTGTGGTGTACATGCTGATTGTACACAATCATAAGGGATCTATAATTTAATATCGATTCCGAATGACGATTTTGTTTATATTATAGAAGTGCACATGGTAAGGATACTCTCGGTGGTTTACTATTGCCTGCCGAGAAGAGCTACAAACGTACGAAAATTTTTCGATTCTGCCTGTGATCGAACCCGGGACGTGTGTGAAATTGACCCCGCACTTTTCGAATTTTGAATTTTCCTTGATTGTGCTACGTTTGTGCCACATTGTGCCGCAAACCGCAACTCAATGACATGAACTGTTTTCCAGAAAAAAATTGTATGCTGGCCTTAGGAATTTTTAGGAATGTGAAACTGAAAACCCGTTGTGAACAGTGCAAGATAATCGAATTCTGCGAGTTATGCCGAGTTGTGCTACTCAAAATCTACGTGAAACGTTCATAAAAGGTCTGGAATGAAGAGACGATAAAAATTGTCAAAAACGTGGTGAGGGAAAACAAAAAATTTGATATTTTTTCAGTTGTGCTGAATTGTGCTACAACAATACAATAACTTTTCCTTGTGGCAAAATTTTCTAAGATCAACGGATTTCGCGGTTATTATCGACGAAGTTATGTGTCAGCCGTTAGGAATTTTTAGGAACGGAAAACTCAAAACCCGTGTATCTTGCGAACGGTGCAAGATAATCGAATTCTGCGAGTTGTGTCGAGTTGTGCTATTCAAAATTTACTAGATATGTTCATAAACAAAACAGAGATTAATTGAATGGTTCATAAAAATTTTCGAAAATTTGGAATGTGATTGTGAATAAAAAGTTGAATTTTTGAATTTTTTTAGATGTATCGGCTTATTCATCACAACTTTTTTTATGGAAAATTGTCGTTAGACAATTATTGTAGTACTGATAATTGTAGGAGCGTAAGTGTTAAGAAATCAGAAAAAATTTCGCAATCACTCTTCCTTCATTAAAAAGTTATTAATAAAAGAAGTTTGAAAAATGATGTCTCTTTCCTATTATATTAAACAGAAATTTTCTGTTTCGAAATACATTTTACGACTTTCCACGTGAAGCGACTCTCATCCCACTTCCCCTCCCTGCTTAGGGACGCACGATTTCCACATCAAGCGAAGTCATGACCCTGAGTGGTTTGCAACAGGACTTTGAAAGTCATCATATGTCAAAGTTAAGATCGTCGAAGCTGGATCCCTATTATCGATATTTATTATTATTTGTGTTGGACACTTAGAATTTATTCGAGAAGCACATATATTTTTATTAAGAACACTTAAGAGAGCATTGCTTTTAATTTTTCTTTTTTTTCAGAAAAAACCGGTAGAAATCCATTTTCCTCGATTTTATTTATCCAGAATATTAAGACCTACATAATGTTTGTGTGGAGTTCTTTATATCATGTTGTTTGTCACACATCTCTTTAAAACATGATATTCGCTTAGTAATTATTGGTTATTGCGACAAGTATTGTCATAATATCTAATTGATATGAACGTTCTCGTTCCGGAAAGTCGGAATTTCAGGTTTAAACACTGGATGAAATATTTTTCGTAATAAAATTATTTGCATATATAAGTTCTCATTAACATGTAATTGTGTTAATATTCTTATAAAAATGTTCATTTGCATAAAAAATTATTAAATTGCTTGTTAATTTAATAGGTGATATTACTCCTCTGGTTCTGCTCAGAATTGTTGTTACAAGATTAAAAAAAAGATTTCGGCACGCAAATTGTAATCAGATATGTATATAAATTTACGCAGAAATATTTGTCCAAGCAAATATTTGTCCATTGAGCAAACAGATTATTGTAATATTAAAATGATATCAAAATGATACCAAAGTAACATTTTAGAGTCATTTTGACGTCATTTTAAAGTCATTTTAATGTCACTTGTTATTTTGTTTTGGTAAGCATTGAAATTTACTGTGATCGAATACAAAAGTCCTAAATATGTGAAATACCACTTGACGGTCAAAGTTAGATATTCAACTGATATATGTATTCTTTTAAAATGAATTTATTTTAAAAATGATTGCGCTCCGTTACTGTCGGATTTTGAACAAAATTTATCTGAATGTTATATAATAATTCTCCCAAATTTAATTATAATACATTCATTTTCACTTTATTTAGATGATGTACTCACATAAATGGTCTTATTTCCAATCTTATTTTTGTTTATATATATTCGCCTTTTATTGCGTAACTCTCTATATGTATTGAATATTACTAAGGCCTCAAGGACATTCGCATTGAATGCTAGAAATTGTGGTTCGACTCACAGCCGTGTTTTTCGCAATTTTTTTACAGATTTTTTAAAGATGTATATAATTAAATTTTGGGGAAATCATTATAATATTTCAGACGGATTATGTTGAAAATCCGATAATAATGCGCGCGCTGTCAAATTTCTGAAATAAAAAAAAATATGTGTGTAGGTATTAGTTTAATATTATTTTTGACCGTCAAGTGCTTCTCGTAGGTAATGTACTCACATATAAACGGTATTATTTTCACACTTATTAAAATTCTTTTAATTTAATTAGATTTATTAATTAAAAAAAACTTGTTTCTATTATTTAGGTTGATATTCGCTTACCGGATATACAGATTTCCACAGAAACATGGGTTACCTTGATCGAACAATTCTTAATGCTAATTTTGATAATCGGCCGATGGATGTTGCCGAAAGGTGACTTGACTCGAGATCAGTTAAGCCAGCTGTTGTTAGTCTACATTGGTACTGCAGCTGATATTATCGAATTCTTTGATTCCTTCAAGGAAGACAGGATAGCAAGAGAACCTGTACTGGTATACTTGACATTAGGCATTTGGGCATGGTCTCTTACGCAGTTCACAGTTGTCCTGACTGCCACCAAGTCTAGGAAATCTCGATTGTCGTCCGGCAGCGTTATCAGGAAAAAAGTCCGAACGGAAACCAGCTGCTGCAGTATTGATGTATGGGGAATCGCTCTGAACATGATTCTTCAAGTATGTATTAATAAATAACATAAAATACATCTAAAATAATCAGAGATATTTGCACATTTCTTTTGTCTTTTATTACGTCGTTTGAATCATTTACATAAAGCACGTTCAGCCATATATAAAGTACCATAGAAATTATTTGAAATTATAAAACATTGTTTTAAAATATCAATTATTTTTCTAAACATATTTTTATTTACAACTTTGATAACTCTGGAACATCGTTTCGCCATGCGAATAATTATTTCCGATTTATTTTTGTCTGCCGAATACGAATTCGTAGACAAAGTTGGCTATCACGTCACAATTTTAAGAAAAATGACATCAAAGAGGGAAAAATTATAATCCCCTTTGACATCCTTTTTCTGAAAATTGTGATGTGATAGCCAAATTTTGCCAACGGATTTGCATGATGAAAGGGATAACATGGTATGTGCAGTTGGACAGTGCCTCCCTCCCTCCCTCCCCCTTTCTCTCCCTCCCCCTCTCCCTCCCTCTCCCTTCTCTCTCTCTCTCTCTCTCTCTAAATTTCTGCCCTCTCCAACTAGGACTGTTCATAACGAAGCTATCAATCGCTAAACATGGGACGGTATATTCATAGTCCATTTTTATTTTAAAACTTTTTTAAATATAATGTCTTAAGATACTAATATAGTTCTTAGATTGATTTATGATATCTTAAAACTGTACTTAGGACAGTCTTAAATGCAAGAATCGATTATGAATGCCGGCCTGTTTTGTGTCGTGAGATTGATACTGAATCTTGAAACTACCTAACTTTTATTGCACGGAATAGCTCGCCGGGATGCAAGACGGAAGATGTTAGAATCGGTGAAAGAGAACATGTATAATACTAGTTCTCAAGTAGAATAATAATACAGATCTTTATTACACGCAATTAAAAACTATAATACAATAATGTTAAATGAATATATATACAATCAGAACATTTGTGCGTCGGTGAGAATGCAGTGAATAGGCGGGGTTTTGCGCGGATTATAAATAGTGCCGAAGCACGATCGGAAAACGCCCGCGTGCGATTACGATGAATGTGGATGCGCGGAGCCGGTACACGCCGGTACGTCACGCGTCGACAGTTAAGAACTCTCGACTTCCTATTGTCGGTCGCAAGAGATGCAAGGAAACGGAGCTTCGCTTTTCGACTACTGGAAACAACCAATAGAGCATGCTCTATCCTTTAGTTTTTATTTAGGCAGAAACAGTCGGAACCGGTCGGAAGACATATCGAGAATGCTCGATGGAGGCGAGGTACGCCTTACTCCCACATGTTTCGGAGTGGCGCACAGTGGTTTGATCGCAATTCATAACAATTTTTTGTTAATCATTCTATATATCATTAATTATTAATATAAATGATTTGTAAGAACTATTATTAATCTATTAAGGATCAAGACAAATTTTTTTTCTCAAAATTTAAAATCCTTTTAATGACAAGCTACTATGAGCTGCTATTACTCTTAAGGAGTTTCAAAAATTTTTACCCTGGGATTAGTCGTTTAGGCAGGGGGGAGAGGATGGTCGATTTTGCGACCATTGGTCCGAAGCGATATAAAAAAAATGTGAATAACAAAAAATAATTTTTTAAAATAAAACGCCGTAATTTTTGAATGTAAACAAAAATTTAGAAAATTTTATTGAATTTGACGTAAGAGTATAATAATTTTACTTATGTGGGCCGTACAAATTAAAGCAATTAACATACAAATGAATATTACAACGGCGGCAAGTTTGAATGGTGTGTTTGTGGCAATGTTTGCAAGGACGAAATATACTATTGACAGCACGCTGGATCAAATGATTCCATTCATTTAAGCGTTTCAATATAAAAGAGTTATTGCTACCATCAAAGTCAACCAAAGTATTTTCTTCTTCTGATGCCTTGAATTGTCGAGTTACAGCGCAGCGAAATTCTAGCTATGGTATAGGCTTTTGTCTTTTGCCACAACACAGTGTAACTTCCACGCATTCACGATCGCTATGTTGAGAGTATGCACAAATAATGATTATTATCATTTTTTCCACGAATATTTGGTCGTGGTTGATTCATTTTTACAATTAAAATATAGGCAGCGTAGATTTACACGATAATTGGCACAAGCATTATATGTTTCAAAGAGACTGCAGATTTTTTCTTTCGATCATATCGTCTAGTAGATTTCAGCGGCTTAATTTTGTCGTAGCTGATAGCAAGTGTCAGAATTATCTAACAAAAAGATCTCATTTGTTTTATCAAATCGCTAGTCGTGATCGCCTCGTTTCATTCGTTCAGAATCCTTCAAATTGGTACCAGTAATTGATTCTTTCGAATTGTTCCACATGTATAAAATTTGCAGGCACATCAAATAATACAGAATGAAGAAATTGTCGAAAAATATGCAATAATTCTGAGGTGTTTCCACATTGGGCAACAGCTCCAATACAACTTGAGCGCCAATAGCTTTATTGTGCTATCGGATGCTCCACTGTATGGAATTGAAGTATATAAATAGCCCCCTCACAAGGACCAGAACTTGAAACCGAACCGAATTGGTTTTCCGCAAATAAATATCTTATATGAATGGCGATCAAAATGTGATACCATTTGTTCGTCAAGAGGTTTTTTGAAAATATGCCAAATTGCTTATAGTGTCTATCCAGGATGCTCAATAAAGGACGCATTTTCGCAAATCGATCTTCTTTGTTAAGTTCATTATTGTTTGAAAAATGCAAATATCATTTCATCGTGAGAAATGCATTGCGTGATGTTTGCCTTAAGATTGAAAGACCTAAGTTCGGTTTCAAAGGACCGAATCAATACGATTTCACAGCAGGCAGTTGATGATAACTAGATAAAAGCAAAATTTCAAAGAACCACTTCAGTTTGACATCGAACAAATCGTCCTGAACATTATTCTGCTTTGCATAAATGTTATTAAAATCCGCGATCTGTCGCACAATCTCATCGTCAATGAAAAGTTTGAACAGTCGGTCCGGTATTTTATCTCCTGAAGGAAAAGAATAAAGTAAGAAAACGATCAATAGCAGTCACTTAATTTTTTTATTTCTAAAAATCTTTGCAAATATACATCTCAGTGAGAATTCAATATAAGAAAAAATATTAAATAATAGCCTTTATTTAATATTTTTTCTCATATTGAATTTTCACTGATGTGTATTTGCAAAGATTTTTAGAAATAAAAAAATTAAATGACTACTATTGATCGTTTAGTGATAATTATTGATCGTTTTCTTATTGTATATCAGTAGGTGAGAATTTAATGAATGAAAATTAATTTATTAATTTGCTCAATCAATTCTTCCATTGGAATGTCAGTAGGTTCATTGCTGTATACAATTTTCATGGTTTCATCCATTTAGCTGTGCCGAAGTTAACCAGTGAAGTACAGTCCCGAAAAATTAAGTTTGAGTTTGATTGAGACATTAAGCATTCTTTCTCTTCAACGTCGTCTTCGATGCAATTGATTTCGACTATTCCAGCAATCTCCGTGAATGCGCCAATATTTTCATCGTTTGTTGGAATAACTTTATCATCGATCACACACACAAGTCTTCATCACTCATTTCATCATTCGCTCGGGTAGAATGTAAATACAATAATATAATAATATTCTCGGGAATATTTTCATCATCGCTCCAGTTCTTGATGACGTCTTCAAGCTCTCGCATCGTTAAATATTGTCTTCGAGCCATTTTTTATACACAAAACAATGCAATATTAGAAATCCGAAATAAAGCACGCTACAAGCAACAACTAAAAAAATTAAAAAATTACTCACCGAATGCGTTTCACGTTGTTCACGCACGAAAGACAAAGCTCAAAATGAGAAATAAAAACAAAAAGGCATTCAGCATAATGTTTCGAACGTCGTTAACGTTTAAAACAGTATTATTATAATATTTATATGTTTTTGATGTCCTCACTTTGATATCCTTTGTTGTAAAAAATTCGACCACTCAACTTTGCGCGCACCTGGAAGATGCAAAAATAAAGATATCGACTTGAACTTTTCTTAAAAATTATTTATTTATACTTATCACATTTTCAAAATTATTTTTGTAAATCTTTCAAATTTTAACTCAAAGAAAGGTACAAAAAAATTGTTTTTTCCAGGTGCAAATCACATCTGGTTCTCATCTCAGTACATCTGAAAGCTGAATATATTTTGAAAGCAAAAAAAATATAGAAAATTAAAAAAAATATTTAAGTTGATATCTTTATTTTTGGTAGAAATCTAAAGAGATTTGGTTTCGTATCCCAAAGTTGATCTATTTTTTTGGTCGAAAAATCGACCAGGTCCTCAATGGATTAATAATACATAATAAATATCTAATAAAAGTGTAGTAATAGTTATATAGTAACAATTACATAAGGTACAAATATAAAATAATACAGCATACGTAAATTATTAATGTCAAAATTCACAAATTAATTTTCTATTTTTGATCCACTATTGGATTCATTTTTTAAAAATATTATTGGTTCTTTCAATAAAGGAAACACATCTTTACTTAAAGATTTGTTGTGATTTTGCTTTTTTCGTGATTTTACTGATATTATTTCGAATGATTATAGAATCCGAAGACAGAATTAAATAATTTAAGAAATCTTCGTCAAAATGCGTGATAATTTTTTAGTATGATATTTTTTGTCAAATCGAAAATCTTTATTTTTAACTTTTTGAGCCTCTTTACTTAATTCTCCAATTGATAGTATGGAGTGTTTAATAACTTCACCACCTTAATACTTTATGTACACTTGGTGGCATATAAAATCATGGATAACTATTTACAAATAATATGGCAATTTCTTTAGTATAAATATTAACTTTTCAATTTTATTGATGCTGTGTATATCCGCTTGACATAGTCTTTAATATTATTCCAAATCATTGAATCAATTCTTCATTTAAACCTATTATTCTTGGAGTAAGTTTTGGATTGCGGAAAAATATTCTTGCAGTATTTCCATCTTTAGTAATACCGTAACCAGGTTTTGGCTGACCCACTAAAATTCCTAATTCTTGTCATTTCTTTCTTTCTATTTTGAACTGTTTTAGTCACTCCTTTTACTTGATAAGTTTACATCTAATCTATAATTAATATGTAAACAACATTCTAAAAATCGTATCCAAGAGTGCAATACCGATAAGCCAAAACTATAATTTTGAGTTATTGGTACTCTTGTAGATATTCTGCTCAAATCATTCATTTCAGTCAGTTTTGCCTTGTAGATATAGTAAGTTTGCGTAGAACGCATATGTGTCATAGAATTACAGATTTTTCCATCTACCATTGTAAGGACGAGTTTATAACTAATATCATTTTCATTTATTCTTAATCAGACTAAGTTTTGCTCTTGTATTAATGCAATCTCTTTTTTAATTACTTCGTCGGATTCTTTGGTAAAAATAAATGTTATCGCTCTGCAAAATCTCGTTGATAATGGAGCTGGATTTTGCTAAATTACTATTTTTTTTTTCTTGATGATATACAATATAATCGAAGGGCTACAAATGAAATTACAAAAACCGAAAAATCATTTTAACCTTCTTCTAAAAAACGCTGTTTATAATTACTTTATCCAGAACTACTATTACAATTCCATTTACATATTAAAGTAAATGATTTATTCGCTTTACAAAGTTTGTAATAGTACATTTCTTTGTAAATAATAAATTCATCGTGTTAGGTCTAAAATATTTTACGTCTCCCGAGTTCTCGGTAATTAAAATAGATATTACCTCTGGATAACATTCTTTTTTTCCTCCAAAATTTTGTTCCATAAAGGATAAATATGAACAGAATGAGTACTTGCTCCTGATCTTATTAAAAAGTACTGTTGTTTACTTAATTTGGCATTAATAATTAAAGATAACGCCTCCCTTGCGCTATAATTAATGGGCTGATTTTTATCATTTTCAAAACGATTATAAGCTTATTTATATTTTTTTGCTCTCGTTGATGATACATCATTAGCAACATCAAGAATAACAGACACTGCTGTACGTTTACCAGATTTTCTCAAATGAATTTAGGTTGCAAAAGATATTCTTCCAAAGATATTCATTAACCAATTTTTGCATTCTCGAGTTTCAAAATTCGTCGAATTTCTTTAATGGACGGCCAGATTTTTTAAATAAACTCGGAATATTGATACATTGTAAAAGTGTGCAAAATTCCATAAAAAACACGTGCAAAGAATTTATACATTATTTATAGTGGAAATAAATAAAATTATGTTTTTATAAAAATTATATTACAAATAAGTTTCCGCCGTTTTTTATCAAAAATTAAGCATTTATTGTGAAAGAACGATACATATAGTAATGTTTTATTGAAAGTATATTGTCCATCGCTAGCCACTACTTTTTCCCATTTTTCTGGTAGCATACGGATACCGCGTTAGAAGAACGCTTCATCTTTTGAGGCTATCCAATTATCGATGCAATTTTTGATATCTTCATATGATGTGAAGTACTGTTCAGACAGGCCATACGCCATCGATCGAAATAGATGGTAATCGGAAGGGGCAATGTCTGGTGAATACGGCGGGTGAGGTAGAACTATCCAATTGAGTGTTTCCATGTAGGTTTTGACCGGCGCTGCAACATGTGGTCGAGCATTATCATGCAGAAGAATAATTTTGTCATGCCTGGAGTAGTAATGGGCGCGTTTTTCCTTGAGTGCTCGGCTCAATCTCATTAATTGTGTTCGGTAGAAAGCCCCAGTAACGGTTTCGTTCGGTTTGAGCAACTCATAATACATGATACCAAGCTGATCCCAAAACACCAAATACACAACATGAGTTTTTTTCCATGAATATTCGGCTTGGCTGTCGATGTTGAAGCATGGCCAGGTGATCCCCATGATTTCCTCTTGTTTGGGTTATCGTAGTGGATCCATTTTTCATCATCAGTGACTATACGATGTAAAAAACCCTTTCGTTGATGCCTGACAAGCAGCATTTCACATATGGAAAATCGGCGTTCGACGTTTCTCGACTTCAGTTCATATGGAACCCAATTCCCTTGCTTTTGAATCATTCCCAATGATTTCAAACGATGTGAAATTGCTTGTTGACTCGTAATGTAAGTGCAAGTTCTTTTTGCGTTTGGCACGAATCTTCATTCAATAATGCTTCCAATTCCGCGTCTTCGTACACTTTCGGCCTTCTGCTATGTTCTTTGTCTTCGACGTCAAATTCACCGTTCTTAAATTTTTGAAACCATTCACGACAACTTCTCTCACTTAAGGCAGCCTCACCATATGCTTCTACAAGCAATCGATGAGCCTCAGCTGCAGATTTCTTCAAATTAAAGAAGTAAATCAAAAGTTCCCGCAAATGACGCTTATTCGGCTCAAAACTCGGCATTTTCGCACAAAAAAAATATATGATACTGATATAAAATCGCTAGTATTTCAAGGTTATGTTGTTGACAGATATCCAACCTTACGATATAATGTTTTACATCAGACAATTTTAACCATAACTTACTAGTGGCGCCGTCTTTTGTTAAACGGCGGAAACTTATTTGTACACCTAATATAAATAAAAATTATAACAATAGTACATTTTACATTTTTATATAAACAAATTTTTGTAATATTGTTTAAGAGTAATAATACGATAAGTAATAATAAGACACACTCGAGCGGCGGCGGCGGCGGCACGTAGGGAAGGGGAAGTAGCGCTTCGTCGTTTGGCACAGTCTGGCATGGTGGTCTTATGTATTTCGCTGCATCGCGTCTATACTATCCAAAATGTTATTTTAGCTGAAGTTTTCCTCACATATTTCTTATCATTATAAATCATGTTATTTAGCACGATTAAATACGTTTTAACACAATTATAGATATGTTAAGCTAATTAATGTATTGGGAGTACAAATTAATTCGGTTAATTTTCCAAAAGCTGGCTCCGGCTGTTCTGAATGGTTCATAGTAACAACTGATTTTGGCGTTTTCAGAGAGGTTAGACATCTGCTAATAATATTCAGTTTATATCGCTTTGAGTTTCATACAAAAACTTTGATTTTTACTGTGTTTGAAATGTCGAATTTTGTGTTAACGAAGCAGCATTTGCGGGAGGTCCTAATTTTTTACTTTAATTGGAAGAAAAGTGTAGCTAAAGCCCATCGAATGCTTGTCGAAGTTTATGGTGACACTGCTCCAACTGATAAATCATGTAGGGAATGGTTTCGACGTTTCAAGGATGGAGATTTCAGCGTTGAAGACAAGCCTCGCTCTGGACAGCCAAAAAAATTCGAAGACAAAGAATTAGAGGCATTACTCGAAGAAGATCAGAGTCAAACGCAAGAGGAGCTTGTAGAATCATTTGGAGTAATTCAACAAGCTGTTTCTGCACGATTGAGAGCCATAAGAATAATTGAAAAACAAGGAAATTGGGTGCCTTATGAACTGAAACCGAGAGACGTTGAAAGGCGATTTTTCACTTGCAAACAGCTGATTCAAAGATAACAAAGAAAAGGTTTTTTGCATCGGATTGTGACTGAAGATGAGAAGTGGATATTCTACGACAACCCCAAGAAGAAAAAATACTACGCTAAGCCCGGTCAATCGTTGCCATCGACCTCAACATCAACACCAAAGCCGAACATTCATGGTTCGAAGATCATGCTCTGTATTTGGTGGGACCAAAAGGGTGTTGTTTACTATGAGCTGGCGATTCCATTACGGGCGATCGGTATCGGCTACAATTGATTCATTTGAGCCGTGCATTGCGAGAAAAACAGCCGGAATACGAACAAAGACATGATAAAGTTATTTTTCTTCATGACAACGCTCGGCCTCATGTCGCAAAAGTCGTAAAAAAATATTTGGAAACGCTCAAATGGGATGTTTTACCGCACCCGCCGTATTCTCCGGACATTGCTCCTTCTGATTACTGGTTGTTCCGAAGGATGCAGCACGATTTGGCAAGTCATCGGTTCACTTCTTTCACAGAAATCGAAAATTGAATCGCCTCCAAAGATGAGTCATTTTTTCGAGATGGAATTCGAAAATTGCCTGAGAAATGGGGAAAAGTAGTAGCCAGCGATGGACAATACTTTAATTAATCTGTTCATTCATTTTGTTTTGAAATAAATGCATTTTTGAACACAAAAAAATGAATCGAACTAATTTGTACTCCTAATAATTAATTAGAGCACTACGCAAAGCATATGCTGATCGTCGCGATATCTTTCCGCGATTATTATGCGATGTTTCTATTTAATTACGCTTCGAGACACACTTTATCGGAATTATCGCGTCGTTTTATGCTATATTTAGTCGAAATTTTATTTTTTGATATGTTAATGAGTGTACACTTGAAATTATTAGTAGAAGCTCAGGTAGATAACCGCTACATTGTAAATCCAGATGTATTATTTTTCCATGTATAATGACGCATTTGACTGAGATTCTTTTTCACACGTTTCTTGGCGTTTAACAAGTTTTATTGTACACCGTTAGAAACATTCTTAAATTTTATTAATCTTTTATGTTCACTGATGAATAAAATTTAAATTTTCTGTCACTGAAAAAATTATTTATGTATACGTTAATGAGATGTTTAAATTTGTAGTAACTGAAACCTTAAGTGTATTGAAAAACACTAATTGAAAATTGAATGTTTCAGTTTATTTCGATTAAACTATCCATCAAATTTATTGCCCATGTTCATCACATTAAAAAAATCTATAACTTACAAGGAAAGGGATCAAACTGTCTCTCTCCGATTTTAATAGGCATTTACTATATTATTCTCCAGACAAAAATTAGCGACAAGTATTTTTTTATACGTACTTATACGCACTTTTAGGGGGTAGAACACCCTTTAGAAAAAAATCGGTATTTCTCTTTCGAAGCGAATGTCGCTGGAATTGTAAGAGATAGAAAAAAATTTCAGAATGAAAACAGAATAGCTTTAAAAGTACTTTAGAACTATAGTAAAAAAATTTTTTTCTTATTAATTAAATAGAAACATCGCATAATAATCGCGGAAAGATATCGCGACGATCAGCATATGCTTTGCGTAGTGCTCTAATTAATTACATTAATTAGCTTAACATATCTATAATTATGTTAAAACGTATTTAATCGTACTAAATAACGTGATTTATAATGATAAGAAATGTGTGAGGAAAACTTCAGCTAAAATAGCTGAAACATTTTGGATAGTGTAGACACGATGCAGCGAAACACATAGGACCACCATGCCAGACTGTGTCAAGCGACGAAACGCTACTGCCCCATCCCTACGCGCCGCCGCCGCCGCCGTTCGAGTGTGGGTCGTCCTACGAATTCGCGCGGCGCGGCTTGATCGCATATTGGCTTAGACGTTTCCTTTTCTAATTCAGAAAACTACAGCCAGTATCTCAAAATTGTATAAGAATTTTTTATTTCCTTTGATCCATTCTCTGTCCCCAATGTGGCCCCGACCCATAGAGATATCCTGTATATATTTGCATTTTTGTGTTTGCACTTATAGGGTATCCGATAATGCGGTAGTAGTGGGTTATCTTGTATGCGTACGTGCGAGCGTAGTTGCACATTTCAGCCGATTTTCAATTTGGTTCTGGCTCCTTACTTTACCAATCTGTGCGCCTAAATGCCGATCGATATAAGGAGAAACCAAACTGAAAATCGGTCAAAATGAGTAACTAAATCCCAACACTAAAAAATATTTAATAAACATTTTGTAAACATTTTGCAGTGTATTTACAGGTAAAATCTCAAAATTTGAATTCAGCATTTACTATTGCAGATTTAAACGTTTTTATGTTGGGGCTACATTTTTTCCAACGACTTGCGACATTTTTTATAAATTTCAATAATGTATCTTCAAGTAAATCTGTATTTATATTTTTTTTTACATTAATAAATTCTTTGAGTTCAATTAATAATTCCGTTCTCTTCAAATTCTTATGTTTGTATCATTGGAAGAATAATTCTAAATATTCATTGCGAATACCTAAGGGAGATCGGGATAAGTTGTTAGCAATTTTTTTCCGTAATAATGTATTTAAATTAATGAATATCTATGCATTACCTATGCATAACTTTTTTGATTCGAAAAAATATAGATTGAAAACCAATACATATATTGATTCAAACAAAATATGTTATCAAATGTATGTAAAAAAAATATACAAAATGATAATCATATACTCCTAGCGTATATATATATATATATATATATTAGGTGTTGGAATTAATTCGTAGCGTTTTACAAGAGATGGGAAGTACTTTCATTAATGTATTTTTTAATGCTCATGTGAAATAAATAACATTCTTTCATTAAAAAACGCTACGAATTAATTCCAACACCTAATATATATATATATATATATATATATATATATATATATATATAATAACCTAAGCGATTTTACAATAAAATACTTATTTTAACAATAGAAATCAAGATAACATACGTTGAGTCTTCTACAGTATAAATATGGTTAAACTACATGAAGTTGTAGAGTATTATAATAATCACATATAAAAATTCGTAAAAATGTGGTGCCAACTGTGACAACTAAAAAAAACTACTGTAACAACTTACTCCATATAACTCGGTCTCCCCTATTCCTAAAAATTATAATAACTTTGCAAACCGCACGTGTGAGCATTTTGATAACACAAATTCTTTGATAAAAAATAATGAGATTTAATCTAAATTCAACATCTGCAAACATTTGTAATTATTTCGAACTCTTAAAAGTTTAATGTTGTGAATATTGAACTATTAATCTACAACTGCAGTAATCAATATTGAATTTAGCACCAAATAAAAAACCTATTAGAAATTACATGACTGGGAGTTCGTTATTCCAGTAAAATCATAGACAACAATATAACACGTTCAATACATAGACACAATATAATATATCTTACGTAAATAGCAACGCTATTAACAACGCGTGGTCAAAGCGATCACGATGATATGTTAACGGGCAGGAGCATAAACAAAATTACCTTATTATACACGCCATTGTAAATTAATATTATCGACGAAAATTTATAGTTTTTAATATTTTGGAATGTTTACAACAATATAACACGCTCAAAATACTCAAATTAAATTCTTTTATTTTAGACTTTTTTCACAACTGATTTAAATTACTGTGTGGCGCAAGAATCGGAGCAGACTTAGCACAGCGATTCGGAATACCATGTCTTATCGGCTAATCGGAATCTGATCAGGACAAGAGTTGTCGTGAAAAAGACGAGGAATACCATGTCTTTTGTATAATTTTAAAATACTTCTTCCTCGGAGCTCGGATATGATTGGCTCTCTTTGCCTATTGGGCTCCCTACGATTACGCCTCTCGGCGATATCTTGCGGGGACCGAAGCTCGGTGGTGCTCGGTCGTATTCGGAGCTTCTCGATCCGAACACGAGTCTTCGATTCGAGCTGCTATCATATGATTTTTGTTTGAAGTTGATTAAAAATAATGTCGGGCGCACTGCGCCCTCATCACGGCATAAAATGCCGTGGCATCCGGCTGGCGTACGGCCTGGGACGATGTCTTTTGCATCATTACAATTTTTCTTAGTGCAAGTGTATCGTGTATCATATGAGAAAAGAATTATTTTTAAACTGCTATATATCTCAGAAACAAAGAATCATATTAAATGCTTTTTAAAGTTGATACTTTGGTATAGCAACAATTAAAAAAATGTGAATTAGAAAAAAGAAACTAGTTGCTGGTACTATTGCATTCTTGAGAACCCTCAATAAAATCATTTTTGGCCTTTTTGATGCCATTTTTTTCTCAAAATTGTAAATTTTTGTTAACAGATTCGTGTTTAACAGACAAAAATACATCGGAAATTACTGTTCGCAATCATATAGCAAAAAAAAAGGTTAAATTTTGTTCTAGATTATAATCAGAGTGTAAAAGTGCATCGAAACCCTGGTGAAAAAATTTCTATGCCAAAGTACGCCAAAAAGTACGCCTTTCTATTTCTATGATTGTGGTGTAGAATTGCGTTGTTAAACATAGAAATAACTACGCGAAAGATAGTAAAATGATGTACTTGGATCTAATTAAGCATAGAAAGTACATCAAAGTACTATTATTAGTAGCTACGCGCAACTAATAATCATTACTTCCTGAACTATGCATTTTTATGTCGAACTACGCCAAATTAATGTTTATACTTTCGTAGTATTTGGAGAAAGTATGCCATTCTACGTCTTTTTACACAGAATCACACTCTACAATCGAATAGTTGGACACAGAAATAACTATGCCTATTTACGCCAAACTATACGGTTGCACGAAAAAATCGTTTCCTGAGATGCGTATTTCTATGCCAAACTATGCCAAAATACAATACTTACCTTTTAATTTTTCGATGTTTCTAACAAAGTAAGCTATTCTACGCTATTTTACGCGGAATTATATCTATTAAAATATACTTTTACTCATTATGCATCTCGGCTGACAGAGGACCATGGCAGAGATGCATAAACTCATAATAAGAAAGTATGGTTCAAAAACATCAAAGTTGGGCTTTAATATTAAAATATTTATGCTACGATGGAATTCTAATCCATCATGACAACAACGTGATCTTAAATTCATGCCAAATAAGTTCAAGATATCATCATGTTACTTTAAACAATAGTGTAAATATACCCGAAACTACGGGTATAGTTTCGCGTAAGAAGGCATAAATCTTTGGCATAAGAATAGAATTCTACGCCAAACTATTTTCATGATTCATTCACATACTTAGGCGTAGTTAAGCGTACTTTTGGGCATAATTAGGCATATTTTCTGGCGTAGTTTGCCATAATTGGTGTTGTTTGCGTACAAAGGCATAAATCGATTTACTTAGAAGTAGAATTCTACACCAAACTGCTTCCGTGTTCTCAACCACATATTTAGAAATAGTTTTTAGCGTACTTTATAAAAATTTTTCTGCCAGGGAATAGTAAAAATATTTTGAATAATAAAATAAATAAAATAAAATATTTTGGATAAAAGTAAATACAAATATGATAAATCATAGCAAATCTAGAAAATCTTTTTTTTCTTAATAAGTTTTAGAATTTATTCGATTCTTCATAAATACATATACAGGGTGTATCAAAAATCTGGAAACGACCGAGAATATCTCGGAAACAAAACATTTTTTAGAAAAATGCTTTCAAAAGTTGTAGGGTTTAAAAAGGTCTATTCACTGATCACATCTATTTGAGTGGCGCCATCAAGGTCAGATCAAGGTCAAATCGATTTTTTTTAACGGGACCATATTTTTTTAGGCCAGAATCTAATAACTGATGTTAAAAACTTTTTAAAACACTGTAGTAAAGTTATTTTTCATTAAGTGTTTTTTTTATCTAGAAAATTTGAAAATTAGGATATTGACATTAGCACTATCAGAGATGTCTGACCAATGGCTACAATCTTTTAAATATTGTTCAGGATTATGATGTGGATAACATTTGATAAGATCAAGATCATTAGAGGTCGTACCTCTTACTTTCATTTTTACGTAAAAATGAATTTTTAGTTCAAAAATGAAAATAAGAGGAATAATCTTCAATGACCTTGGCCTTGAACAAATATTATCCAAGATATGATTCTGAACAACATTCAAGAGATTTTAACCGTCGGATCGTTGGACACACTGGGTAACGCTAATGTCGACCGGTGTCGTAACTTCCAAGCTTTATAGCTTGAAAAATACTTAATGAAAAATGATTTCATTATAATGTTTTGAAAAGCTCTTAATACCAGCTATTAGATTCTGGCATCAAAAATAGGATATTCCATAAAAAAAAAATCGATTTGACCTTGATCTAATTTTGGCGATGCCATTCAAGGTCAAATGGATGAGTGAATAAACCTTTTTAAGGAGAATGTCGATTCATGTCGGTTCAAAAAATCGAAAAAATTTTTTTTGCTTTAATCGATAGTAATAAATGTAAAAAATATATTTCCAAAGTTACAGAACAAAATTCAAATTAGGAAGTTACGGCCCATTTATGATGCATAGATGTACAGTGCGCGCACCAAGACCCTCTGTTCGGTTCGATCATGGAGTATAGATTCGAGAATAGAAGATCGAACTCACATGGACGAGGCCGTTAAAAAGCGTGATCAAAAGTGGTCATCTGATTTAGTTAGATCGAGATGTCGCTTTCGTTCTACGATATTATTCTCGCAATTTTTGGTCATACCAATTTTCTTCGAAACTAATTTTTCGAAACTGGGAAAGATAACTCAAAAACTATTTGATTCGATTGAATTAAATCAAATAACCACTTTTGACCACGCTTTTTAATAGCCTCGTCCAGCTGTCCCTATGCATACATATTGTTTAATGTCATAATTTGTCGATAAACTTATAAATTTAATAAAATAATTAGTTTAATTAATTAATTAAAACAATTGTTATTGCATAAATAAATTGAAATTTTTGGGATCAAAATCGTACTTATGTCTTTAAAGTCTCACCATTTTGTTATTATAATTTTTAACTTTTAACTTCATCGACAAGGTACTGTCATACAAAATAAGAAATCATTTTGTTTTTTTGTTTTATACAAAAGGCGTTAGATTTCCCACCGATTCACGATTCCGTCGATGAGGTTGCGTCAACATTTATTTATAAAAGTTACAAAATGAACTACATTGAAATAAAAAAAATTTTTTTTACTCTTTAATGTAGTAAAACACCAAAAATTTTTTTAACGATCCATTGCATACTTTAAAAAAAATTCTAAAAATGACTTTCTTTTTAGCGATTTACGAGGCGACCCCCAAATCCTATAACTTTGTTGGAAACATTTTCCTCAAAAATGTTTTGCTTTTGAGATTTTCAGACTTTTGATACATTCTGTATACACCACTAGCTAAAAATGTGGAAACACTTGCAGTGTTTTCGCATTTTATGTAAAGTTAAATATCTCAATAAAAGAAATCGTAAACAAATTTTCAATCCCACATTTTAAAGTGCAAAGATATGAATTTAAATATGCAAACATTTTTCTATTGCATTTTGTTCCTAATTTACTTATGACAAAAGATTGAATTTTCTGCAAAATATTTTTATCTTACTTTGTAACACTGCAATTTGATAAAACGTTATCTGACGAAATTGAATACAAAAATTTTTTTAAGTTGGCTTTTCGACCTTTAAAATGGTTTTTTAAAAAAAATTGGAACGATATTTTTTCACTGAGATACCGATTTTTTCGTTGTGTAAAACTTTCATTATGTAAAAGCCTTCTTTAATATTGACGTCGAAAAAAATTTTTTTAAATTTTGAAAAGTTTATACGAATCAAGCGTATATTATAACAAACATGTTTTTTCTTGTCTTTTTTTCCGTAAGTTTTTTAATTACGGAGTTAAAAAACAGAAAAGAAATTAAAAATCAGAAGAAGTAAGTTACACGTAATAAAATTTTACACAATAAAATATTCGATATTTTTGCAAAAAGTCATCGTATCAAATTTTTTGAAGAACATTTTAAAACTTGGCCTAACTTTAAAATATTTTTACATTAAATTTTGAGCGATATTTCATCAAAGGCGCTCTAAAGTAATACAAAAATAATACGAAATAGATTTTATGTAATTTGGAAACAAAACGTTGTAGAAAATTTGAACGCCAATTTAAAGGCATGTCTTTACGTTTTCAAAAATGTGTAGTCAAAAACTTTTCTATGATTTTTTAACAAGATATTTAACTATTCGTGAAATGCGAAGAAATCGCAAGTATTTCTAAATTCCTAAGAGGCTCAAAGGTGTATATCTATAATAAAACAAATATTAAATAGAAACAATGACAATAAAAGCCTTAATATTGGTACGATTATATTATTAATATATGTCCGAAATCTTACATAAATATTATAATAGAGTATAGTAGAGTATAGTTATAGTAACGTTTCGGTTCAATTCGAGCCATCTTGCATAATTGAAATTCTTGATATACCATCAAATAATCGTACGAAGATGTAATAGAATGCAGCATGGAAAGTCTCTCAGATTAACAAATATGGAATGTGTAACTGTCAGTTAGTTGTTTAACTAAATGTAAATTACTGCAATCCATAACTGCAATTAAAATAAATAGATCGACTCAACGGAAAAATCAATACAAATTTCTTATAAGACATAATGCTCATAGTGACAAAACCAGAGTCATGTAAATGATGCATATTGCACTCTATTACTTCTTTATATTACCTGATTACCTGATGATGTATGCCAAGAATTTTAATTATGTAAGACTGCTAAAGATGGCTCGAATTGAGCTGAAACGTTCGGTTATTATATTTATGTAAGAAACATATGTTAAAAATATGCATATATAAATTACATTACAACTATAGTATTAGCTCTATTATTAAGGCTCTTACTTGCATTATTTCTATTTAATATTTGTTTTAATATCTCAAAAACGCAACTGTGATTAGTCGGTATATGTTTACATCTACATATATCAATTGTATATATTTTATATTTTGCAGGACGGACCATTTTTGGCATTTCGTTTGATATTGATAATTCATTATCAGATAGTTAGTTACATGAATATATTCTTCACGTGCAAGAATACATTAGTGATATTGCTGCAATTGTATCGACTTTATGTAGTACAAACTGAAAACAAAAGCAAACGAAACAAAAAATACAGCAAAAGGGATGTATTAAATATCAACACTATTTCTCGGGGTGATATGTATAAAGATGTAAGAATGAGAGCTTTGCGAGATAATAATAAATATAAGAATCGATATGATAAGGACATAGAAGCAAATTATAGTGAAACTGAAGACTCGAGAGAAGATATCGATAAATTCGATTTGTCTCCAAAAAATATCGAAGGCTCCAAAAGGTTAGTATATTTTAACTATTATTAAGCTACTTTTATGTGAAAAAATTAAGAGACGTACGACTATGTCTCGACGCTAACACAAGCTACATGTTATGTAGCGGCTGTTATAATACTTTACGCAAGTCGACGAGTTTCGGGGAACCAAGATTATTGGATCTCAATAAATGTTGAAGATCTATGTATTTTGATCAAGTTCGGGTATGTGAAGTTAACACCCCAACTACAGAATTCAAGAGTTCTGATTAGAGTTCCCATTTCCTTTTGACGAGACGAAGAATTCTATATAATTTCTAAAAAGAGTTTTACTTAATAATAATTTTTAAATAATTTTTAAAAAATGGGATGCTAACTTCTTATTGAAAATCGAGATCAAATAGTTCTGAGCGGCCCAATAGCTTCATTTCATAAATACCTAGAGTTCCTAAGGCATAAAAAAATTTTGGTAAATAAAAAAAGATTAAAAATTTTTGAAAAATAAGTTTTTAAATACAATAGTTCTGATTACAGTTTCGGTTTCCTTTCAACGAGACAAAGAGTTCTTTGTATTTTTTAAAGCGAGATTCGCTTAATAATAATTTTTAAACAATTTTAAAATATGGGATACTAACTTCTTATCAAAATTTAAGATTGAATAGTTCTGAGCAACTTAATTGCTTTATTTTGTGAATACCTAGAGTTCCTGATATATAAAAAGCAATTCAGACACTTCACAAAATTTATAAAAAAAAATTGTTTAAAGTAGTTCTATTAGACATTAATTGTCACTCTATTTATTTCGAGGAGTTCTCAGCAATTAAAACCAACACAGATCTAAAAATAAAAGAAATATGTACTTAAAACGAAATCTGATTAATTGGTTGAAAAAGCACGTATCTCCATATATAGTCATCTAATCGCTTTTTCATCTAATATTTTTCGATAAAACTTGTCGATAGCTACCCATAACCCTAATCAGAACTAATGCAACTTTTAAAAAATTTTTCGACATCGGACTTAAAAAATTTTTAATGATATATTTCGAATGCTCTGTATCTCGAAAACCGTGGGTCCAATCGCTTTGTCACCTAATATTTTCTGACAGAGCTCATCGAGGACTATCCAGAACTTTAATCAGAATTACTCAATAATTTCAAAAAATTTTTGATTACCCTTCCCATGTAGTGTATCTCGCAAAATATTAGTCCAATCGCTTTGAGCTTCAATATTTTTCGACAGATCTTACCGAGAATAGTTCAGAACTATAATCAGAACTACTGAAACTCTTAAAAAATTTTTTGACGTAGGACTTAAAAAATATCAACTATTTTTCAAATATCTCGTATCTTCCAACATGTTGATCCGATCGCTTTGACCTAATATTTTTCGATAGAACTTGTAACAAAGCAATTAGTTTGGAAGATACAAAACATTTGATAGATAATCGATATTTTTCTAAATCCGATGTTGAAAAATTTTTTAAGAGTTCCAGTAGTTCTGATTAAAGTTATGAGTAATATTCAACGAATTCTATCAAAAAGTATTAGGTGATTAAACGATTGGGCCAACAGTTTTCAAGATACGCGATATATAAGTCATCAAAAATTTTTTAAGAGTTCCAATAGTTCTGATTAGAGTTCTGAACAGTTCTTGACAAGCTCTAACGAAAAGTATTAGGTGAAAAATTTTTTGAGAGTACTGATTGAAGTGGAGTTCTGGACAGTTCTCGGCGAGCTCTGTCGAAAAGTATTGAAGCTCAAAGTGATTGGACCAATATTTTGCGAGATACACTACATGGGAAGGGTAATCAAAAATTTTTTGAAATTATTGAGTAGTTCTGATTAAAGTTCTGGATAGTCCTCGATGAGCTCTGTCAGAAAATATTAGGCGACAAAGCGATTGGACCCACGGTTTTCGAGATAGCTTAAATTATAAAAATCGCTATAGGATCACGAACACGGTCGACTGATAACCGACTGCTCAGCCGGTATTGGCAGAGAGGATGATTCATGGCTGAGAACGGAGGATATTTTGAAAAACGAGCAAGGCGATACAACAATAAAATGTGCAGAGTCGTAACAATAAATGATAAATATATTCTCTTACTCATTTACACGATGTCATACACGCTGGACGATAAATTAGTAATCATGCATTATACAAAGCATTGAGGAGGCGTGATTGCCCTTCCAAGCGACGTTCTCGAAACGCAGTATTAGATACAAGGATTTCCTATCTCGACGGTACGAGCTTTAAATTTTTGAGCGACTCTACGAACGGTTGATATCGTAATTAGAGAAAGTAATCGGAATGCAATGATAGTTAATCGTGCTTAACCTTGCATAGATATAACCTCCTCGCATAACCTACTCTGACTTCAAGCTTGACCGAAAGAATAATGAGAACTATTTCAACGGAAAATGACAAGATTCTAGAGCACGAGGAGAATATTATCTGAAATCTAATCTAATACAATTTCGACATTCAAATACGATACAAAATGTGACACGACAATACAATGCAAAATGACTTGGCCGCGGTGTAAATAACTGATTCGAAATTAACAGAATCCGTAAGGTATCGGACGGGATGGCACGATCACGCTCTGCACGCTCGCTATGGTGACACAGTTATTCGCTACAGTATCAGACTCAACAAAAATAAACGATATATTCGCATATTCGTGCGATCTAAAAATTTACAATACCAGATACTGCGCTCGTCTTACTATGGAATCCTCCTCTGGCCGCTCGTCTCTCACACTCTTGACTTCTCAACATGTCCCCTGTGTCCTCGCACGTCCTACCCTCGAGCTCGCCACAGCACAAGTGCCGGACCCTTTCGACGGAGGTCCTTTCGGCGGCATGCAGGCACCGCAAACCCACGTGATAAGTCTTATCGCCTGATTGGAGCCCTCTCACGGATTCCGAAAGCCTTCGCGAGTCGCTGTCGCGTCACGCGCCTTGTATCCTCGTGCGCAGGATATGACTTGTAGAGCATTCTCTCCCAGCAGAAGCTTCCTTGCGGCACCGGCAGCGGGATCTCCTACTCGTTTTATGGAAGAAAGTGGATCCGTCCCCTCATGCCGTTCGAGTCGTTCCCTCTTTAACAAGTGCCTAGAAGGAATCCGGCAACGGAATTATACGCTCACAAACAGAATATTATTGCAAAAAATCAAAGCGATGTCTTCTGCGTGCTACCCCTTTCTGTAGCACCTCACGCTTCTGTGCAGATGTGCATCTCCAATCCTCTTCCTTGATGTTCGTTAAGCTGAGACGAAATTTCACTGTACAAACTACACTTTTGAACCGCCGATAATAAAATCTTAGAGAAACTCTTAAAAAAAAGAAACAATAATATTCGCGAAACACAACAATAGAAGTCGCTTAGAAATTGCGATAAGCGCCGACATGTCTGCCTTCCGCGTCGGGAGGACACAGGACGAAAATGCCGCGCTATTTCCGGTCAGGTCAAATAACCTTTGTAATGGACGATGAAAACATCACGTCACAGTACATATCTCTTTTATTTTTTGGTCTGTGTTGGTTTTAATCGCTGAGAACTCTTCGAAATAGATAGAGTGATAATTAACGTAAAACAAAACTACTGTATAAAAATTTTTTTTTAATTTTTAATTTTTTAATATAAATTTTGTTAAATGCCAAAATTGTTTTTTATGTATCAGGAACTTTAGGTATTCACAAAATAAAGCTATTAAGCTGCTCAGAACTATTCAATCTTGAATTTCGATAAAAAGTTACCATCCCTTTTTTTTAAATTGTTTAAAAATTAAGTTTAACAAATAAGTACAATGTATTAGGCTCCAACGAATTAAATTCAAACAACCAATATATAAAAATGCAAAAAAGCCACGCTTGTATTATATAATATTATTTGTTTATACTATATAATATTTATATGTTTATCCTAAAATAGCAATAAAAAATACATACAGACGTTTCGATCTTTTTACATCAGGTTCTCTTCAATGTGATAAAACTTAATGCAAATTTTATATATCAAATTTTCTTAAGATCGCACTCATATCAAACTTTCCAAAAACTCTTCGCAAATTAAATTATTATAATTCCTTGTGGAGAACATAGTATACATCCATGGATTAACAACCTGTAGTCTCAATTGCTACGCCTGGACATCCTTAAATCTTACATATTCTGTAGCTTGGATTTTTATAATTTTTTGTTCCATCAACATAGCTTATGTCAATAGTTATTGATAGTTCATTTAATATAATATAGGGATGCACCGGATCGTAAAATTACTGTATACTGGATATGGGATATCCGGACAAAATGTAATATCGGATATCCGGCATCCGATCGGATATTCGAGAAAACAATTTCTTCGAGTCGGATATCCAACATTTTCCGGATATCCGATCGGATTCCGAGAAAGCATCTTCTAAAAAAAAAAATAAAGACTATAGGGAAAAAGATTGTAATTTTGCCACAATGTATAAGATATTATATGTTATGAATATGCATACTTATTTCTAGAACATTTGTATAAAAAAAAATCAATTTAATGATATCAAATTTTAACCGAATATATTCTCGGATCCTAATGATATCCAACTATCCGATCGGATAGTAAAAACGTATCGGATAATACAGGATACTTCCCGAATATCCGGTGCATCCCTAATATAATATAAATCAATAGAGAACTCTTTGAACGATGTCCTTCTTATTCCTATGGTTAACAGTGATCACCGTTATCATCATTGTTAACAAGCGAATGAGAAAGATGTCGTTCAGAGAGTTCTTCATCTCTATTAATTTATGTTATTAAATGAACCATCAATAATTATTAATATATGTTGATGGAACAAAAAAATTATAAAAATCCAAGTCACAGAATATGTAAGATTTAGGAATGTCCAGGCGTAGCAATTTAGACTACACGTTGATAATACATGGATATATACTACGTTCTCCACAAGGAATTATAATAATTCAATTTGCAAAGAGTGGGAAGTTTGATATGAATGCGATCTTAAGAAGATTTGATATGTAAAATTTGCAAAGTTTTATTACATTGTAGAAGATCTAATGTATTCGTAGAAAAGTCGAAACATCAATATGTATTTTTTGCTTTATTGCTATTTTGGAATAAACATATAAATATTGTATAGCGCGAATATCAAACGTGGCTCCTTTGACTTTTAATATATTGATTGTTTAAAAATTGTTATTGAGCGAATCTCGCATTAAAAAATATAGAAAACTCTTCGTCTTGTTGAAAGAAAGCAGAGAATCTAATCAGAACTATTGTATATAAAAATTGACTTTTCAAAAACTGTTAATTTTTTTTATTCTTTAATATTTTGTTTATGTATCAGAAATTCTGAATATTTATGAAATGAAACTATTGAGCCGCTTACAATTCGATTTCAATTTTTGATAAAAAGTTAATACTTCATTTTTTAAAAATTATTAAAAAATAGTAATTAAGTGAAAATTTTGTTATAAATTATACAGAACTCTTCATCTCGTCAAAAGAAAACATTAATCAGAACTCCTGAGTACTATAGGGGTGCTTCACATACTACAAATATTTTATTTGTATACCATCCAGCTCTACGCCAGTGGGCATTCCTCAATCCGCCACCTAAGAATGGGAAACTAGCAACCCCCCCACACGGGATTGAGGACATAAAATAGTTTTCTACTGTGATTGGCCCAATTGTTTATTATTTATGTGTCATGTCCGTTTTTACTAAAATCAATTGACTTTAATCTTGGTTTAATGATTTGAACAATAAACATATATTATATTAACAGACAAAACATTGAGAGCAAAAATTTAGACGCAATAATTAAAGCGTTGTAAGTTAAGAATGTATTTCAAAGACCTTACAACAAATATGATAAAATCGGACGTTTCGACTCAGCTCGAGCCATCCTCAGCGATGTCCAAATAACATTAAAAATTATTCACAATAAGATCCAAGTCCGCAGCTAAGGGCCTCCTCAAATTCAAACTTGCGAAGCATGATTGTCAATTAGTTGAACAGCTAATTGATCACTAACGAACCAATAATTGTTATTAAGACAACGACAGACCAAACATAGAATGAGCAAAGAACTCACCCGCTGCGAATTATGATCCATATCAAAAACTTCTTATAGAAACGTATGAATAAAGATGGATCATTGAGAGGATCGTATCGAGCAAATATCATTGTTCAAATGAAAATAATGGTATAAAATATATAAACTTGAACATTGTACAATATCAAAACAAATAGATGTCAAGATAGAGTCAGTCATAAATTACAAAGAAAGTACAAAGAAAGTCAACTAATGTAATATGAATTCCCGTCATAGATCACATCTTACAATATTCACATAAGCATAGTGTAGGAACTTAGTGTCAGATTTTAAATTCAAACTATACTCTTGCGAATTAATGTGGAGCATTTCAGACACAAGTCTTTTTCCAAAATATCTCTCCCCATCCAAGATGTTTACATTTTCCCAATTGAAATCATGTGCGTACTCCAACCTATGTTTCGTGATTATCGATAGGTTGTCGGTTTTCTTATTTATATTATTACGGTGTTCAGCAATCCTAATTTTCGTCCAGTCTGTTCTACATACATACGAGGCATTACAGTCCCTATAGCAAATCTTACATACTACATTCTTATTACAACCAATAGAAGTACATTCTTTTGAGATTTAATGATCCCAAGTTTATTCATATTAAACCATGACAATTAACATTTAAATTTTTTGTGATATTTTTAAATTTTCCATAAAGATGTGGAAGTAATGGAATTGTGAACCACGTAATTTTTCTTCATTGTTAGTAGTGTCGGGATCTGCTTGCTTCAGTGTCTTACGTTTCAGATCTTATGTAAAAATCTCAATCGAAAATTTAACGTGTCAAAAATAAACTTCATGGGATCATCATTTTTCAAAAAAGTGTTAACAATAAATCTCAGATTATTTTCATGAAACTTCGGATGTGATAATAGTAGTTCGGATGATATCATTTTATTTACAACGCTCATAAGAATACTTCTCTTTTGCGGGAGTGGATGGAGAGGGAAGAAACTAAGATACCTACCTGAAAAAGTTGGTTTATGAAATTCGTTAAATTCTAATATATCATTGCCATTAATGATTGTGACATTCAAAAAATTTAGCCTATCTCCTCCAATTTCTAAGATAAATTGTAATTGTAAACCTCGGATATGATGCATTAAACACTTTTAAAAACTTATCGATTAAATTGTGAGACAGCAATGTCACATCAACATATATATAAAAAAGAAGGATATTTCAGTTCCAAACCTCTCCAACGCATTTCTTTCAAGATCTTGCATAATTAAATCTGCAATTAGAGGAGACAACGGCGAGCCCAGGATGTTCCAAAATTCTCTCTATAAATCTTGTCATCAAAGGCGAAAAATGTTAATTCCAACGCATGTAGAAATTCATTTTTGGGGATAGATGTTCGTGAAATAAAATGCCACCTATCAGAAACACTTTTTAAGGCCAGATCTAATGGTATGTTTGTGAAAAGTGATATTACATCTAAAGAAATTAACGAACAATTATTATCAAGTTTTGAGCCATTAAGTTTTTGTACTATCTTAAAGCTATTTTCAATGTGGCTAATCGATTTTGGAATACTGTCATGTCGAATGTGATGTAAGAAGTTTGTTAATGCATATAATGGACTATCAATCGATGAAATAATCATCCT
This sequence comes from Acromyrmex echinatior, assembly GCF_024713525.1. Taxonomy (NCBI): domain Eukaryota; kingdom Metazoa; phylum Arthropoda; class Insecta; order Hymenoptera; family Formicidae; genus Acromyrmex; species Acromyrmex echinatior. Next base: position 1,483,180 of record NC_141864.1, read on the forward strand.
TAAAGGAACTCCTAGTTTTGCCCTTGTGAAAATAATTTTTTTGTTACTTTTTATGAACCTTTTTGTTGATTTAAGTTAATTTTTTTATTGATAGTATTACTGGATGGTTTCCAAGAGAGTGTTTCACAATTTAATCGATAAGTTTTTAAAAGTGTTTAATGCATCACATCCGAGGTTTACAATTACAATTTATCTTAGAAATTAGAGGAGATAGGCTAAATTTTTTGAATGTCACAATCATTAATGGCAATGATATATTAGAATTTAACGAATTTCATAAACCAACTTTTTCAGGTAGGTATCTTAGTTTCTTCCTTCTCCATCCTCTCCCGCAAAAGAGAAGTATTCTTATGAACGTTGTAGATAAAATGATATCATCCGAACTACTATTATCACATCCGAAGTTTCATGAAAATAATCTGAGATTTATTGTTAACACTTTTTTGGAAAATGATGATCCCATGAAGTTTATTTTTGACACGTTAAATTTTCGATTGAGATTTTTACATAAGATCTGAAACGTAAGACACTGAAGCAAGCAGATCCCGACACTACTAACAATGAAGAAAAATTACGTGGTTCACAATTCCATTACTTCCACATCTTTATGGAAAATTTAAAAATATCACAAAAAATTTAAATGTTAATTGTCATGGTTTAATATGAATAAACTTGGGATCATTAAATCTCAAAAGAATGTACTTCTATTGGTTGTAATAAGAATGTGGTATGTAAGATTTGCTATAGGGACTGTAATGCCTCATATGTAGAACAGACTGGACGAAAATTAGGATTGCTGAACACCGTAATAATATAAATAAGAAAACCGACAACCTATCGGTAATCACGAAACATAGGTTGGAGTACGCACATGATTTCAATTGGGAAAATGTAAACATCTTGGATGGGGAGAGATATTTTGAAAAAAGACTTGTGTCTGAAATGCTCCACATTAATTCGCAAGAGTATAGTTTGAATTTAAAATCTGACACTAAGTTCCTACACTATGCTTATGTGAATATTGTAAGATGTGATCTATGACGGGAATTCATATTACATCAGTTGACTTTCTTTGTACTTTCTTTATAATTTATGACTGACTCTATCTTGACATCTATTTGTTTTGATATTGTACAATGTTCAAGTTTATATATTATATTTTATACCATTATTTTCATTTGAACAATGATATTTGCTCGATACGATCCTCTCAATGATCCATCTTTATTCATACGTTTCTATAAGAAGTTTTTGATATGGATCATGATTCGCAGCGGGTGAGTTCTTTGCTCATTCTATGCTTGGTCTGTCGTTGTCTTAATAACAATTATTGATTCGTTAATGATCAATTAGCTGTTCAACTAATTGACAATCATGCTTCGCAAGTTTGAATTTGAGGAGGCTCCCTTAGCTGCTGACTTGGATCTTATTATGAATAATTTTTAATGTTATTTGAACATCGCTGAGGACGGCTTGAGCTGAGCCGAAACGTCCGATTTTATATTTGTTGTAAGGTCTTTGAAATACATTCTTAACTTACAACGCTTTAATTACTGCGTCTTAATTTTTGCTCTCAATTGCCTATCTGTTAATATGTGTTTGTTTAATTTCGAGAGCTCAATCTCATTCTTATGAGACTTCTATGAAACTTATTTATTTAATGGTTTAACTTAAGCACAGACTTTTGCATAACTGCAGCACAGACTTGTGGATAACGCATAACACATAGTGCATAAGCGAGTCAACTAATCAGAATCTTTCCTTTCCTCCTATTAGATGTAGAAGAATTTCGATTAGCTGATTTCCTTATGCACCATCATGCATTATACGTTATACAAGAATCCGTGCTTCTCGCTTTAGAAATATAAGTATACTTTGATGGAAATAAATCGCTGAAATCGCTAAAATCTATGTCAATTGACCTATTTCAGTATGAATTATACTGAAATTGATCAACTGATATAGATTTCAGCAATTTATTTCTACTAAGATATGCACTGAATTATCGCGAAACATCTCTAACTGAAGTTGGGCGCCAGGCACGAATAAGTATGCCACTATCGTTATTTTTCTGAATTTCGAATGATTATTCTGAGTATTTCTCAATTGCAATGGACGATAGTTGATTGTTCAGCCCCGCAATGAGTAGAGATGCTGGATTATTCGGAGCGGAAATAAATCAGAAAGCGAGAGAAAGTATAAGACTTACTGCTTTTTAATAATAAAGAATAACAAGCATATATTTCACACTTTCACAAAGACGTTTACAATGATTTCATCGAGTATGCAATAGATAGCAGCCACTATAATTCGTGTCTCGATTGTAATATGAGATCGCTATAATATAATCAGAAATTATTAGAATCTCGTAACATGAAAGAACGTGAACACATTATTATCGCGAGAGTCGCTACGAATTCACTAATCGATCCAAATTTTACAATTAAAATCGCAACTTTTCTGTAAAATGTCATACAAATAATCAGCTTATAACGAAACATCCTGAGTGTGTACCGTCACTAGCGTGAATATCGGCCGGAATGGTGAATACCACCACTAGGACAATCGGCGAGGACGTGATACGCCCGGATCGTATAAATAAAAATCGCGGGTGATAGCTGCTCCGCTGAAGTTAACCGAACTCGTCGAATTCCGTCGAAATTTCGTTGTCTCCTGTTCATATTTTTAATCGGCGGGAATCACCGAACGATTTCGGAACAATACGAGCGGGAGCAACAATTAGTATAAAAGCCGAGTTTTTCCTCGGCAAAGTTCTTCTTCTTCTTTTCCTGTCTACTCTAATTTCGATACTTTTCCAGATCTGTATTCTTCGGTTGCAAGCGCGAAAAAGTGATAGGGTGTGCTTTGCCACTGTCGAGAGTTCTGGGCAGTAACTGACATATTTCGAATCCGCTGCATCAACGGGAGCAATCTGAGGCAGAGTAATTCTGTCTTGCAGAGCGTTCTCGGCCGCCGATTAGCTAACACCAGTGCAACTGTACTGATGAGAATTTTCCGTGACGGAATATACACAATCATGAACCTGTCCATGTGCGGGCATGCTATGAGCAAACGAGACAGTGTTTCACTGGAATGTAAAGCGACCGAAAATTTTTCTCGGCTGCTCGAGCATGTATCGAGAGGCAAGGGGATTTTAGATAATATGTAATTTTTAATAAATTGTAGTAACAGTAAACCCATTCCATTAATTCATAACAGTATAAATCACGTCAAAACGTAATAATTAACTAAGTATTAATTAGTTAAAATTAATTTTCCATATAGTTATATACCATACAAGTTATATACCACGTTTACAAGTTAGAAATATTAGGTGTAGTAAAAAGAAATCCATTATTTTTCTAATAGATGGCTTTAGTAATTTGTATCTCGTCTACGCGTGATACAGATTACTAAAGCCATCTATATGAAAAATAATGGATTTCTTTTTACTACACCTAATATAATTAATTGACGTATTAAGCTGATTTTTTTTCCATTTTTTCATAGATTCCCGGGAAAAAATATTTTATATTAGGTGTTGGAATTAATTCGTAGCGTTTTACAAGAGATGGGAAGTACTTTCATTAATGTATTTTTTAATGCTCATGTGAAATAAATAACATTCTTTCATTAAAAAACGCTACGAATTAATTCCAACACCTAATATATACTATAATTATATAAAATTATATATAATTTGTTTATGAACTGTAAAGAATACGGGCAGTAGAAATCAAGCATAAGACGTCGCGCAAATAATATACCTATGAAGTGTGAAACTTCTTTCTTTCACTAAAATGGGCTTACATATTTCCGCTCACTTTTGAGTCTTCCTCGAAGACAACATAAGCTAACATATATAAAAACTGTGAGTAAAAATTATCCTGGTGAGCTCCCCTACATCGAAATGTCAGAATTAAAAGAGTGAAAAAAGGAAAAAGAAAAAAAGAAAAGAAATTAGGAAAATAGAATATGGAGAACTAATTTATCAAGCAACTGTAAGATTAATTAATTATAATTAATTATAATTAATTATCCAGCAAATATAAAGGCGTTCACCATGCTCACAGAGCACCATATCGCCGGCTCCTGATAATGTTGGCTAGTCAGTATCAGACACAGTGAGTCACTTTTTGTTTTTTAGCTAGTAATTTTCCAAGATATCAAATGGAAAAATGTAACATTAAAGCGTTAATCAATTCCAAGAACAAGAAAATAAGAAAGTAGGAAAGTAATCGATAAACATGTCAGAAAAACTCATTACTGCATACGAACGACACTGACAATGAGTCTTTTTACTTTCTAATTTTCTTGTTCTTGGAATTAATTAATGCTTTAATGTTACATTTGGTATCTCGGAAAATTATTAGCTAAAAAACAAAAAGTGACTCACTGTGTCTGATACTGACTAGCCAACATTATCAGGAGCCGGTTCTTAAAATATTTTTATAGTAATGTTTGCGATATGGTGCTCTGTGAACATGGTGAGCGCCTTTATATTTGCTGGATAATTAATTATAATTAATTATAATTAATTATAATTAATTATAATTAATTATAATTAATTAATCTTACAGTTGCTTGATAAATTAGTTCTCCATATTCTATTTTCCTAATTTCTTTTTTTTTCTTGTTCCTTTTTCTTTCACTCTTGTTGGTTTTAATTCCGACATTTAAATTCTCGATGTAGAGGAATTCATGACAGGATAATTTATTCACAATTTTTATATATGTTAATTTATGTTGTCTCTGAGGAAAGCTCAAAAGTGAACCAAAACATGTAAGCGCGTTTTAGTGAATAAAGAAGTTTCACACTTCATAGGTATATTATTTGCGCGACGTCTTCACTTAACTCCTACTGCCTGTATCCTTTCCAATTCTTTAATTTATAAGAAGTCTTGGTTAGTTTGATTTGTTATATGGATTAATTTGTTTATATAGGCTGTATATAAGCTGCCGGTGTACGTACTTTATAAGTTTATTCTATTGATTACAAATATTATTTTATTGAAAAATACTTTAAATAAATTGTGTTAGCTATTTTGTTGCATATTTTCTTTTGACGCCATAGCCTGAAAAAATACTGGAGTGTGAAGATTTTAATTATTTTTTACTGCATGTCTACTAATATTTTTAATATGTTAAAAATAGTTTTTTTTTATATTTCTTTCCTGACGGAAAAGACTACCAACTTCTTATGGTTTCCGTCAAGCAATATGTACGTATACATATATAAATAGAAACTTCATTGAAAGTAAAAAGATTGAAAAACTGTAAAGTATAATTTAATAGTAGATATTTACATATCACTTAAAGTGCCAAGGATAATTTTTCAAACTATACATTTTAACTATTTTAAAGCGTACATGTTGGTCAAGAGTGAATTACTACACACACATGTATACACACAAATTTTAATTCTATATTTAAAAATTTTGAACATATTAAGAGTATCTATTTTACACGCGTTTTTTTATTAATTTACACAGATAACAGAAGTTGCATTAGTGCGTGATATCCATACAGCACAGAATTTGCAACAATATCGCTGCAATATTGCTGTAATGTTGCAACAGTGTTGCTGTAATTTTTGTGCTGTAAAGCTAGTTTACGAAGCATTGTTACAATTTTCCGTGTGGATTATATCGCATTTGTAAAACAATTAATTAATCGATATGATTGACCAAATAAAGTACGATGATAGAGTCTCACACGCGAATCCTGATCTTTTTCCTTTTTTTTTCGTAGTATATTTTTTCGATATAAGTAGTTAAATTAATTATTAGTAAACGTACAAGGTCGAACAATATGTTCTTATATAATTATTGCAATTATTCATGTACTTTGAACTAACAATTAAAAAAAAAATAATTATTCATAACATGCATGATATCAAACTTAATCGATGAAAGATTTTAAAAATATAACAATAAATTAAATTTGTTTTCCATTAAACCAATCCAAAAAATCATGTTTTGTAATGATGTTGCACCTAACAAATACACTTAGTATTGATCGATACTTTGTTTTAAATGCTTCTTTATAATTATTTATCATCCGATCTTATATGAAAATTCTGATAAAAAAACTGCAAAAGCTAAATTATTTATATAATTATAAAGATGATGCTAAAGTAAGTTTGAAATGTACAAATAAATGTCTTTATATATAATTTTAAAATAATTTTTTGTCTATTGAACAACAAATTCTTCCTACAGTTGTTACAAGCACACACACGAATAATTTCAATAATTACGTGAAAATATATTTTGGCTTAATATGTTTACTATTAACATCTATTATTACAGTTATTTTAGAAAAATCCGGAAAAAACTATTTTCTATGCAATTATATAAAAATATATATAATTTTATATAATTGTATATAATTTTATATATTATATATTTATGTATAATATAATTATATATAAACTTACATATAAAATTATATATAACTTTATATAATTATATAACTTTATATAAAATATTTTTTGCCGTGAATCTATGAAAAAATGGAAGAAATCAGCTTGATCACGCCAACTAGTTACATTTCTAATTTATAAACGTGGTATATAATCAAAAAATTAATTTTAAATAATTAATACTTCGTTATCTATTGCGCTTTGACATGATTTATATGTTGTGGATTAATGGAAGGAGTTTACTACAATTTTATAATGATTCGCGCGTCGAGAAATCGCATCATTCCCGACCGAACATCAGCCAAATGCTGCTGTATCGTATGCAGTGATGCGGGCGCGTTGCGCCCAAATAATTTTAAAAGATCGCAAACATCGTGTCGCAAGTACCAGCCGACGTAAACAGGTACCGCGAAAACAGTCTAACACTTCCGAGCGCTATCCGCGACAGATTTCGATCATGTCATACATGTGTGTTTCGGAATTATATTCTTTTTATATTCTCGGAGCAAACAGCTCGTCGACAAACGATTAAAACACGAACATATCTTGATCCTATGCTAATCACATTGTTTGTCTTGAATGGCACGCAACCCCCTTGCGCAAATCCAGAAAACCGAAAATCGAACGTGCACACGTTCCGCGTGAGAAGAGTGAGTTCGCAACCGAATCCTGATGAATGGAAGGAATAGATCGCTCGTCGCATTTAATACATCTTCGCGAATATTAAGCGCGAACCAGTTGACTTGTCGTCGCGTACCACTTTGTTGTAACATAACGTGATCGGTCTACGCAAGACCGTTTCAGTGCGCGAGACTTACCGGCGTTTTTCCAACGATATTTGCCGATCTCGTCACGGCTCGCACATACCTTTTTGAAGGAGAAATTCCTCAACGTCGTAGTGCGAATTACCTGTACACGCATCGAGCTGAACGCTTCAATTGTCGCAACATTATTACCACGAGCAATGCTTACCGCCCGCTTCAAACAAATCTTAATTCAACTCTATAATAAAATCTCACTTATTACAATCAAGAGAGTCATTGTTATTACATGCCGCCTCGGCGAGCGAGCCTTCGGTACAAGGTGACAACCACCCATCACAAAACAATGTGGGAATACCAAAAACGTACGAACCGAACTGAGCTTCGCTGAATCCGCGGCGCTGCCAAAAATCGGTAATATAAAAGGCCGCAGATTTGTACAGAGAAGCTTTTTGCTCCGATTCCTATCCAGCAGTTTCCTGCCGCGAGATTCCGACCAACCGCGTTCAGGGTTTTAAGCGTAGTTCGCTTTCGCTGGGAGTTCTCAGCACCTTTGGAAGCTGACTCTCACTGTATCCGCCGAGTAGATACGACAAGAGGTAGTACTCTACCTCCGTTGGGCGTTCCCAAGAATCGAAAGACATCATCTGAAGCCTTATACATGACGCGATCGGCAAATAGACAGGAGGTAAAGTTTCCTTCGCCTCTGCTGAGTGTTTTCAGTCACCGATCGCGCTCACGCACACGTTCAGGTGTGCTATAGGCACATTTGAAATCCGCGATGCGCGCTTCGCGCTGCCGCGCCGCGAATTGGTATCGGTGTGTACTCGCGCCGCGTTAGCATTTTCTCCGCGCTATCGTGCCGCGATATCAGGGCGCACCAGCGCCCAGTCCCGTACGATCGAAAGACGAGATGCGACACACGCTATTGTTATTATTGTCATTATAGTGTTAACTTTATTTTATTGTATTATGTTCAGAACTATATGTTCGTATCGTGGTGATTGTAATAAAAAATAGTTGATTTCATTTTTACTGCACAATTCTATACGTTATTTGTAAGCGTCTTCTTTCTCCGCAACGAACCTCTTTACGGCCCGATAAATTCGTCCGACGAGCTATTCCACGCAACGGAAGTCATTATTTCAATTTATTAAAAATTACATGTTATTGAAAATGTTCCCTTGCCCCTCGATACACGCTCGAGCTGCCGAGAAACATTTTTGGTCACTTCACAATTCCGAAAAATGTCTCGTTCACTCGTTATACGAATGAAGCTGGTCAAAGGCGCATGAAGCGCAAGCACACATAAACATTGCTCATGCTTATGTATATGACTATCGGTCGCGTGGCGCGTCGCATGTGTGTGACGAAGCCGCCGATGGCGTTAGTCTTGATGTCATAAACCGGCTCTGAAATGGCATCATTGGTGTCGCGGTGCACGCCTGATTCGCGTCCCACATTCCGCGAACCGCGCCCATATCGCGATCGGCAGCAGCACAATGACGAAACCGATCCATACCGCGTCACACACACATACACACACGTGCATATACACAGAGCTCTGATACACACCGATACGACACACAAACATTGTACAACGTCGTTTTTTTTTTGGCCGGCTCCGCAAATTCCGCGAAACACTGAGTTGTCACAATTGTACATACAATATTATTCTCGCACAGACACAATTGTACATACAATATTATTCCCGCAAATATACACTTCTACATTTCAACATTAAATATACCGACAATTACTTTCTGCATCTCACCTCCCCTGCTCGAACCTCTTTTGTGTTTCACGACGATATTACTGACGAGCTAAAAAGTCAAATTATTTCAAGCTTTATATGGGATTCTCCGGGAACTCAAGCGATCCCATCAACACAGAAATCAGGAAGGCCACGGCTCAAAACTGCGGCGTACAATACAAGATAGCGATTCGACATACAATTACGCGCAAAATGAAATTAGCGACAAGGTTGCGGCAAGAAAGCGGCCAGCATTACGCAAAAGGAGAATATGATAATCTAGGCAATTCGAATGAACGGCAATTAAAAATTTAATTAATCGCGATAGCTCCTTGGGCCATAGTCCCTCGTTTGGATTCGGCATGTGATTCACTCGATATCACAATGTTGGTGATCGGCAACTTTACAACATTTTTATGCTTGTCTTACCGGTAAATCCTCCTTTTCGGTCGCTTCGATAGCTCGGCAGTTGTATTCTCTCGCTCTTTTAACTGTATCAATAAATTATACACGATCCTGAGATCTCGCTGTTGACTCATCTCGTGCCTTAAAGCAAGTGATTTCGGCAGGCCTCGGTGGGGAACAATCCGCGTGGTCCTTCAGGATCGAAACATCCCAGTGCCTGATTGGCCGATAGTCGTGTCGCGCGATCCCGCAAATCGCGTGGGTCCGCAATAACAATATAACTTCGTGTGGCGCGGAATTCGAATTCCGTAGCCTTCTCTTGATTGACTCTTCTCGTTTCTCGCATGGAGTTGCGAGAACTCCTGCCTCACGCAGTTCTTCTTACTCGAGTCTTAGATCGCTGTTTTCTTGGTGAACGTTTTTATTTGATTGTTCTTCTGAGAAGTAGCATCGTCCTGGAGGTATGTATCTCGTGCAGCCTCTCCACGTGTGAGACTTGTATTTTGAAGTTTCGGAATCCTTATTTCTTCCTGTAAAAAAAAATTGGCATTAAAAGAGCGCAAATAACAGACGCAGACAGCAAAAATAATAAAATATACAACCTACGTCATCCGGAACCTCTTCCTCTTTGGCGATCCTCTTCTGTACTAGCAACCGGGTGAGACAGGGCTCGATACAATCCACATTCAGCTACCAATCCTCATTTTGGTTACCACTATTTTAAGATTCTCGCAAAAGATAATAACAAGTAGAACTGCGAGCCAAATTGTTTTTCCAGACTATAAACACATTAGAACTACTCTAATAATCGCGAATAAAATTGACAAATAATTTTTAATAATTTTATGCTACAATCAAGCATCATATTATAAAGATGTTAATATTTTGAAAAACTGTTAATAAATATATTGCGAAAAATATTATCCCGGCCAGGACTTTAATCCGGATCTTTTGTATTCCGTATGAGCGTATTCCTAATATTAGACTACCAAGGCCTTATTGCTAGTAATATTCTTTGCAATAATCGGTACATGTAAGGAAACAACATTTTTCTTTTAGGCGACGTAATATAAACAATATATAATTAGTATATATTAGTAATTCAAATTTGAATTACTTAAAACAATGAAGATCCTGCTTTGACCGTAATAGTCATTTTAAATTTCCGGTATTGATTGTGTTCTCACATATGCAGTCTACAATAAAAATGCTTAATATTATTAAAACATAAATTAAAAACAATTCTTTAACGTTCGTATAACTTTTAAACAAATTAATAAATAGTAAGGTCAACAATTAAAACGAGCTATAATTAGATGTATCAATGTAAAAATTTATTTTTTTCACAATATAATTTTCCAACGATACGTTTCGATTATACTTAGCTCTCATCAATCGCAGAAATATATAATTACCCCAAATAACAAAAATTAAATTAACATATTCAGAAGATCATCTCTTCGATTTTCAATAGTCAGTATAAACAATCATATTATATCTATTCGTCGAACAATAAAACATAGTAATGATAATCATAATCCAACCAATTCGTTGGTTAACAGCGAGAAAAAGCAGTCAGTATGAGTAAAAAGAAAGTTTCCAGTAAAATTGCAAATGTAGATTAATGTCAAATTATATAAAATGGTTGTACGTGCGTCCTTAATACTATTGGTAGATAACTAATAGAATAATAAATAGAATAATAAATAATATGGGCAAATTAAAGATATAAAATCGCTGCAGATTGAAACTTAATCTCTTAGGAACGACTGAATTTTGCGCGGGGCTGTTTCTCTGTACGGCAGAGTTCAACACGAATTACGCGTAAACGATACAGCACTGCAACATGTGACGGACAATGCTGTTCTCTACGCGAGTACATTGGAATGAAGTTTTTGATGATTAAATTATAATTTTTCTTAAAGATATGATACACATACTTTAACTTTAACAATTTACTTTAATAATTAATAATACAATTGAGTATGATATATTTTAAAGCACGGTACGACACATAGATCCACGTCACAATCTTCACACTCATAGCGCGATCTTCGTTTTTTATTCTTCCTACCACGCATGTTTTTGTTTATATCATTTTCGATTTCCGAGTCTGTTCCTGAATTGTAACAAATTGCTCTTCGTTTTTTATTTATTTAAATGCAAAGCAACAATTCATACCTGACCCTGGCGTATCAAAAACAAAGACTATATATTCTGTCTGTATATTGTTAACACTGTTATAAAACGTTGAAGAAGGCAAAAAAGTGCGAAACAAAACATATGAAAACGATCATTTAATTCAAACGGTGAGCGAGTGAGCCACTAGAGTGAGCCACTATAGTGGCGCGTCGTTCAGAAAGATGACATCCGCGAAAGCCACTATAGTGGCGCATCGTGCCTAAGAGGTTAAACAAGTCTTAACAATTAAAATTATATTGATAAAAATAATGAAATTAAAATTATATACAATATATTATAATATTCTTTAGGACCGTATATGTGATAACGCAAACTATAAAAATCAAAGCTTTAAACGGTTTATCTGGATCTTAATGCTTGTATAATTCTTGTGTAAATTTATATATACTGCATATGTAGTCTCCAAAAACGCTAACTCTACTAAACTACCGCAGTAATATCACAAGTTAAATTAATTAGCAATCATTTTTGCTTCAACATTGAATAATCTGATGAAAAAAAATCGTACGGAGCTTCGTAAAAAAGTTTCAAGTTTTTTATGTTTTTTACTTTGCAATTGCAATAGACAGCTGATAATTCATTAAGACATATTATGTGTATTTACCTTATGATTATAAGTCTTGCATAATATATTAAAAAAAAATTTAATCTCTATTCTACTATAATAATGTATAACTCTTTTTAATTTGTTAATTGGCTTTATATATAACTGAAAGCAAGTTCATTTATATTCTGTTTGGTAGTTTGATTCAAATTATATGTGTATATTTATATATATATATATATATATATATATATATATATGTATATATGTATATATGTATATAATATATACATAAATTTATAAATTTCATTATTTTTATCAATATAATTTTAATTGTTAAGACTTGTTTAAATTTCAATCTGCAACAATTTTATATCTTTAATTTGATCATATTATTGTATTTAGTTATGTACTTATAATAGGACGCACATATAACCATTTTATATAATTTGACATCAATCTACATCTGTAATTTTAATGGAAATTTTTATTCACAATGACTGCCCTTTCTCGCTGTTAATCGACGAATTGGTTGGATTATGACTCATTATTACTATGTTTTATTGTTCGACAAATTGACTAAATACCATATAATATGATTGCATTTATACTGACTGTTGAAAATCGAAGTTGAGATAATTCTCTAAATATTAATTTAATTTTTGTTATATGGAGTAATTATATTTGCAACTGATAAGGAATAAGTCTATACTTATCGGAACGTGTCATTGGAAAATTATATTAACAAATAAATTATATTAACAAATAAATTTTTACATTGTCATCTAATTACAGCTCGTTTTAATTGTTGACCTGGGTTACTATTTATTAATTCTTAATATTGTTTATATTACATCGCCTGAAAGAAAGACGTTGTTTCCTTACATATACCGATTATTGTAAAAAAAAACAAGAGATCCAGGTTCTCGACTAAGGCAATATTTTTCGCAATATATTTATTAACAGTTTTTCAACATTAATATCTTTATAATATGATGCTTGATTGTAGCATTAAAGTATTAAAAATTGCATGTCAATTTAAGTCACACAATTACTAGAGTAGTTTTAAGTGCGTTTATAGCGGAAAAACAATTCGGCGCAGTTCGAAAAGACTACAATATGGTATATATGCACGTACATATATATATTAGTAATTCAAGTTTGAATTATTTAAAACAATGAAGATCCTGCTTCAACCGTAATAGGCATTTTAAATTTTTAGTAGTTATATAGTCAGTTAGATCTTTATTGCATCACTTTGAGGTTACAAATATATATAATAACAATTATACAATTATATACATGCACTCTTATCCTAACTTAACCTATCTTATACTAACTTATCCTACTGTAACGCATCTTTCTCTCTCTCTCTCTCTCTCTCTCTCTCTCTCCCTACGACTGAATCTCCGCTTTCGCTGTAATATCTCAACATCAACTACTCCAATCTCAAAATCTTCAACATCATCAATTCTTCCCGCAAAGCCTCCCTCGCCCCTTCTCGCTCTTACTCCCCTCTCGCCTTCCCTCTCCCTCTCTCTCCTCTCTTTCTCTCCCCCATCCATCATCCTCCCACTCCTCATTCCTTAACTCCCTCTCTTCTTCACTTCCTTTCTTCCCTCCTCCATCTCTCTCATCTATCCCTCACCTTCCTCCTCTTCCCCTAAAATTCTATCTACTACCTCCTGCTAGCTCCCTTCATACCCTACACTCCAACTCCTACACTCTTCCTATACATGCTCCACCCCACTCCCATGGAGTTGGCCTTACTTCCTTTCCTAGCCTACACTTCCTTTCCTCCTCTGCTTCCCAATATCTCTCTTTCTTCATCTCATTCCCTAATCTAAACCTAGCTAGCTTTCAAGCTAGCTTTCTCATCTCCTCTCTTCCCCGCCAGGATCCCCAGCCCCCTAAGGCGCGTCAAATTATTTGTTTGGCGCGCCTCATGTTCGTGACACATCGCGCAGCCCTTGCGATGCCCCCCCCCCCTCCCCCGCGCGGAAAGGAAGAGGCCCTGACTCGGTCATCCAATTGCTTTGACAGAGATTGCCCGGAGCTCCGCGCACGCGCGGAGGATTACTCCCGGGCCGGTGGTGCGCCCCGAGAGGCGCGACCCACCGTCGCTTCACGTCCCCCTGCGTCCCAGATGCGGAGCCGTCCGGATAATGGGGGAGGGAGAGCCATTGACTCCGCCTCCCTCGCATCCTCTTCTTCCTCTTCATCTTCTTTCTCCTTTTTCGCGTATTAGGGAAGGAGGACTTGTCTTCCGCGGCCTCCCCCCGTCACCTATCTCCCTCCCCTCTACTACCTCCATCGTCATCGCCGCCGCCCGGTGGCGAAGGAGAACTGCCGTCCCTCGGGGCCCTCTCCCTCGTTCTCTTGGTCTCCTTCCGCAACATGATCTATTCGCAGGAGGAGAATGCCGTCCAGGCGCTTTCCCGGCCGACCATCGCCTTATGACGATGGCCAGCAGGGAGAGATCGCTGTTTATTTCACAGACCAGGACACCGCGCTCGCTTGCTCAGGCCGGGCAAGCCTCAAGCGTGTATTGCGCGTTGTTCCGGTCCCCGTCGCAGTGGGAGCAACGCGCGGTCGGCTACTTTCCAATTAGACGCAGATACTTCCTGAAACAGCCGTGTTCGGTGAGCACTTGCGTCATGCGATACGAAAGTCCGCCACATTATCTACCTACCCATTCTTCTAGACAGAGGAGGATGATCTCCACTCGAGCGCCCGTTGTTGGCGGATTGTTCTCGAGAGTGGTACGCCACTCTCGAAAGATCCGTCGACGGGTTTCCCCTCTCAAGTGGTCAACAGCTCTCGAGGTTACAACCCTCCCACCCCATAGCCGAGTCGCCTTCACCCTGGCGTAAGTCTCCGCCAGGGCATCAGTCACATACTCGGCAGGAGGGATCCCCGCAAGGACCACGGCAGCCGCATACGACACCGTCCTGTAGGTCCTAGATCCTTAAGGACCAACCGCTGTTGCACGCTTTGCAACCTGTCTCTGATACAACGGCTGGCCAAGGCCTCCCCGCTCCATACCGAGGCCTCATAGTAGGCCTCGGACAGGACGATATACGCCCACCTGACCAACGCACTCGGACCGCGAAGGTTGGGCATGAGGCCGAGTAGAGCATCCGCCTAGCCGCTCAATCGCGGGGTCAGTCGAAATGCTCGACAAAGCCCTAGAGACCATCCAGGGTGACCCAGGTACTTGATGTTGGGGCCCCACCGGGATGCGAATTTCGTCCACCACGATCGACGCCTGAGGAGGCCCCCCATTCTTCCCGTCATGGAAGAAAAGAGCTTTTGTTTTGACGGGGGCCATCTTCAGGCCCAACTCTTTTATAGAACCGACCACACACGCCACCGCGACGTTCGCCTTACACACTGCCCTTTCCTAGGTCGTACCCCCGGTTATCACTGGCGTGTCGTCTGCGTAGCAAAACTGCCTCAGACGTTCCCCGATAAAGGGGGCCACAGCGAGCCAGGCCATTCCATGGACGCCGTCGGGTCCGGGCGCCTACGGCCTTCCTCATCTCCTCACCGGTGACACTCAGCTCGTCCGTCCATCTCGACGAGGAGCCAGTTCTCTCCAGTATTTCTCTTTCCCTGATAGGAAAGAGGGCGGCCACCACGTTCTCCAGAAGCATCCAGGGTTTCCGTTATCGGGGGGGGGGGGGCTCACGGACGAAGCTTTTTCGTCACGATTTTGTAGAGCCTCCCTTCCTGTCCAGGGAGGAGAGCTTCCTCCCCCTCTCAGGCGTCGGCCTTTGCCTTTTTTATGGTCGTTCTGAGGGCGCTCCTCGCGTCTCGGAGCGCTCCGGCGGCCGTTTCCCTCTGCTTGTCGGTGCCCGCCTGCGGCGAGTATATGCCCTTCTGGCAACCACAGTGGCCCAGCTAGCTCCTCGGATCACCAGTAGGCTGCCCTCTTCGCCATTAGGCGGCAGCGGGGCATCGACGCATTGCACGCGCGCAACATAACGCCCCCAAATCACTCGGCCTCTTCCTCCACCGTATTGGCCAGATTACATTCCGGCGAGGTAGAGGAGAGAAGACTCACTTCGAGAGCGCCGGAGTCCAGCTTTCTCAGGATCCATCGACGTTCCTCCTTTTCGTTTAAGTGACATCTCCGCGAGGATGGACACCAACTCCATCCGGATCAGCCGATGATCGAACAGCTCCCCCAGGGAACCGATGTCCACCGGCCATCCCTTGATCTTCAGGGCCGCCGCGGGGATCGACCACGTCAAGTCGACGATGAACTCCCCCCGGGTCCCCACGAAGATGCTGGCACGGCCTCTGTTGAGCAAAACGAGACCGTGCCTCGCCGCTCACAACAGAGTGCTGTCGCCTCTGAAATCGGTAGATGGAGATCCCCATTCCAATGCATGGGCGTTGAAGTTCCCACCCACTAGCATCGGCCTGGCGCATATGTTCCACCAGAGATTTCAGGGCGTTTTCGAATTCCCCCCGAATATTATGGATGCGACGTCGATGAGACCCCACTCCACTAGTAGGAACCTCTCCCCCGCTGATATGGGTAGCATTGGCGGGGTGTCGCGCGCGTGCATGCTGATCACCGCCACCCGACCCAGAGAGTCACCCACCCAGTTAGAATGACTCCCCGGGATGTTGTACGGATCGGCGGCGATAGTTAGCCCGCCACCGCACTCCGCGAAGCACTGCATCAACATTGCCTGTGCCTCAGAGGAGTGGTTGAGGTTGCTTTGGAAGAGACTGGCCACTAGCGATTGTCGGCGCCAGTCCTCTTCACGACTGTCTCCACCTCCATTGTCTCAAGTGGCTGTCCTACCTCCATTGGTTGCGGCGGTAGCTGCTGCCACTGTTGCTGTCGTCACTGCTGCTGCTGCTGCCGGCGCTGCGGCTACGCTGAGTGCGCGTCCGCCGACGATGGCGATGTCATTTTCTCCTTTCCAGGTTTATCCACCGCTGGCTTTGACAGGAGGGTCGCCGGGCTTGGCCTCTCTTTTATCCTTTTTGCCGGTCGCACAACCCGTGCCGCCTATCCCGGTGATTGGACGGCCAACCCAGGTTCTCGCATTCAGGGCAGTCTAGCCTGGCGACGCCGCATTCCTTGGCCTATCGCTCCACACCGATAGCAACAGCTGGAGCGATTCACCAGGCTTGTACACTTCGACTGCACATGGCCTCCAAGCATTTGTAATATTGGAGGCCGCGCGCAGGTAGCATCGCCACCTTGCAGCTGGACCACCCTACGGTGATCCGTTGTACCGCCGTTAATTAACTTCTTCCCCGCATCCACGGGGCGTCTGACCCAGCAGGATCCCATCCCGCTGGTCATCCTCCTCACGTCGCCAATCTTGAAATCGGTAGGCAATCTGTCACACCTCTTCCCTAACTCCTCAACGTCGTTGAACGTCACAGTCATTCAGGTCCATTCGTATTTCAATGGATTTCGTGAGCCTGGTGACTCTAACGTCGTCCCTATTCCAGTAGATCTCTTGCAGCCTGTCGGCCAGGGCATCCGCTTTTTCGCGGTTACCCTGGCCATGGACCTCTCAGATCACGGTGCCCTCCTGGGCCTCAGGTCGTCCACGCCCAGGTCCCACAGGTTTATTTTCGCCCTTGCGAGACTCATCACCTTCGCGTACGCCTGCGGATCAGCGCAGGTGATGGCGATTGCAGCGTGGACGGTTGCCTAATCCTCGGCGGCTATATCCCAGCCCTCGTGTCATTTTTGGTTTTCTTCACTCCCCGCAGCGGCTCCGCCAGCCAGAGTATACTCTCATCCCTCCTCCGAAACATGTTCAGGAGAGGGAGGGGGACCCCAAGTTCTCCCGAGCTGGCATATGGATCCCCGAAATGTATTATTGGGGACACTAGCCTCTAGCCCTTTACTCCCCGGATGAGCGGATGTGATGCAAGTCCACTCCATGAGTTTCGAGGGTCCCTCACCTCCGATTACGAGGATACCGAGGAACGGATTCCCCAGGGGCACCTCATGACTGAGAGACTCCCTTGGAATGCCGGATTCGGTGTACAGACTTCTCCTAATAACGGAGAAGTCCGTATAGGGCACTGTTGGTACTCCGAGCAGTTATACCAGACGCTTGACCGCCGCCAACACGTGCGGACGGCAGCCACGAATCGGAAGACGCTCGGGGTGAGCCCATGCACTACAAGGTCGTGCCCCGCGCGGTGGATCAACAGATATTTTATAACCTTTTTTTTTGGTAACGGAGGGGAAATGCCTAACGCATATCCCGGACCTCGGGGGAGAGCCCGGGATTATGTGGGGCTTGCACCCACTAAAACCCCTCCGGGTGTCCTTAACGGGCCATAGCTGAGGGACTCCCAGGAACGCGTGCAGCATACTTCTGGGAGCCCCTCTGGCCAGTCGGCTGTTTTGCCGACTTTCCCGCCCGGGATTTAGTCAGAGAGAGGCAACCTCGGTGCGAGGCACTGCCTGCCCAATTCGCTGGGGGGAGGGACATCGCCCCCGCGCCCGCCGCCCCGTTTGTTGTTGGAGAACGGAAGTTGGAGATCCCGGTCCCCGCCAGGATCCCTAGCCCTCCAAGGGGGCGCCAATCATGAGAGTTGGCGCCCCTCATACCTTGACGCCGCGAGTAGACACACTCTCGCGGCGCATCCCCCGCGCGCGGACAGTGCAGAGGCCCCGCCTCCGTCGCGCAGTCGTCGCGACAGGGGTCGGCGGTTCTACAACCCCGCGCGCAAGGGGGTTATCCATTGTCCGGCGGCGGTGCGACCCTGGGGTCGGCAGCCCGCCGCCGCATCAATGCGCCCCGCGTCCGAGACGGTAATGACGGGGCATTGACCGCTGGCCCTTACCCCCCCCCCCCACATACACCCCCGTCGTCCTCCTCGGTTACCTCCTGTATAAGGGGAGGAGGTCGCCGCCGTTCTCGCACCGTGGGGCGGTCTCGGCGGCGCGGACGCGCGAGCGATGACCCGGGGCGCGAGCGACCCGGCTGGAGCCGGCGCCCGCGTTGTCCCCTAACGCCACCATCCCGCGCATCTCCTTCCCCTTCGTCGCCTCCGCTGCCCGGCGGCGGCGAGAGAGGGCCACGACCCGGGCTCCGCCTTTCAACCTCCTCCTTCTGCGACATCACAGACGATTGCAGAAGGAGGAGAAGGCCTTCCAAGCTCTCTCCCCGCCGACTATCGCAGGGGAGATCCCCGCGAGGACCATGGCGGCTGCATACGATACCGTCCTGTAGGCCCTACAAATACGAAGGGCCAGCCGCCGTTGCACGCTGTGCAACTTCTCCTGGATGCGGCGGCTGGCCAGGGCCTTCTCGCTCCATACCGGGGCCCCGGACAGGACGGCGTGTATATACGCCCGCCTGACCGACCCGCGGAGGTTGGGCATGAGGCCGAGCAGAGCATCTGCCCGGCGGCCCAATCGCGGGGCTAGCTCGTCGAAGTGCTCGACGAAGCCCCAGCGACCATCCAAGGTGAGGCCCAGATGTTTGATAGTGGGCCCCACCGGGACGCGGACCTCGTCCACCACTATATGTGCCTGAGGGGGTACCTCGCTCTTCCCGTCATGGAAGAACAAAGCCTCCGTTTTTGCGGGGGCCACCCTCAGGCCAAACTCCCTAATGGAGCCGACCACACACGCCACTGCGACGTTTGCCGTACCCACAGCTCTTTCCCAGGTCGTGCCCCTTGGTCATCTGCTCCAAGAGGGCTCGGACTTGCCTGATAGCGTCGATCGTCGACAAGCCCTCCCGGAAGCCGTACTGACCGCGGGATAGATTGGGACCATTCCGGGATAGATGCCGGACGATGCGGGCAGCGACGATACGCTCCAGCAATTTCCTCGCATTGTCAAGCAGGCAGATCGGTCTATAAGCGGAGGGATTCTCCGCCGGCTTGCCCTACTTGCGTAGGAGATCAAGCCGGGCCCTCTTCCACGACCTGGGAAACCTTTCCTCTCTGAGGCAGCTCGTGTAGAGCTGCTCTCCCTCACGGATCCCTCCAGGGAGGAGACGAGCTCGCGCCAGGCGTCGGCCCTCGCCCTCCTAATGGCCGCCCTAAGGGCGCTCCTTGCGTCTCGGAGCGCCCCGGCGGCCACTTCTCTCTCTGCGTCGATGCCCCGCCTCCTGCGACGAGTATACTTCCTTCTGGCAGCCACTGTGGCCCGACGTAGCCCGGCTAGCTCCTCGGACCAGTAGGCTGCCCTTCTCGCCACAGAACGGCAGCGGGACATCGACGCGCCGCACGCGCGCAACATAGCGTCCCCGAGCCACTCGGCCTCCCCCTCCACCGTGCAGGCCGGATCACGCTCCGGCCAGGTGGAGGAGAGGAGGCTCACCTCGAGAGTGCCAGGGTCCAGCTTACGCAGGGCTCATCGACGCTCCATCTCGCGTCGGCGGCGTCTTCATGATATCTCCACGAGGATGGATACCAGCTCCATACGTACCAGACGATGGTCCGTAAGCTCTCCCAGGGAGCCGGCGTCTACGTGCCATCCTCGGATCTTGATGGCCGCCGCGGGGGTCGCCCACGTCAGATCGGCGATGGATTCTCCCCGGATCCCCACGAAGGTGCTGGCACGGCCTCTATTCAGTAAGACTAGGCCGTGCCTCGCCGCCCACAGCAGGGTGCTGTCGCCCCTGGAGTTGGTGGATGGGGAACCCCACTCCAACGCGTGGACGTTGAAGTCCCCACCCACCAGTATCGATCTGGGGGAGCGTCGTCGAATGTGCTCCCCCAGAGACTCCAGGGCGTCCTCGTATTCCCCCCTCGTTAGGCGAGGAAGGAAGTAGCACCCCGCTACGTCGATGGGTCCCCACTCTACCAGCGTGAACCTCTCCCCCGCCGATATCGGAATGGCGGGGTGTCGCGCGTGTGCCGGCTGACCACCGCCACTCGACCCAGAGAGTCCCCCGCCCAGTTGGGGTGACTCTCCGGGATTCGGTATGGATCTGTGGCGATGGCCAGCCTCCCTCCACTCGGCGAGGCACTGCATGAGCATGCTTTGTGCCCCGGCCGAGTGGTTGAGGTTCGTCTGGGCGAGGGCGAAGGACATTATTTGCTCCCTCACTCCTCGCCCTCACCGACGTTGCCTTTGTCGGCCACTTCGTCGGCCGCCGCGGTGGATATCTCCTCCACGACGGCCATTTCAACGTCGGCCACGACTACGGCCGACGGTGATTCCTCGGTGATCGCCGCCGCTGCGAGGGTCTGCCCCGCAGCGGTGGTAGTGGGGGGGCCACTGAGCTTCTGCCCTCCCTCTTCCCCTTCGCTCTGGCGGCTGCACATCCGACGCCGCCGATGCGGTGCCCCGAGAGGCGGCCGAGCCCATGGCACGCGCGACACTCGGCCTTAGCGCGGCACTCATGCGCCGCGTAGCCGATGTCCCCGCACCGATAACAGCATCCGGAGCGATCAATGCTGCTTGTGCATCTCTGCTGGACATGCCCAGCTTCCAAGCAGCGATAACATTGAAGGCTCCAGGCCGGCAGCAGAGTTACTCTGCAGCTCGACCACCCCACTTTTACGCGAGAGGCGGCCACGAGCTGTTTGGCCGCCTCTACGGGGCATCTCACCCAACACGTGCCCAACCCATTGGGGGCCCTGTTCACCTCCCCCACCTTAAATTCGGGGGAGGTTCTCTCGCAGGCCTTCGCCAACTCTTCGGCCACCTCTTTGGGGGTGGCCGAATCGTCCAGGCCAGAGACCCGGATCTCGGCCAGCGAATCGGCCTTCGGTCAGCTCTCCGAGCCCCTGACTTCCCATATCAGGGCCCCGGTGATGGACCTTCTTGGGCGCAGATCCTCAATTCCCACGTCTTTGAGGGAGACTGAGGACCGCGCCTTTGTCATCACTTCCTGATAGGCACTGGGGTCGGCACACGTGAGTGTTATTGCAGCGCTATTGGGCGATCTCAACTTAGGAAGGGGAGTCTTCTTATCGGAGGCTTGAGGCCTACGGCAGTGCTCCCCTTCTTTGCCACTTCGCCCGTTTTTCCTCCGCTCCCAGACTTTTTAAGAGCGGGGGCCGCAGGCGCCTTGGCGCTCTTGGGCCGAGGCGGCGCCGTCTCGCTTTTCGCCGCCTTGGCGGCCGCCCTCTTGGCCACCCTCGAGACAACCTGCGCCCAGGTCGCCTCGTTGGCGTCCGCAGCACGTCCCCAGTTGTTGGGGGGATCGCGGGGGGCAATGGGTCCCTCCTCGCGGCGGTAGGGAGCACGCTAGGCGCCTTTCCTCCAGCCTTGGGAGCGATTTTAGCTCCCTTCTTAGCGGGGGGCTAGCCGCCCTGCTTAGCGGGCGACTGGCCGCCCTGCTTAGCGGGTGGTCCCTTTTGGGGCGGCGCCGTCGCCGGGACCACCCCCATCCCCCTCAGGAGGCGGGGGAGGAGCCTCTCAAGGACTCGTTCGATACGGCCATCTTCGTCGTCCCGTCCGTCGATCTTCCCCTTCCTTTTAGGGGGGATTTCTTACCGGCGGACGCAACCCTGTCCGCGGCGGTCGCCAGGGGGTTCATTTGTTTTGAAACCTCCTGCAGAGGAGGTCTGAAGTATGGAGTCTTCAGGTCCTCCTCCGTGACCGTCACGCGAGGCCGCGGCTCCTCTCCCTCCGCGGAAGCGATTCGTCCTCCCCGCGTTCGAATGGGGCTGCGGGCGCCGGTCGAGCTGTCGAGACCCGACCACTCCATTGCCGAGTCCCTCTCGAGACCCGGCGCCCTGTCCCTCCCCGACGTCGCAGTACAACAGGTGGCCTTCCCCTTTTTCTATCATGCTCCAGGATCGCGACTCTGGAGCACCAGCTCTTGATTGAGCTTTCGCTTCTCCTCCGCCCAGGAGCGCTCTTCGGTCCGGCCGTGTTCGGCTGCCAGGTCGCCATCGCCCGACCTCGCCATCACTGAGCTCAGGGCTGCGGACAGCTTTGAGTAAGTTGCCCACAGGTCCCTGATGATGTCCCCCTTAATATTCTTGGATTTTTCGACAACCTTTGCCTTTGATAGTTGCCAAAAATATATAACTATTTAAAAATATACAACTATTTTTAAATATTTCATTTTATAATTCAAAATGTATATACAAAATGTACATGTATAATTAAATATTTAAATATATGTAATCGTAAATATTTATAATTATATATTTTTTAATATTTATTAAATTTCATTTATATTAGATTAAGTAAGATATTATTTGTATTGTTACGTCCAAGCTCCGATCATATGTGTGGATAGATTTAAAGAAAGAAAGAATAAGAAAGATGAAGCATGAAAGGATATTAGAGCAAACGCTTTATCTTGCATGCATCCGTGGGAAGGGGATGCGAGTCGAACGCACCTTTTATAGCTCTGGAAAATGAGTCAACGTCCTAAGGGACGCTATAACACTTGTTTCCAACGAGCAGTGCAAACGTCAATCCAAATTTTTTTGAGTCAAAGAATTTAATCCTTATAACTCGGGACCATATGCGATCTCTGACGAGCGGTGGAAGTCAGAATGAGGTTTTACAATTTTAAAACAAATAGAGATTGAAGCACGTCATGTTAGAAATATTCTAATTTATTGTTAACACCAAATTCTAGATGTATTACAGAAAACATTATCATTTAAATTCCTAAGATCTATCTTTATAAAAATATAGGAACACCAATATGTGTAATAATAGAATATTAAACTGCTTACAAACTATTCATCGCGTTTATAATAATTTGTATTATTACTATAGTAGATGTATGCGTGCGTGCGTGCGTGCGCGCGCGCGCGCGCGTGTGTGTATGTGCAATGTATACATAATATAAAAAAAGAAACAAAAATTGACACTTAAGAGCCAACGGCAAAGAAATTTTTATTAATATTTAACAAATATGCATACGTACGTTTCGACAAATTTATCAATGCAAATTACAAAAATATAAGTTATTAATAATACATAAATATATAGAATGACAGTGAATATCTTATAATTACATGTAAACAGAACATGGTGTCTTGCATAACGGTTATCTAATTATTGAAGAAGTCAGAGTTGCGAACAAGAAAAAGTCTATAAATTAGGAGTATTGTAACAGTGGTCAGTTGTTAGATAAATCAATGTATAATGTGTATATCTTCTTACAATTTTGAAAAATCATAGCAAGCATGAATCTGAGTTCGGTGTGTGTGTGTGTGTGTGTGTGTGTGTGTGTGTATAACGGAGAGGCGATACGGAAATTAGTTTATTTCGTGAATTATTATGGAGGAAGGGAGGAAGAGATTATAGAAAAAAACGGGAACAAGATAGGGGAGGGGTGATCAGGAAAGAACTGGGATGGCTGCATGGAGTGGCTGCTCAGCTATGGCATTTCGGATTTCTTTAGGGTCAAAATAATTGGGACCGATTATGTAGACATCTGGTGAGAGAGGTTGTGTTGCATGTGGAAATCTATTAATTAAGGACTCAAAAGAGTCATCGGGATGAATAAAGAAATGATTACGCGGAGGAGGAGCGGAAAACTCTTTCATGAATTCTATGCTAGAGGTCGAGTCGACTGATAATGATCTAAGTGATGGAGGGATGGACTGAATAGAGGAAATCGGGAGTTGAAGATGGGGTGTTAGGGAAGATTCGCTCTGTCAGAGCGTCCGAAAACGCAGATGATGGAGATCGAGGAAGAGGTGAAGAAGGTCGAGAATGTATCGCTTCTAACGCTTCTTAAATCTAGAGGTCTAGATTAGATTTAGAGATCGAGCTGGTGAAGCCAGTAGTGGCAGAGGTAATGGAGATAACACGTACTCGACTGGGTGACTCCAATTCCGAGAGATTTCGAGGTATGCCTGATCCAGGAGTCTCCGCGCTTTGAGATAGGACCGGCTTCTCAACCAATCTTTGTATTTTGCGATTGGTTAAGCGTGGCACTACAGTTATAAATCAAGTTAGATTTTGAGGTGAAAATGTATATATTCATAACTTGAAGAGAGATTTACTACTACTCAGTTCTTTTGTTTTTACAGATGATCGTCAGAGGTCCGATCTCGGTGGTCTGATTATAGTGGCTGAATATCCTGTGAATATCCTGTGATTGAACCCAAGTGACTTAGAGACACTGTAGTGACTAGATCGTGTCGCGGATCACAATTAAAGTTGATAGATCTGGTCGCGGACCGGCACAGTGTCGTATTTGATACTTGATAATTTTACTAGACTGATAGCGGATAGAAGTTAGTGGTTGTGAATTTTGACTGACTATGCAAAGGGTCTCCTTTTTACATTCGCGAGTTGGTAGTGCCGTATGCAAACCTCGCGTATGTTACTAATCTAATCTAGGATTAGGATTAGGAGTATCGTTTGTGAATTAGATTGGGATAAGTATTTGAAAAGACATTAGTCATTTTCGTCATCGACCATTTGCCGAATGTTCAATAGTTTAGAACCACATGTGTCATTTATTACAAACAATTGCTGTTTCAGTTTCTAATCCTTAATCTGTTTACTTCTTCCGCTCCTCGGAATAAAGTTCTTCTATTCGACACTTGGTTCAAATATTTAATTTTGCAACTTCGTCCCAAGTGGATTATTAATCTATAAAGGCGAATGTTATTTGGCTCATCACCATTGTAACTTCTTATGATAGAAACAGGTTTACCGATAGTACTTGTTAATAACTTTTATAGTAATGACAATTCTCATCGAAGAAAAGAACTGTGAAGTCTGGACAGTATTATTAACTATTTTATATCATATTGAATTTTACACTATACCAGAATGGTAAAATTCAAGATAGAGATAAATTTCAAAATAGTTAAAATTCAATTTCTCTTGTCTCATTCCCCGCCGGACTCTTGCGATCTAATCTTATTCTGCGTTATTAGTAAAGCATGCCCCTGCCCATAGACAGATAAGCAACCCGATTTACTGATATATAGGTTACAGAAGCACCCTAAACATACATACATATATATTGTACATATATATACAAACGTACACACGTGCATACATTCATAATACATGCATGTTTACATGCTTGCATACATACATACATGTATTAGGGGAAAGAAAAAGAAGTATGTAATAAATATGTTATTTTTATTTAAAAATTTTTTTGTAACTAGTTAAATTTTAAATACATTTTGCGCAATGCTTAACATATTGTCCACATCGTATAGTATGAGTAACACCTAGATTATATAAAGAGTCCATGTCATCGTAAACTCGTATAACTATCCAAGGTCTCGATCTATATGCGTTCTCGCTCATCGTCCAGGAAGTTCCATAGCCATTTGTTTATCACGTCTCTTGACGTATATGATAGTATCATCTTTAAATACAGTCGTCGCGTTTCGCCTCGCTGTAGGGGACCATCCCATCCTCCCATTGCAATTCATGGTGATAAGCAATTAACCAGGAAGCGCAAGATTTGTCGGATCTTATAAGAAATTTCCATGGTACAAATCTCGTAAAAATGCATGAGAGTGGTCGCCCATTTCAGCACCGTAACTTCGTTCACGATAAATTTCTTATTAATGATGAATCCTTGCAAATCCATGAATGTTGTCACGGACATGTTGTCAAGAAGACTGCGGTCGATTGTAACGAATAGCAGATTTTATATCAGGATGCCGCAGGATGCACTTAGGTGATTTTGCACACTACGTTGAATAATTAACTGTATTCGATTACGAGATCGTATATGATGAGGCAATAGGCTGTAGTATTTACAGGCATATTGTTTTTTAATTCAAACTCTAATCGCACATCAATGGTGCCACTTTTGACGGACTTGTTTTGCTTGGAGCAATCGATGGTTACAAAAGCATAATCGTTCAAAAATAAATTCATATTGAATAATGTTTCGTATGCTTGACGGGATGTTTACAAAATGTATTGAAAATACATATATAACTGGTGGTTGCAAAAGAATTTTTAAATAAAAATATGTTAACGTATTTATTGCGTATTTATTTCTTTCCCTTTCTCTGTAATATATGTATGTATTATATGTATGTAAGCATGTAAGCATGCATATATAAACGTACGTATGTATAAGTATGTATGTATGTATGTACGTATGTATGTTCGTATGTAAATATATACGTACTATATACGTCTGTACGTATGTCTACACGTATGTACAGGGTGCGGCGCCAAAATCCGGACAAATTATACATTTTTTTCTAAACATGTTTTATTGCTACAATGAAAAGATTTATAAAATTTGTTTACCTCCATTGTTTGTAAAGCCATAAAGAACATATTCACTCAATATATCCCCCGCTTGCTTGAATGACCCCCTTCATTTTCGGTCTGAAGCGTGCGCAGGCACGCTTTAATGCGTCACGGTCCATATCGGTGAATGCCGCTTCAATAGCGGCTCTCAATGATGCGACGTTTGGATGTCTGGACTTATTCGTGACCCTTTCAACCATGCCCCATACGTAGAAGTCCAAAGGATTCAAATCTGGGCTGTTGAGAGGCCAGAATTCTTTCGAAAACATGTCGATGTTGTCCGACAACTAATTTTGCACCAAATGACTTGTGTGGGCGGGCGCACCGTCCTGCTGGAAAACATATGGCTTTCCATACTTTGCGAAGACATCATACACAGTCGATCTCGAATACCCGAAGAACCGAATGATTTCTGTCGCCGAGCGCCCGGCGCGAATACTTTCGATAATCGCGGCTCTTCGGTTATATTCCGCACTTGGTTTCAACATTGCGACTGTTTCGAGATTATGATGGTTTAGTACATGCGTCAAGCTATTTGAATGCCAATCGCGACATCTACCAATGGTATTGAACGGAGGGAATTTCAATTTGAAATTTGTCCGGATTTTGGCGCCGCACCCTGTATGTATGTATTGGGTGGATCCATATATTCGTTCGGTTTTTGAAGGTAAAATGAAACAAGTTTTTTTCATACAAAGAATGAATTTTAATCAATGATATCAATGATTCTCCGTTTTTGCACTACTAACAAAAACCGAACGAATATATGGATCCACCCAATATAAATATAGATAAACCTGCAATCAAAGAAAATTCGTAGAAAGACGCGATAAAACGTATCGTAACACGTTCCAAATTCTTGAAAAGGGGGAGGGCCTGCTCGCCCCCTTTACGATTCCAAAAGTATTACCATAGGTATATGTAACAATTTACGCAGACGCGATTCCCGCTTTTACGAACGGTTCAAGAATACGTCGCCAAATAGAGCAACGCCTCATATGACGCGAAGAAGGAACGTAATGTGTAAGTTTCAACGTTCTATACGCAAAAAAATGTTTTTTTAACATTACGTACGTACACAACATAGAATCGCGCTTACTGAGCAAACATTATGACCTAATAGCTACGGGTTACAATTTTTTGGAAATTAGAATCTACGTTGGTCCACCGAGTTACGTAGAGATCGCCCTGGGAGAAGCGAACACGAACTGTCGCTGTCTTTCAAAACGTGGAAGAGTATCTACGAGCAGTGATAGAATATTTACAAGATATTTCGAAACGAATACAAACAATTTCATAAGCATTGAATCGCTAATCGTCAGAGTTTGCACGTTGAACGACGTTGTGCTCGTTTGGATTCTTTATCCATACGTATGACGATAACCGAAACGACGCTATGTTTGCCGTATGTTTGATTTTGACGGGTATGTCGAAGTAAAGTTCGATCGATTAGTTCAACTCATCGATACAAGTACGCGATTCTTCAATGCAACATCCGCTCATTCTGAGATCTGTACGCGATAGCGATATCTCCAATCCGTTCGTCTATTGCGAACTATTAGATTTAGTTTTTAGTACATAAAAAAAACGATATAATAAAATGTAAATAAAAATTTTTATTTGCATCACTATATACTCTTCTTTACTCCCCATTCGTCTTATCCTGTGCCTCAATGCGCTATCGCACTCTATTTGATTAAACAGCAGTCGGCGCTCGTCTTACCGTCGCAAACGTGTACGTATTTATACATGCACGTACGTATGTACCTGTCCGCGTAAAAAAAAAACCGTATAACGGTGTGAAGATGAACACATGCGGACTTTCAGCAATTTGAAGAGTTAAAATTGATCGCGGTTACAATATAAAAAGCTACAAATGTATGAGCAATATCGATTTTCTTGTGGTGGCTTTTGATCTAAATTATTTTAAGAATAAGTAATAAAAATAATATGAATAAAGGGCAATGGAGGTCAGCGCTGAAACTATTGTTGCGTAAATTTAACAAATTAATCAAATAAACTGTTTCGGCCCCATCTTTAGCAGTCTATAATTACATTAAATTATGCAGTGTCATAGAAAAAACAAACATCCCATAATTCAATTGCAGCCAGAGATGCAGCGAGTCGTATCCCTTTTCAAGTGTTGTGCCATAGAGTTACAAAGCTGAGTAGGTGTAAGATAGTGAGTACCCAGCTAAATTGATTTCATAACAAGAATTAATTCTAGCAAGATAAGAAAGATATATAACCGAGAAAATTCTTTTGAAAATGAAAACCGCTCACCGCATAACTGCCGTAATCGTAACAAATTAAAACATTGTCAGTATTATAGAAGCAAAGTCAATGGTCGTCACAAATACAAAATTGAAATTAAATCTTGATCGAAAAATTTAAATTATTTTATATATAGCGGCCGCCTGTAGATAAAGGCATCCTACAGCGAAGGATGCTTCTCAGCAATAGTCTTGTCTAGTCTTGTCCGCTCGCGGGACATATTCAGCGTGAATGATTTATACATCAGAATATCTTACTGAGGTCGTATATAAATGGAAATCCTTTGAAATT
The DNA here is from genome assembly GCF_024713525.1 of Acromyrmex echinatior. Lineage (NCBI taxonomy): Eukaryota > Metazoa > Arthropoda > Insecta > Hymenoptera > Formicidae > Acromyrmex > Acromyrmex echinatior. Next base: position 1,513,009 of record NC_141864.1, read on the forward strand.
AACATGAAACTGTTTATCGTAGAATATTTTTTTATGGAGTGTAAATTGAGTTATTATTAAGTAATTAAGTTTATTAAGTGATATTAAATGGAAGTGATGATTTTTGTAGTAGCATGAAAAGAATGTAGAACTTAAAAAAAAAGAAATAGAAGATGAAATAGAAAAAGAAGATGAAGGAAGAGGAGAAGGAACAAGACGAAGAGGAGGAGGAGGAGGAGGAGAAAGTAAAGGGGAGAGAAGGGTGAGGGGTGAGGAAGGGGGGAGAACATTCTCTTCAAGGAAGCTGAGGAGATCAAGAACGCCTCCATGGAGGCGTTTAATTTACTAAATCTACAGGACAAGGTCGATTCTTTGGAGGACGCCTTCATGAAAGCGTTTAATCCATTGGAGAAGAAGACCGATTGATGAACACAGGGCGAGGGTAGAGTTGCCATCTGAAAAATTTAAAAACTGACAGGCCAAAAACTCCCAACATTTCATTTGCTATCCTGGACGCATGCAAAATTTGCTGACCTTTTTTACCTTTTTTTTTTTTGATGACCTCTAACAATAATTACTTCATATTTCTTTTTTAAAGATATTTTTATGAGACTTGAATTTTTTAGATAATTAGATAATATTTTTTTAATACGTTAACAATAATTATATGCCTACTTTTTCCTTGCAAATTGCACATATTATCACTTCTTTACAACTATCAGATTTACAATGTAACACTTACAATACATATTTTTGTTATTATTACAATGAACATTTCATTTCGGTTACGAACAAAAACCGAGAATACAACCTTATAAAATCTATTTATCTCTATTTTTATACTTTTCTTCTAATATTCCTAAGAACTTTTTTATCACACTGAAAAAGATACTAATAAAATTCGTCGCATGTCATTTTAAAATTATATTTTGTCTTTACAATGTCTGATGTAGTTTCTATTTGCAGCTTATTCCTTTCTGGTTCCATTGAGCTTGTAACAAGAGCACTCTTTCTACATTTTCTTACATTATGAGACAAACAGGAAAAATATTGTGCTATTTTCTTCAGTTCGTTGCACTTATTTCCACTTTCTGACTATTAAAAAAAATTGCATCATAACTTAGTGCAATTGTTGACACTTAAAACACAAATTTTTAAAAGCAAAGAATTTCATTAAATAATTTTTTATCAATCTTTATGTTGCAAAAACGTAAAAATTTTATTGTTGACCGTCCTACATTTGACCATTATAATAATTTTCCTACATTAATATCCAATTAAAAACATTTGGCTTTCCCAGAGGCAATCCACGAGTCTAAGTAATTTCTCATTGTTACATGAAAATTATGTACTTCTGCGGTGAAATCTTCTATTCTTTATCGAGTATTTGCAATTTTATTTAAAAGTTTCTTTAATGGCATGACTTCTGATTAATCCGCTCATTTAAATTAAGAATAATTTTCTTTAAAATTTTTCTTATACTTCTATAATTTATAGAATTGTCAACTCTTTCCAATGTTCTATATTCTGTTATAGCCGGAAAATTATCACAAGCTTTGCATTTCGGCATGGCAACGAACCACAGAAATGCAACACTGCAGATTTGACAATCCACGCTCAGACGATGTCCGTCGCTGGGCATGATTATATATGGTCATATCGATTACCAGAATGCGCAGTAACAGGATACTGCGCATTTCTTTATATTCGGCTACCTAATCACAGATCACGGGAGTCTTATTCAACAAGTAAATCTAACGTCACGTACGTGCGTCGCAAGTGTCGAGTGACCTGTTACATTCGCGATACCGGTCACTTTAAATATTATTCCAGTCAGAAATGATAATGAAATCGATATCGATTTGATGTAGATTCGACGTCGAAAGCATCAAATCGATGTCGATCGACGTCGATTCGATGTCGATTTTATTACCACTTCTGATTGGGATTGCGAGCGCGAATGACAAGATATAAACCACGAGTAACCACAAATTAACGTAAAGTTCAAATATTACTGTTCACACTAAATCTGACAAATTAATTATAAACATAATTAAAAAAGGGAATTATTTTAAATAAATTTGTAAAAAGTGGTATGTTCTTCTCGCCATTCTTCGTGCACCATCTCCAGCGCTCTTCGTGGGTCTCAATCCTTCAGGCAGACCGAATCCCTTAATTATTACTTGTTGTACCGAAAGATACAAAAATTCTTATGCATTATGTTTATGGTTGAATGCAAACAAAAAAGCTTTACTGAAAGTGTTTTCGAAAAAACCTTTTAGCACTTTTGATGGATTATCTACACTTAAGAAATAATGCTTCAATAGTTCAAATAATTTTAATGTTTAATAGCATGATATAAACTTAACCATCTCGTTTTTAAGTGATGTAAAAATTAATAATATTTGATTTCAGATTGTTGACATAAATCTTCTAAAGCTTCTGTTCTTACAATAGGTATTGCAAAATAATTGAAAATTTTCAATAAATCCTTTTGATAAGGATGAACGATATAGCCTTGCCGCATCGATATACCAATTGATACGCATCGCTAGTTGCAGCGCTGATATATTCAAATATCAACAAAAAAATATCGATATGAATAATATCAATAAAAATCGAAATTTTTAAATAAACCTGTAAAAGTATATTACAGAGTCAAAAATGCTATATTTATATTTAGATCAATGTGCTACTAAAAGCATTTCACAAAGGGAAATTTATTGAGATTAATGGCATTTTTTGCCAGACCGGATTTGCCACTAAACTGGATTGAATTAATGACATTTTCTCTCTCCTACTGGTAGAGGTATAATGTCCATAGCAAAGCATTTTCCAATCCAGAATTGGTGCAAACTCGATCGGGCAGAAAACGTTATAAGTTTCGATGACTGCATAAGAAAGAATTAAGAGAACAGAGCATCAATTTGAAGCAAAATGCAAACGAACAAAATATATGAACTAAAAGATAAAATCTTCATAACTTGCATAACATAATTGAGATACTTTTATACGTATTAATATCTAATAAATTAATACCTTAAAAAATTCTTTAAAATAATAACTATAAGTCGGGAGTATGATTCTGTGAGTATGAATATGTCTACCGCCGAAGTTATTTATTTAAATATATATTTATTTTTTTATAACATACATACATTCCACAAAAAGATGCTTTATGGATTAAGAAAAATATTTTTGTCGAAATAAACATTTACATAAATATATTTCAATCGTAATGGATATGTTAGAAAAAGATATTTTACAAATACTAATCTTCGATTGACAGTGAATTTAAAAATAATATAATAGAGAATGCCTTAAGGATCGGTCAAAATTGGAAGTTTCGAATAATATAATATTCTAAGTTCATGAATTTAATTAATTAAATGTGACTGTGCGCTGAACCGATCGGACATTAAGACATAATCAATCAGAGATGCTTATAATCGCAAACCGAAACGTTTGGACAGTATATGGTATATAATCGCGAGTACATATAATCTCTCGAGTATATATAATTTATTAACATCTCAGATTGATTGTGTCTTAATATTCATTTCGGCTCACAGTCACATTTGAGATTAATTTTTTAAAAACTAAACAATAAATAAAAAAACGGGCAATTAAGAGCTTAGATTTGCAACGATTATATCAACATATATTTCTCAGTACTACATACAGGATGCGTCATCAAAATCCGGACAAATCGAAAAATTTCTTTAAACAAAATGTTTTTAATGAAAAATTAAATATTACATAAAAATTCTTTTACATGACACTTGAGGGATGCCTGTAGACACAATATTCGATATATTTCCCATTAGCTTGAATGACGATTTCTATTCTCGGTATGAAGTGTTCGCACGCACGCTGTAATGTAGCACTGTCCATGCCGACGAATGCTGCCTCAATAGCGGTCCTTAATCACATGCCAAGATTTGTTTGTGACCCTTTAAACTACGCTCCATACGTAGTCCAAGGGATTTAAATCTGGACTGTTGAAAGGCCAGAATTCCTTGGATCAAACATATCGATGTTGTCTGAGAGCCAATTTTGAATCAAATAACTCATATTAGCCGGTGCACCATGCTAAAAAACATATGGCCTTCCAGACGCCACAGTTTCCATTCACGGTTTCATTACATCCATCAGAACGCGCAAATATACTTCTTCTGTGACAGTTTTCCCTTTTTTAAAGAAATATGGTGGCATAACATCACCCTCACTAGACAAAACATCTAGCATGTAAACATTCACCGGAAATTTCGTTCTGGCAACAACAGGGACATCCTCGGGATTGTAGGCGAGCCACCAGTCATTCGTTCAGTTGATTTTGTCATCAACAGTAAAAATTTTTTTGTCAGAAAAAAACCTGATTTGTACCGACGCTTCGTTTTTCAAAAAAAAACACAATAGCAGATTGCAGCGAGCAATTCAGCTTGTCCTGACCTCAGAAAGCATCTGTCGTATCTTTAATGTGTACGATTTGTATCGAAGGCCCTCCTCGGCAATTCGACGCATTATTGGCTCGCTTACATCAACAATCGATGCTAATTTTCGCAATGATTGCTATGGGTCATCCAAAATCAGCGCTTCAACCTTATCAATGACTGCAGGGATTGATCGCATCCTCGCGGTGCGTTCTTTCGAGTCTTTTTCGCTGGCATACTGGAACCTTCGTTGGACTGTTCTAAAGCCATATATAAGGTGTAGTAACAAGATATACATTATTTTTGCCTGAAATTGAAGGCTTTATTTAGTATAGTTAGAATGATCCGATTTAGGTCAAATATGCACGGTTTTGTTCGATAACTTGTTGCCATTTTGAAGGTAATTCCATTATGCCTCTCTCATAGAAACCCTCGTCCCTATTGGCAAAAAACTGGGACAGATTTTCACAAGCTTCTTTTGAGGCGAATTTTTCACCAGCAAAATCATTCGTCATAGACAAGAACAGGTGGTAATCACTTGAAGCCAGATCCGGACTATAAGGTTCTTCTGGCGAGTCACTATCGATGTGTGTGGCCTTGCGTTGTCCTGATGGAACACAATTCCTCTCCTATTGGTCAACGCTTGCCGCTTCTGAGCGATTGCTTCCTTTAGACTGTCCAATTGTTGTCATTACAGGTCCGAATTAAGAGTTTGACCGTAGAGGAGCAGCTCATAGTAGATGATTCTGCCAATCCCACCAAACACAGCAAAACCTTCCTGACCGTCAATCTTGGCTTGGCCACCATTTGCGCCGGCTCACCGCGATTCGACCATGATTGTTTTCGCTTGACGTTGTCATAAGTGACCCACTTTTCATCATCAGTCACCATCCGCTTCAGAAATGGATTGATTTTGTTACGATTCAGCAGCGATTCGCAGATGGAAATTTGGTCCATGAGATTTTTTTGCGTTAACTCGTGTGGCACCCATACATCGAGCTTCTTTTTATATCCAGCCTTATTCAAATGGTTCCAAACGGTTTTTTGTGCAATGTTTAGCTCCTGGGCAATCAAAACAGTGCTTACATGACGGTCGGACTCGACGATTTCCATTATTTTATCGACATTTTCGACAATTGGCCTTCCAGAGCGTGATGCATTTTTGACATCAAAATTACCGGAACGGAATCGACGAAACTAAATTGCGCGTGATTGGCTGTTACAGTATCAGGACCATAAACACTTCACATTTTCAGCCGCCTGGCTTGCGTTTTCGCCTTTATCGAAGAAAAACTGTAAAATATGGCGTATTTTCTCTTTGTTGGTGTTCATCTTTGACGCGCGCTCAAACAATACTGAGTCAAGCAATCACAAAACTATCTGAGAAGTTTTTTTAGTACGAAATCTGTGGGGAATTCTTAATGCCTCACTAGCGCAGCGAGCGTAGTAAGCTTAAGGATTGTGTTGGTAACGAGTTGCCTAACAGCGTAAAAAAATAATAAAAAAAGAAATATTATATTAGGAGATCAATAGAGGTGTTCGTCCTGTACGTTCGTATAAAATTGTACTCGTGAAATAAATATTATATTTACAGTTACAAATTAAGTCTCGATTATAAATTTCTTTATCACATCACACGACAAGCGTGGGCTTGTCAACAGAACTCTGACTTATCCATTGAGTCAGATTTCCCACATTGGTGACCCCGACGTGATGTGATATGAAAGGCCGTTGTGATACGAAAGGCCATCGTGATACAAAAGGCCGACAAGATCTAAAGGCCGATGTGATCGAGAGGAAGAAGCGATTAACTGGTAACTGTCGTTCGAGCAACATCGAGACGAACTTGGTTTCGAACCGAGCAGAAGTGCACATTGCCGACGTCGTAGCCGATAAGGAAGCTCGTCGCCGATGTAATAGCCGACAAGGAGGCCCATCGCCGACGTCGTAAGCAGCAGCAAGCTCATCGTCGATATTGTGACCTGTCGCAAGGCCCCATCGTTAAGGCCGGGGCCAGTGGAAAATTCTCGCCGTTGGAAACACCGCAGAGACATATCCAACGACAGGCGCTCAGCGTTCCGCCGACGTGGGAACTGCACGAATCAGCCCAGGAGCCGGCGTTCAGGACGTCATCGCCGTCGCCGCCATTGTGATCTGTCAAGGACGACCTCGCCGCCATTGTGACCTGTGAAGGACAACTTCGCCGCATAGCAGTCGGGCAAGTTGTGTATGCAGCACGTTAGTTTTTAAGCGTGCGTAATCCGGTAAACAGGAAAGTAGATCCTCCGCTCTTTTCTTCACGAGGTCAATTATACGAATGTCAATTAACAATTTCTCCATTATTGACAAATTAACTTTGAGCGATCGAAATTTTTATAGCGCGCGCGTAAGCGATTAATATTTAAGGTCGTTAGGAAGTACTGATTGTTCGCGAACTTCGTCACGTATAGTCATGGCTCCTCCCACCAACGAGGAATTGCAGAAGCAAGTGATGCAACTGCAAGCGATGCTTCAGCAGATGCAGGGCAAGGTGGCAGGCAATGTCGCGCGCGTGGATTCATATAGAGTTCCGAAAATTCCGCCGTTCTTAATTAAAGATCCGGTGATATGGTTCATTCAAGTCGAGGCCACTTTCGAGGCCGCTCGAATCACAGAGCAAAAGACTAAGGCGCATCACGTGATTATGTCTCTGGACGCAGAAGCTATCGCGTGCTGCAGAGATCTCATCGCGGAACCCGATATTAATGAACCATATAACAAATTAAAACAGCGTATCATTGAAAATTTTTCAGCGTCAGCAGAAAGTCAACTGCGACAATTAATAAAAGGCCAAGTGCTTACATCAGGGAAACCGTCGCAGATTCTCAGTCGACTTCGTAACTTAAACTCTGACAAACGATGTGACGACGCCGTAATAAAAACTGTGTTCTTTGAACATTTATCACCGCACATTAGAAGCATTCTTGCGACTACCGAAAGTACGGATCTGGATAAATTAGCCAAAATGGCGGATAAAATAGTTGAAACCGTGGGTGATTCTGCGCAGTGTGCTGCCGTATCGTCGTCAGAGTCTAAACCGTCCGACTTAGAAGCTAGGATCGATGGTCTGGCCGCTGATATTGCTACCCTCGCTGCTGAGGTCAAGCGATACAGCAGATCTCAGACGAGAGACGAGATAAATAAAAATCGTAAGCGTTTCCAAAAGCAGAAACTCTCGTGTCTGCTGGCCGCATCGTACTTTTGGGAAACAAGCGCGAGTCTGTAAGGGAACTGAAAAATTCCCGTGCCCTTGGCCAAAGCCCAAGATTTTAACGGACGAAAAGGCGGGGGAATAGAATCGTCTGCCACCGAGGAGACAGGTATGGCGGGCGTCGATTCTTCTGTCCGTCTCCACATCCGAGATCGAGTCATCGGAGAGTTATTCCTTATAGATACGGGGGCGGAAATTTCGCTGCTTCCCAGTACTTACGCGAAGAACAAAACTCCGACCAATTTCAAACTTTACGCGGCAAACAATACGTGTATAGATACATATGGGGAGTCGTTCCAAACGCTACATTTAGGGATACGCCCGATCACATGGAATTTCTGCGTAGCATCAGTTCCGTACCCGATTATTGGGGCCGACCTGATTGCACATTATGGTCTCATTCCGGACCTTAAAGGTCGTAGACTCATCGATTCACAAAATAATGTGTACGTGTCGGGCATTGTTAAATCGATACCACAGCTTGCCATTAGCACAGTCAAACCCAGTACGAAATTCGCGAGTATCTTATCTGAATTTCCGGAGGTCACCGGTTTAGAACAGGTAACTCCGAATTGCAGTAGCGATGTTCGTCATCATATCATTACCACGGGCCCGCCGGTTGCTGAGCGTCCCAGGCGGTTAAGTCCGGAAAAATTAAAAGCGGCAAAGGCTGAATTTCAACGGCTAGTCAAAGCCGGTATTTGCCGTCCGTCCAGTAGTCCATGGGCAAGTCCCATTCACATGGTACCAAAAAAAGACGGATCATGGAGGATCTGCGGCGATTACCGTCGTCTTAACGCAATTACCGTGCCGGATAAATTTCCCGTACCGCATTTGCACGATTGCTCCTCCAATTTGCGTAGGAAAGTCATTTTTTCTAAGCTAGATCTATATCAGGCATACAATCAAATTCCAGTGGCGCCGGAAGATATTCCGAAAACGGCTGTCATTACGCCTTTCGGGTTGTTCGAATATAAATTCATGACATTCGGTCTTAGAAACGCGAGTCAAACATTTCAGCGTCAAATCTTCCGCGCTCTAGGCGATCTGGAATTTGTGTTTGCATTCATCGACGACATACTCATAGCGTCGACGTCTCTTGATGAGCACGAAGCTCATTTACGCATAGTGTTACAGCGATTAAAAAAATTTTATTTACGACTCAATGTAAATAAATGCGAGTTCGGCAAGCAGGAATTAGAATTCCTCGGATTTACGATTAACAGCGAAGGGTGTAAACCAACACTCGATAAAATTCAGGCTATTCGCGAATTTCCAAGGCCTAACACTATAGTCGAAATGCGTCGTTTTCTTGGGCTTGTCAATTTCTATCGTAAATTACTACATAATGCAGCTATCGTTCAGGCACCATTGAATGAGTACCTTCGCGATTCACGCAAAAATGACAAACGGCCAATCATATGGACGCCGGTGGCTGAAGAAGCGTTCAATGAGTGCAAGGAGAGTCTGGCCAACGCGACTATACTCTCTCACCCCTCCGACGCAGCCGAGACGCGCCTCGTTTGTGACGCGTCAGATTTCGCCATCGGGGCCGCCCTCGAACAACGTTTAGACGATTTTTGGAAACCGCTCGCATTCTTTTCGCGCAAATTAAATTCGGCACAACAGAACTACAGCGCGTATGATCGGGAGCTTACGGCGATCGCCGAGGCAATCAAATATTTTCGATATTTCCTCGAGGGGCGAAATTTCAAAATTGTGACCGATCACAAGCCTCTCATCTACGCGTTTTTGCAACGTTCCGAAAAAGCGTCACCTCGGCAACAGAGGCAACTTTCGTTCATCTCGCAGTTCACTATGCGTATCGAATACCTATCGGGTAAAGATAATATTGTGGCGGATTCCCTTTCCCGCATCGAAGCCATTCGTTTACCTGTTGAGATCGAACTTAATGAACTTGCACAGAAACAAGAACAAGACGAGGAACTATGATCTATTCGCGAATCTCCTGATTTTCCGCTTTCTATGAAGCGAATTTAATGGGGGCCGACGCATACTACACTGTACTGCGAAATGACTGGCGAGGCAATCCGTCCCTATATACCGGCATCTTTACGAGATCGCGTTTTTCATTCCATGATGCGGCTCATCCGGGCCCTAAAGTCACGGATCGGGTAATTTGTCAACGATATGTGTGGCCCAACATGCATCGCGATATTACAAAATGGTGTAAGAATTGTCTTGACTGTCAGCAGTCAAAAATATCCAGACACGTTCGATTACATCCTGAAAAATTTGTCGCACCCGACGGGCGTTTCGAGCACGTTCATATGGATTTAATAGGTCCCTTGCCTGAGTCGGACGGGTACAGATATTGTGTGACGATGATTGATAGATTTTCGCGTTGGCCAGTAGCAATACCTGTGAAAGATATTGAAGCCATTACAGTGGCACGCGCGTTTTATGACAACTAGGTAGCGAATTTTGGAGCACCCAAAACAATAACTACTGATCAAGGTACTCAGTTTGAAGCGCAACTGTTTACGGCACTTCTTCAGCTGATCGGCTGTCAACGAATTCGTACCACGGCGTATCATCCCGCTTCGAACGGTATGATTGAGCGGTGGCATAGAAGCTTAAAAGCTGCTATTATGTGTCATGCCAATGAAGGTTGGTCACGAGTACTTTCGACCGTATTATTAGGTCTGCGTACTCATGTCCGCCTTGACACCGGCGCATCGCCTGCGGAATTTGTCTATGGAACGACACTGCGCGTCCCTGGAGAATTTATACTGCCGGACGACTTCACTCCTAGTCCGCAAATTTTCATGGAGGAATTCCGCGAGCATATGCGCAAAGTTAAGCCAATTTCAATAGAGCATAAGCACAAGAAACGCGCATTCGTATTTAAAAATTTATATTCTTGTTCCCATGTTTTTCTACGGGTGGGCGGTACCAAGAGAGCATTAGAGCGTCCTTACACCGGCCCTCACAAGATTATAAATCGTGTTTCGGATCGAGTTTTCGATATTGAAGTTAATGGTGCACAGCGCAGTGTATCAGTCGAGAATTTGAAGCCAGCGTATGGCATACGCGATGATTTGTGTAGTGCGATTCTAGAAACAGGGCAAACAGCTAATTCGTCTAGCAACGAGCGACCAACTTTGAGAACGTATGCGCGCCCGAAGAGGAAGGTGACTTTCGCCTTATAATTGTAACAGATCTTCCAAAAATGTAATTAATTTTTGTCAGATACTTTTAAGATATTCTATATGACACGTTGTATATATTTTATAAGGTAGACCTAAGTGCCGGATTCGTTGTCACTCGGGGGGGAGTATGTGGGGAATTCTTAATGCCTCACTAGCGCAGCGAGCGTAGTAAGCTTAAGGATTGTGTTGGTAACGAGTTGCCTAGCAGCGTAAAAAAATAATAAAAAAAGAAATATTATATTAGGAGATCAATAGAGGTGTTCGTCCTGTACGTTCGTATAAAATTGTACTCGTGAAATAAATATTATATTTACAGTTACAAATTAAGTCTCGATTGTAAATTTCTTTATCACATCACACGACAAGCGTGGGCTTGTCAACAGAACTCTGACTTATCCATTGAGTCAGATTTCCCACAAATCTTATCTTTCTAACGCCATCTAGCGTAACCCGATCGCACTTATACAACGCGAGATACAGATTACTAAAGCCATCTATTGGAAAAATAATGGATTTCTTTTTACTACACCTTATATTTTGCCACAACGTCATAAATGATTGATCTCGAGTATCCAAAGAACCAAATTATTTCCGTTGCTAAGCGTCCAATGCGAAGGCATCTTCGATGATCGCGACTCTTCGATTGTACTCAGTCTTTGGTCAACATTGCGACTATTTTAAGAATATAACTGTTTACTAGAAGCATATTTTTTTCTCTCCAACAACAACCTCTGGCGGAGGCACAATATAACCGAAAATTTAAATTTAAATTTATCCGGATTTTAGACGCACCTATAGCAAATACCGAACGTTTCAATTTAAGTCAAGTCATCTTCAGCAGTCTATAATAAAATCTTTTGATAAATAATTCAGAGACATCTTGGTAGTTTTGGATAATCTCAACTTCCTTAATGCAATTCAAATCATCATAAATCAAAGTAATCGAATGCAGCAAGGGAATCTACCAAATCTGAAGTATGTAACAGTTTAGCTGTCATTTAGCTGTTAGACTAAGTGTTGTGCGAGCTAAATAACAAATAATATTATATATATAAGAAGAACAGTAAAGAAAGATCACCAATACATTATGGGAACTTATCTACTACATTCTATAAATATATTTACATATTATTTAAGAAAATGCTTTTTAATATTATCGAATTTTTGTTTTAAATTTGCCGCTCATTGTGGCATAATTAAGAATCCTGATTGATCATGCGCATGAGCATACCTTTATATTTATACAAGGTGCCTCCCAAAATTTTCCGAACTTTTGAAATAAAACAACAACGGTTTACTTTTTTTTTCAAATTCAAATTGTTTATTCAAAGTAGTCCCCGTCGGATTCAATACAACGTTTGGCACGATCTAAAAGCATTTCAAATGAGTGTTTTATGTCGTTCAAAGGCACGTCCTTCAGAATAGTGGTACAAGCCCTTTGGATGTCTTCTACGTCCACATACCGCTTTCCTTTCATGGACAAATGCATTTTGCCGAATAGGTAGAAGTCACAAGGTGCCATATCAGGCGAATACGGGGAATGGTTGATTGTTAAAATGTGATTTTTAGTCAAAAAATCAGTGACAAGTGTCGAACGGTGAGATGGCGCATTATCGTGTAACAAGCGCCAACTTCCTCCTTCGCGATATTCTGGCCGAATACGACGAATGCGGTGCACCAAACGCTTCAAAACGCTTACATAGAATACAGCATTAACTGTTTGGCCTGCTGGAACGAATTCTTTGTGCACAATACCCTTGGAATCATAAAAACAAATGAGCATTGTCTTCACTTTTGACTTCTCTAAACGCGATTTTTTGGGTTTTGGGTCGTTTCGCGCCTTCCATTCTGCGCTTTGACGCTTGGTTTCTGGATCGTATTGAAAACACCACGTCTCGTCACCAGTAACAATGCTATAAAGGAAGTTTTGGTCCTTTTTTGCTTCCTTAATAATGTCCTTTGAATGTTGAATTCGATGCATTTTTTGGTCGTCAGTCAACTTGTGTGGAACAAATCGTGCACAGACTTTTTGTAGGCCCAAATGTTCGGTCAAAATGCGATAAATCGTTGATTTGGGGATGTTCAATTCCATTTCCATGTATCTCACTGAAGATTTTGGTTCATGCTTGATGAAATTACGCACAACTTCGATGGAATTTTCGTTAATTGTCGATTTTGGGCGACCTGTATGTGCGTCGTCATTTATGTCCTCACGACCGTTCTTGAATCGCGTATACCACTCATAAACACTGGCACGGGCTACACAATTATCACCATAAACTTGTTTCATCAAATTATGGGTTTCGGTAAATGTTTTACAAGTTTAAAACAAAACTTAATATTGGCTCTTTGTTCGAAGTTCATTCTCGTACCGATGTATACAACATACTGACACTTGAGACGCCATAACTTCGTTTCCACTGAACCAAATGTCATGAAATTTTTACTGGAAGTCAGCTAGGGATGTACCTTTCAAACGCGCAATCGAACACACGGATGGCGCCACCCGACCTATCCCTATTGAAAAAGTTCGGAAAATTTTGGGAAGCACCTTGTATCATGATTAGCATCTCAGATTGATTGTGTCTTAATGTTCGAACATTTCAGCACACAGTTACATTTGAGATTAATTAAATTTATGAACTTAGACTATATTATTCGAAACTTCCAATTTGGACCGATTCTTAACGTGCTCTTTACTATTATATATTATGTTATTAACTTGGTCAGTTTCTATTTCTCATAAATGGTAATTATTGCAAATATTGTAAATATTGTGAAGCTAATCAATTTCGCGACTCATTTAAAATATTTCCCATTTCGAGAAAACAAACACTCGGAACAGACGTTGCCATAATTGTTAAATTTGGCCAACTTCGCTAATAAAGAATATTTACAATCTTATGTATGTCAAAAGTCGATATAAGCATATTTCATATTGATACACCAAATATCATTGACAAAATTGATGTTTTTTCGATTATCAAGTGAAAAATATCGATATTTCGATTATCGATGCCGTATTACACTTCCCTAATATCAAAAGAAAAATTATCACAATTTTTATGAATCGTGTTATTAATAATATAAGCTAGACAACCGATGTAAATTATTTCTCTATGAAATCTACTTTTTAATTTGTCGTAAACATTATTTTTTCCCATTCTGTTTTTACTATCAAAATTTATATTACAATTATCGCCACTGAAGCAGTTTTGCCAAAACAACACATTTCAATAATAACTGTATTTCTAATTCAGTTTAAATTAAGTATTATATTAGTAATTGTATTAGAAATTTCATCAATTATTTCCAATATTTCTAGAATGTTTGTTGTAATATTACTATTATGAACACCATAATATTAAATAAGTATAGGTAATAATTTTATTGCTCCATAATTACTGGTGTCGTATGAAATATTTACGAAAGACACTTCGTTAATTTTTTTCATCATTTTACATTTTGCTAATGGAGACATTTTTAACTATTGTTGTGGCTTTAATTGTATTACAAGTAGCAATTTTGGCAATTTTGGGAATCTTGAAATAATAATTTATTTAAATTTATCCAGTGCAGTCAAAAGATATAAACAACATGTGACAATATATTGTATGATATACAATAGTTCCTTCAACAGTGCAAACTTTTTTTTATTTTCGTGTGATTTAAAAAAAAGTATCAATTTTTGAAGTGCCAGCTTCATTTTCATCCCTGTGCTTCTACTTTTTGTATTCAAATGTTCCTCAATATTATATGAGCCTTTATATGCGATTGAAAAATTTGATGAGCAAAAGGTGAACATTACTTGTTAGTCAACGTCCACATTTTAAAAATGGATAATTTATTTGTAGTTGTGTACGTAGAAAAGTTTCTGCAATCTAATACTTCTAGTAGCGCCAACGTTCTGCTACTATCATATCCGTAAAATTAAACGTTTTTAACCTATAATTCAGTTGACAGTTTGTACCCAAGTCAACTAGTTTTGTTTGCATAGTACTTTAAAAGAAGTTATTTTGTGAGAAAATGGAAATTTCGCGTGAAAATTTTCGGGCAATGATTTTTTACAATTACAAATGTAATCTAACTCCGAAACAATGCATCGATCGACTTCATTTGGCTTTTGGGAATGAAACACCATCCAATAGGATTGTTTATAATTGGTTTGCCGAATTACAGCGTGAACGTACCTTTTTTTGTGACGAATTCCGTAAAAGATCCATCCATGTCTATTGTTACCACTGATGCTGTGCGTAAAATGATTGAGCGAGACCGGCATATGACATACCGCGAGATTCAGGCATCCTTACGCATTGACATGAAAGCAATACATAATTTGACCGAAAAACAGGCTCGTGTTAAAAAATGAAGCAAAGAAATGCTCAAGAAATTCAACCGAGGTCAGTCAAATTTGATCTACAACATCGTTATTGGAGACGAAACATGGATCTATTTGTATGAGTCCGAAAATAAACAACAATCCACTGTTTGGGTATTTCAAAATAAATCGAAACCAACAAAAATTATTCACGCAATGCTGCCAAGCAAATGATTGCTTGTTTCTTCAGTTATACCGGACATGTGTCAACTGTGGCTTTAGAGGATCGAAGGACTGTAAATACTGATTGGTATACAACAATTTGTTTGAAAAGAAACAGAAGTCATAAATGAATTGCGTAGAACAAACCGAAATCGTCGCATCATCCTTCATTATGACAACGCCACCTGTAACACAGCACGTCAAATCGTTGATTTTTTATTCAGTAAAAATATCGAATTGATGACTCATTGTTCATATTCACCTGATTTATCACCTAATGACTTCTTTTTGTTCCCAAATATTAAAAAGAAGATGCGTGGTGAGCGATTTGAATCGCTTGAAGCAGCTGTTGAAACATTTCGTACACTGATTTCTGAGGTTACAGCCTCAGAGTGGAAAAAATGCTTCAAAAATTGGTTCGAGCGTATGCAAAAATATATCGATCTTAAAGGCGAAAAACAATAAAGCCATTTACCAAATTTTACATGTTTTTTTTTATATTATTTGCAAAAATTTTTCCAGCAGCCTACGTATTAAATTTACATTTTCTTTTCGACATCTTGTCGCTTTAAAAATAAAAGTTATGCTTGTATTTGTAATTATTATTTTCCGCGGTTGAAATGAACTTATTTGAAATATAATATGAAAATAATAATAAACAATAACGACCTACAAAAACAATATTTTTATTTTTAAAGAAAGTTCTCGAACAAAGCACAGAACGAACGAACGTTCTCGCGAGGAAAGCAGGGATTCGACCGTAAGACTCCGAAGAGACAACACATGTACATATTAGATTAAAAGCGTCAAGCGAGTCTCAATCATTTCATGTCGCCTTCACAGATATAATTTTTTCCTGAAGATCTTTCGAGCTCTGGACACATCACAAATTTTCAAGATCTAAAAAGTATTTGAAACAAAAATAATAGGTTTTTAAGTATATATTTAGTAATAGAATTTTAAAACAGATGATGATATTAATTTAACCTTGGAATGACCTTAGAAAGTGCTTTCAAAGTCAACACAAAAATCTTAAACGAAACTCCCTATTTTTCGTAGCATATTTTTATCGCTAATGTTGAAATATTTCCAGAACACTAGTTATAAACCTTTTCTTCATCAGAACTTTCCAAGTTATGGCATTTGTAAGTGCTGCCGGCAATTAGCATTAAATTTCCTGGAACCTACGACCTATACGGTCTTGTCTTTTTTCTTAATTTATGTCTTATATGCTGTCAACTTTTACTGATATCAAGAATTTCATTAACTTGTTGTACAAGATTTCATTAACTTGTTTCATTTACTTGTTGTAACCGAGAGATTGTACAAATCCTTGTTAGTTGTAAAATTTCAAATTATTATCTTTAGTCATAAGAACGTCCAATTGAATTCTTTTGAATGGTATATCTCCAAATAATGATATATATCCAAATTGTATATCTGTAAAGAAGATTTTCCTTTACCGAGAGGAGCTAAACAGATCTTGCACGTTTTGTACTATTTTTCCACATCCCGTTACATATCACCCAATAAAATCGCCTTCATATTTTATCAAGCATTTTATTGATGCCAAAGTGCCCACCTGCAGGAGAATTATGTAGCTCTTCCAAAATTTGTGCTATGAGCTTTCTGGGTAAAATTAATTGGAAGATCGTTTTCCTTGGATTAGGGGTTTCCCATTTCTTATATTATAGAATACACCATCCTTAACTTCGAGAGAATTCCAATAGGACCAATACACCTTGGTAGAAACATCACTCGCAGCCATTTCTTGCCATAAAGGACATCCCACACCCGCTTCTTCTTTGATAAAAATAAGCAAATGCAGGGATTTTCCATTTGCTCCTTACGCCAATTTTCGCAGCTATCTTCTGCAAAAACTACTCTTCTAATATAATTAATAATAATATTTCCTGCTTTGTGGCTTCTTTTAGTTCTACGTTAGCACAATAGCGGCACTGATCACTCGCGCACGGTCGCCTCCGTCCGCGTTTTTATGAGAAAAACCTTTACGATAATCAACTTCGAAATCGTATTATTGTAGTCTTTCCATCCAACGCGACAACTGTCTCTCTAGGTCTTTAAATGACAGCAGCCATTTAAGCGAAATGTGATCCGTCCGAATTAGAAACTTACATCCATACAAATAATGATGAAAAGATTTCACTGATCGTACAATGGCTAAAAGTTCACGCCGTTTGACACAATAATTTCTTTCAGCTTTACTTAATGTTTGACTGCAATCACTCTTTCTATACTGTCCTGCTTCTGTGATAGGACCGCGTCAATTCCTTCATTTGACACATCTGTATCTAAAATAAATTCCTCTTCCGTCTCAAGGAATGCTAATAGCATCGGCGGAGAAGTTAAAGCTCGTTTTAAAGTCATTAAAAGAATCTTGAAGTTTCTTTTCCTAAACGAACTTAGTTTGAGTTTCTGTTAGTAAATAAAGCGGCATTGCCATAGAGAATCCTTTTACGAATTTGCGATAATATGAGCAAAATCCAAGGAAACTTCTTAAACGTTTTTTATTTTGAGGAATTGGCCAGTCCTTCACAGTACTTATTTTCTCCGGATCTGTAGCAATGCCCTCCGCTGATATGATGTAACCTAAATATTTAATCTTTTTATTAAAGAAAACACATTTTCAAAAATTAATTTTCTAGTTTGCTTCCCTCAAACGATGGAAAATCTTTTCCATATTTAATAACATTCCTTCAAAACTTTTACCAAAAATAATCATATCATCAAGATGAACTAATCAAATTTTGAAAAGATAATCTTTTAAAATCTGCTCCATTGTACGTTCAAATGTAGCGGGGGCATTACAAAGACCAAAGGGCATAACTTTGAACTTCCACAATCCATTTTCAATTGAAAAAGCCGTCTTTTCTTTATCTTCTGAACGAATTTTAATTTGCCAGTATCCACTTTGCAAATCCAAGGTAGAAAATCAATTGTTATCTGATAATTGGTTGAGAATATCATCTATTCTTGGTAAAGAGGAAGAGTCTTTTATCGTAATTGCGTTAATTTTGCGATAATCCATACTTTCTACGCGAGCGCATTTGAAATCAGTGTCAATATCAGAAACTGATCCAAAAAAAATTCAATCAAAAATATTTTGCAAATTAAGTAATTTAAGAAAATGTATATCCAAAATATAATCATCATTTATTTCGGCTATTAACATTGGTATCTCAACACAGTATTTTGCAAGTCGAACTTTTACTATGGTTTTGTATCTGATTGGAACTTGCTTCCCCGTGGGATATTTAACATTACAATTGTTAATTATAATTTTCGGTTTACGATTCAACCAATTACTATTTATAATTGAAATATTGGAGCACGTATCAATTCTATGAAGACAAAATTTATCATTAACTTTGCCTTCATAACAAAAATTTTTCACGTTATTCTTAATTATATTTTTTCCTGAAAGAACATTGATTAATATACGAGGGCAAATCAATAAGTTTTTAGAAAAACATAGTAAAACACATTTTTTTGATCGATTCATTTTTATTTCTCAACATAGTTTCCTTTCAGCTCGATACACTTGATCCAACGATTCTTCAACTTTTTCAAGCCATCCGAATAATATGATTTGTCCGACTCTTCAAAATAAGCCTCTGTTTCGACGATGAGCTGCTCTCTGGTGGTGAATCTCTTTCCTCCGAACCATTTCTTCAGGTTTGGAAACAGGAAATAATCGCAGGGAGTTAAATCTGGCGAATATGCTAAATGGAGAAGCAATTCGTAGCGGAATTCGTTGAATTTGGCTATCGGTGCCGGGTACGTGTGAACCCGTGCATTGTCTTGATGGAAGAGCACTTTCTTCTTCGCCAAATGGAGACGTTTTTCTTTAAAATGTTGAAACGGTCTAATAAGGCTGCGTAATAATCACCATTGATCGTTTGCTTCGACGGAAAATAATCGATATGAATTATACCGCGTACATTCCAAAAAAACTGTGGCTATCACCTTTCCGGCCGACTTCACGGTCTTCGCCTTCTTCGGAGCTGGTTCACTCGGTGAAGTCCATTGTTTTGACTATTTCTTCGTCTCGGTGTGAAGTAATGGATCCATGTTTCGTCCACAGTAATGAATCGACGCAGAAATTCATCTGGATTACGTTGAAACATATCCAAACATTGCTTTGAAATCGTCACACGGTCGCGCTTATGGTCCACAGTGAGCAAACGCGGCACCCATTTTGCCGATAGCTTTTTCATACCCAATTGTTCGTGCAAAATTGGAATCACTGTGCTATGTGATATGCCTGTGGCCTGAACAAGCTCGCGCATCACTCGTCGATCAGTCAAAACAATATCATGGATTTTATCGATGATTTCTGGCATAGCAGTCTCATGGACGTCCCGAATGAGGTGCATCACATGTGGATGTACGACCATGTTTAAATTCATTCACCCAATTGTATACAGTCGTAAACGCTGATGCAGATGTGGTATGAACATTATCCTCGGCTTTGATTTCTTTCGGCGTTAAACCTTTCATATGTAGATGTTTGATCACTGCACGAAATTCGGTTTTTCCATTTTGCAAAAAATACAAAGGTTGTTCGCTTTAATCGTCTACAGAAATGAAACCACGCGATGAATTCCGTTCAAAATTTGACAGTAATCAGCTGAAAGATGCTACTTATCAAAAAGTAAGGTGACATGACACTGCGAGTGCCCTCTGACAGATTTTCTAAGAACTTATTGACTTGCCCTCGTAATAGTTATAAGAACAAAAATTAATACATTGGTTATTAAAACATTTTTTAATTTTTAGTAGAATAAGAATAATTTCTGAAAGAATGTTGATTAGCATAACAATTATAACAAATATATGGCTTATCTTTAGTGTCACCAAAGCATAAGCCATTCAAGTGATAAATATTTTTTGGGAATTCTTTTATTTCAGTCTAGCCTTCCCCGTAAAGCTCGACTATTCCTTGTTTTCCGCTTTGCCAGGATACTCAGAACGGAAATTCTTCTTTGACCCTTCCTTTCCACATTCCTAACATTCTTTATTATTTCTATTCTCCTTAAAATTTTTATTCTTTGGAAATCTTTTAAATTTATTTCCATTAGATTTGTTCCCTTCTCTCTCTCCTTTTTTTTCTTCAATTTGACTTTTTTCTTTTTAATAAAATCATTTCCTTATTTTCTTTCGAAATTTAAATTATTTTCTTTTTAATGTTGAAAATTATTTTTTAAATCAATTTAATTGCCTTCCTTTTTTCGATTGCTATCCTTAATGATAGTATCCTCTCCATTTGGAGAGCCCTTTTTACGAATCCGTCGGAAAGAGCGGAAACAAATTGTGCGTGTGCGAACCGAATCGGGACACTTTGGATAAGCTAACTGTGATAATCTTTCTATGTCACAACCCAAGAAGTGATATTTTCTCCGAATTTCTGTTTTCTATTAGTAAATTGCGAATAATAGATTTGTAATGAACGCGTCTCTCCGAAACGCATCTCCAATTTCGACTTTAACTCTTCGAATTGTAAGTTCTCTAAATTTTGCATGTTTTCCAAAACTACACGTGCTTTGCCTCGCAAACACGAAATCAAAACAGCGGTCTTTGTTTCCTCTTCCCAACAGTTCGCGTGGCGATAAGATTGAATTGCGTAAAAAACTCGCGTAAGGGCGCACTTCCATCATAAATGTTTGGTTTTATGCATGGCCTCTCGCGAAGCAGCGCAGGCGGATCGAAACGATCAACACTTCCGACCGAATGCGCGGACAATTCACGATGATTCACAATATTTGTGCAACCGGCGTCATTTACATCGGAGTTAATTAAGTGACAGCGCTCGCGACAGGATTCGTGCGATTGACAACGCTCGTGACAGGATTCGTGCGATTAACAACGCTCGCGACAGGATTGACATTCGTGGCAACAACGGAACGACCATCAACGCGGAAGGATGGATTATTATTGTAAACATTATTAGGGAGACTTAGCTGGTTTGCAGGAATCTCTCGCAGTTTTTTCTGAAGCTACGCAATCTCCGTATCCCGTTATCGCGACGTCGCCACAAGTTCCTCCTGTCGTTGCTGCTGTTGTGCAATCTCTGCGTCCCGTTGTCGCAACGTCCGTAAATTGGGCTCTTGTTGTTCCTCCTCACACTGTTGTTGTACCTCTTGTAAAACAGCTTGAAGCGTCGATGCGACAGAAAAAGCTTCTGAAGGGGCTTGCTGAACTGTCGCTTCATTTGCTCCAATTCTCGCTGACGTTTCCTGCAGACTCTTCACTTGAGCTCTTTTCCTCATAATGATTGACGAATGAATCATTATACGATCTTGAACGACTCCTCAAAATGTTACATCCAGGCGTCCGGCTCGTGAGAATGCGTTCACGCACTTCCGGCCCACAGAAATGAACAACTCGGATATTATAGAAAAAATAAGAAGAATTTATTATGAAAAGAACACAGGACACAGGACACCTTACGCGCGCGCGCGCGTAAAGCTCAGAGTACACGATCGATGAGAGAATAAGCGGATCGAGAGACACGTCCGAGCGCAGCGACGGCTCATGTCCAAATCTGCTGATCTTGTTAATCCTTTTGCTCCGAACACCGGATATATCCGACATCCGCATAATAGCCCCCTGGAGACGAACGTCGGATATATCCAACATGCACGACATGTGACTCACAGCGACGTGCGCCGGCTAAAGCTGGCAACAATCGCGACCTATTTTTTTGGATAGCGCCTCTTGTGACTGCCGCATAAATTTTTTGACAAAAGAATAAACCACACAATTCGAATCATATTTGTTCTACCTCCATTTTTTTCATTACTATTAAGTGCCATAAAGGAATAGAAAATTAAGGATAGAGCAAATTTTAAGAAAAAGAATTTCAGAGGAGCTTTGTATTGGTACGTCCGTCTGCTGTCTAAAAGTATCCTTATTTCTTACAAGTATTATAATTTACTTTTCATTTCAATAAAGAGTTCAGATTTTGCCCCTCTCAAAATGGTATCAAGAGAATTGCAACTGGTGAGCACATTCGATAAATTAGAAATTGATTCGGATAGCTGCAATGAAAGCGAATGAAGTACAGAAATAGTACCTCGCAAAAAAAGACGAGTGAATGTACTAAGTACCTCAGAGTCTGAGGAAATTGAAGATGATTACATGGAAAGTACGGCCTTATCAAATATTATGTGGGCAAAATTCAAACCCAAAATTCACCATTTTAACGCACGGAATTCAGGAATTCAATCAGGGATAAGATACTCGTGGAAAATTATAGATTATTTCCAGTTATTTGTCAGCGAAAATTTAATGAATACATTACTGAAAAAACAAACAGCTTGGCGACAAAAGAACAACAACAATGAAATAATGGTTGATACACAGCTAAATGAATTATATTGCTTCATCGCTATTTCTTTTTTGATGACCAGAAACAAAAGGCTATCGTTAGCAGAACATTGGAGCCGAGATAAATTATTGAGAAGCGATATTTTTGGTGAAGTAATCAGCAGAGACCGGTACTTATTACTTCTGCAAATGTTGCATTTTAGTAATGATCATGTATCCAGTTCTGATCGTTTACATAAAATCCGCAAAATAATTGATGAGTTACGAGGAGCATTTTATAAATTCTTTTACCCTTACCGTAACCTGTGTATAGATGAAAATCTGCTTCTATACAAAGACAGACTGTCTTTCAAGCAGTTTATTCCATCGAAGAGGAATAGATTCGGGATAAAATCATTTGTTCTTTGTGACTGCAAGATGGATTATATTCAAGACTTTATTGTTTATACGGGGACTGGTACCACTATAGGGACCGAATATAAGGACTATGGTAAATCAGGAAGTATTGTAATGTCCCTCCTAGAACCATATCTAAGTAAAGGCCACACCCTTTACGTCGACAATTGGTACACGAGTCCCGCATTATTTGATGTATTGCACAAAAATTGTACAAATGCGTGTGGCACTGTAAAAAAGAGGAGAAAAGGAATGCCGAAAATGCACGAAAAATTAAAAAAAGGAGAAGCGTGCTTTCGCTCGGCAAATATGTTAGCCATAAAATGGCAGGATAAAAAAGAAGTTTTTATGATTTCTACAATACATAAGGAAGAATTTGTGGATGTTCCAAAACACTACAGTGCACAAGAAATTGTACAGAAACCACTTTGTGTACATGACTATAATAAATTGATGGGTGCTGTAGACAGGATCGACATGGCATCAGCACTATAAATTCTACCCGAAAAACAACGAAGTGGTACAAAAAATATTTCTTTCATATGATTGACATGTATTTATGGAACTCATATTGCCTATACAAATTGAAAACCGGTAAAACAATATCAATTGCAAAATTTCAACTGAAATTAATTATCGATCAAATTTTGAAGAAATATCAGGAAAAAGCAAGCCGTCATTTTATTAGACCCGGAAATAATCACTCATCAAGACTCAACGGAAGACATTTTCCTTCTCTTTATGAAGCTAAAGGAAAAAGTACATCGCAAAGGTGTGTGTGTTGTATGTACGAAAAACAATAAGAGACGAGAATCTCGTTATCAATACCAAGAATGTGATGTTGGATTGTGCGTGTATCCATGTTTCAAAATATATCACACTGAATTAAATTATTAATCACTGTATATTATATATTATGTTTTATTATTGTATATTATATATCACAGTATATTATATATTATTCTTTCACTATTTTTAATTGTTAATCAGACTCTTTATACCCATTAAATAAGTTTATATCTTTTATGTAGAAATTATGAGTATATTGTTTTAAAGAAAAATCCCTTTTCTTCCAAGATACTGTCCACGCGCAATGTGTACACTTTCGGCGCGGGGTCCCGTTCAGTGGTGGCGCTACGGCAGACCGAATCGCCGTAGCGAAAGGGTTAATAATAGAGCCACGTGTCGCTGGCAACGCGACTTTCAGGACTTCGCGAATGGCGACTTACGGTGTCGGCATGGCACGGGCGTAACAATATATTAGATGCAGTAAAAAGAAATCCATTATTTTTCTAATAGATGGCTTTAGTAATCTGTATCTCGTCTACGTGTGATACAGATTACTAAAGCCATCTATTGGAAAAATAATAGATTTCTTTTTATTACACCAAATATATATATAATATTTGTTGAATTCACCCAAGGTAATAAGTCACTCACTTTCCCCATTGTCGAAGATGACTAGTTTTCTTTGTACAATGAAAAAAACTGATTCGTATTACAAATGATGCTCTCGGATGGACTCGCTACTATGCCATACTTCATGCAACGCAGCACCCTTACTCTCAAAACGCCACCAACATAAAAAAAACTCATTTCCGCTTCATGCCATAGCATCGAACGCGGCAAATCAATGAATTTAGCCTTAACACGTTGCCCACCTTGCAAAGTTTAGTTTTTCATTATAAAGTGATATGAGCATCTTAAATGAACAATCTTCAGTGACCAAACCTCAAATATAAAATCTGAAACAGGCTTAAATAGTGATACTAGTCATGGATAAATATAAAGTAACACTAATTGTAAATCCTAAGCGAATTGGAAAAATGATAAAATAAAAGAAGAAATTAATTAATTAATGCTCCATAAGAAGCAAGTTTAGTCTGTTAACAGGCCTCTTGAAGAGTTACAGTTTAAATGGTCATAGCTCTGACAATATCTCCTCCTGGATGAATCTCTTTTACTTTACCTAGGCCAGCATAACGGTGGTATATTGTCCTCTCGAATGAGCACCAGGAGCCAGGTTGATGCTCTTAGTTTTCCATTTGGATCATTATTGCAACTGTTGAGATGATCCTTGGACCGTCGCCTCCACAGATGCTGACGCATCTGCTCCACGTTGCCATTTGGATAGCCTGCCTTCTTGAACATCGAGAGAATTTGCATTTCGTCTATCATCAATAAGGCTGTATCGACAACTCTTTTGAGATACGTTTTGAAAGATTTGACAACAGCCTTTCAAATTACTCCAAAGTTAAGGGCTCTGGGTGATATAAAATGCCATTGGATATCGTCGAGAGTCGATTCCTGAATAATTTCGTGTTCTTCTTTTAAAAACATTGCATGTAGCTCATTTAGCTCTCGTTCAACTCCTATGAAGTTCGTTCGAGAAAATGCTCAGTTTGCCTCTATGAAGCATTTCAGTGTGTGTATAAACCCTTCAGCTGACAAATCAAACGCCATTTTAATGTGTTGGCCTTAGTTACTAAACACACGAAGATCGCTGCGTAGGATTTCAATTCTTGCATTTCATCGCTTAGATTCACGTAGTTAAAAGAGGCCATACAAGTCAACTCCAACATTTGCGAAGACTCGTGCAGCTTGGATCTTTTGCCTTGGCAGATTACTAATGAGAGGCTGAATAAGTGGAGGATTGGTCTTGAAATATCTTAGACAATTTCTGATGATATGATACAGTATTTCTACCATTCAAAAGCCAAAATCCTTGGCGTATAGAAGCCAATGTCGTTTGTGCTCCAGCATGAAGAAGCTTCAAATGCTCGTGTTTTATTAGGAATTTATAATAGTAAATGAATGCTTGAAGAGTAGTACTACTTGGTGCCTTGCTGACTACGCAAGTCAGCGTGCTGAAATCTATCACTTACGCGAATAATTCCCTTTTTATTCAAAAAGGGACTGAAAGACAGAAGCTTACTCGTCTTCAGCAGCTGCTCCCGATTGCATAAACATTTCAGCTCGATTGCAAATATATGCAATTGAAATCACCTTGTCCAACGATTGTGCGGCAGCCTCGAGATCCTCACTTGAAATTTCCTTCGCGTTTAAAGTCAGTCGTGCAACAATTATGGATGAAACGTAAAATGTAACCGTGGAGTTATCTAGTCAGTTTGCTAAATGTTGAGTATTTATCGAATAGCTCCAAAGAGTTCTGCTGAATGATTGCAAGAACTCCTATTCTTCTATGCTCAGGCAATTCTGAAGTAACTGATAGATCCTTGAATATTCATATATTTGCATCTTGTGAGAGCCACGCCGAGCCACAAATTGGGCTTAAGCAATGATGAAGGTGACATGATACTCTCTACACTCTTGATAATATGTCTGCGGGATTCTGCAAAGATTCCACATTGTATCAATTATTTGGATCTTGAATTGTACTGACGCGATTCGCC
Organism: Acromyrmex echinatior; assembly: GCF_024713525.1. Lineage (NCBI taxonomy): Eukaryota > Metazoa > Arthropoda > Insecta > Hymenoptera > Formicidae > Acromyrmex > Acromyrmex echinatior. Next base: position 1,539,543 of record NC_141864.1, read on the forward strand.
ACAAATGTACTTCTTTTTCTCGGAACTGATTTTATTCAGGAAAGAGATAGAATCGCTCCAATAAAGCGTTTGATGTCAGCAGATTCTAATCTTGTGCATGAGCTGGGCCAGAAACAATGCAACGGCACTACCCTGCATACAAAAGTCGACTCAAATCGCTTCGTATTGCGATTCTGATTAGAGGATCTCTAATTGTGATTACTCTCATTTTGCACATGTACATAAAGTATATATTTCAATTCTCTCTTTTTTTGCACTTTATGCACATGCACGAAACAAGAGAGAATGCACTTATCATAATCAATGCATTCTTTTCTAAATAAGTAAGACTACTCTCACTCCTCGAATAATCGGTCTAGAGATACTATTGGCGAATTGGAAGCACTAGTGCGCCTTAATGCATATTAAAGCCGTTGTACACTGATTTAATTTGAGTATAAAAATGAGAAGCATATATTTCGAATTATAAAATACATATTTTACTTAATAGTACAATAAGATGTATTGAGTATTTCAAAATTCAATCGATTCAATTTTTATGAATAAATATACCTTTACGTTATTTTATATACGGTGCACCAATGCGCACTGAGTGCGTTCAATCGAATTTTCTATATGTCTGTAGATATCCTTAGGCAGAGCAATAGATCGAGTTGAACTTGCTTTGCATAGAAAGTCAGACGCTTCGTCGCAGGGAGAAATGAGGTAGAAATCGCTTCGCGTGGAAAGCCGTATTCCCTTAATCGGTCCACCCCATATCTTTCTCCCTGCTTATCAGACTTTTTGTGTAAAGCAGAGAAATAATTATTATACTATTTTAGATTGTTAATAATTTTTTAACGAATAACGAGTGACGACTAAAACTTGTTAAAGGTCATTCAGAATCATAACTTTGATATCAAGATCAAGATCATTGAAAAATGTGTCCTCTAATGTAACTCATTTAGGTTAATTTTTAATTTTTAATTTGGTGCTACAATTTTTTTAAGAGTAATAATTTTTGACAGAGAATTATGCCATTACTTATTTTTTTAGATTAGATTAGGAAGACCATTAGTAAGAGTATTTTTGAAGGAGTGAACATGTCAAGAAAAATATCAAGACAACTGTCATATGTATTTGAAGAGTAATGAGGAATATTTTTTGAAAGGAAATTAGGGCTACTATTGTGTTGGAATAAAAATAATTTACAGAAGAAGAAGGAAAAAAATTTGTTTTACAAGAGTAAATATCTATTTCTCAAAATGATTAATTACTTTGAATTCAAAGAGAAAGACACAAAACGGTTTTTTCCAAAATCGTTTTATTTCTTCTATTTAAAATGATATCAATAAAATATTTTAATATGAATTGAGGTATTAATATTAATAATTGAATTTCTTTTTACTCTAAGTGTATTAAACATTACTTTTCCTATTTTTGTTGTATGTTTTGTTCAGGAGACACAGCCATGTTCAACAAAAAAAAAATAAAAGACACTACAAGTCTCTTATCTCAAACCACCTAAGTCCATTTTTTGGGGGTACAGAATTACTAAAATGTAAAAAATTTTTTATCACACGTAACATATCCTGAAAGGCGACATCGCCACGAGTAATTTGAGTAAAAAAAAAATAAAAATTGATCAAGTCGTTTTGGATATACAAGCGGTTGAAAAGTGATGATTTTCAAAAATGAAGTAATGTCTCCTTCTCCTTCTTCTTTTCTGTCCGCAGTTACATGCCTGTTTTCTCTCTCATCGTTCACTCCTCCCCCAACTTCGACCAACTCCACTCCTTCTCCCACCACCTACTCCACCACCCCTCTCATTTTCGCCCTATCTCACTCTCTTTCGTCCTCTCTCATCCTCGTCTGCTGAAAGTATAGTATATGATGGTCACTCAGGGTCATGATCTTGACAATGTAAGTCAAGGTCGCATTAATTTTTTTGTATAACTTCGTAACGCATCATGAGTGACTGCTACAATCTTTCAAAATATGTATTTGAAGAGTAATGAGGAATATTTTTTGAAAGGAAATTAGGGCTACTATTGTGTTGGAATAAAAATAATTTACAGAAGTATATATATATATATATATATATATATATATATTTAAAACTAATTTTAAAACTGATCGATAAAAAGAAAAAAATATATATGTACAGACTTCTAGTGAATGTGTACTGAAGGTCATTATTACAACCTGTCGCTATACAGCTGACATTGCATACCAATTGATGTAGTGCGTGTCATTATGAATATACATAATACTTAAAATAAAGAATGGGTCCCTCCATCGCCCATTCTCAATTTGTGAGAACGTAACCATATTTTCTTCGTCTTCCGGTTTTAACATAACCTTTAATATATTTATTTCGATTACAACAGAATGAATTTTTAATATTGTATGAATATACTTTTTTTTGTTTATGAGGAGTAGAAAAATCTTCACATAGTCTCTTATCCAGAGCGCTCCCGAAGGAGAACCTAACTGGATAAGAAGAAGGAGCCGATTTGCTGATTGTGCAGGATTCGATGAGTCTGCGTTCCTTCTATAAGGAAGGACAGCCGATATTATCGCTTATCTGCTAAAAAACTATCCCTATTCAGCATCTCCGCAAGACCATATTGAGCACACCTCAGAATTGCCTACCCGACATTTTATCAGATGCAAGAGTATACGCACCCATTTTCATGATCCGATATATTACTTAAAGCTAGAATCTTATCCTATATTACATTAAATACTATCCTAATTATATGCATTATACAAGGTGTAGAAAAAGTCCCAGACCTCTTAAATATCTTGAAAAGTAATCATTTTTGAGAAAAATGTTTTATACAAAAGTTGTAGGATTGAAAATGATCTATTGCTTAATCTTCATCAATTTAATCTTGGATGGCCATCAAGGTCAAATTAAGGTCAAATCGATTTTTTTTAATGAAATACCCTATTTTTGATTTTAGAATCTAATAGCTGAAGTTGGGAGATCTCCAAAACACTATAATAAAGCCTCTTTTAAATCAGTACTTTTCAAGTTATGAGAGTTGAAAGTTACGGAACCGCAGCGGCATTAGCATTACCTAAATTAAGGTGCTCATATCCTTTTTAATGATGAGAGGATGGAATGGTATGTAGGAGGTCTTACTCAAACGACAAGACTTTTCAATCAATCTTTTAGAAATAAAGACAATGGTATATCTAAATCAACTTCGTTTGAGCATTTGTCATTCCTTTAACAGCTCGCCTTACCTATCAGTTTTTAATTACATTCTCGACTAGACCCCACCGGGATCTGGAATTTCGTCAAGTTGTATTTCTATTATAAATAGAAAACATATTTTTAACTTATTACATGCAAAATTGATATCTCTAGAGTAAGGTAAAAACAAATAAACAAAGATAAAACAAAAAATATTTTATTCTTAAATTACATCATAAAAAGTTAAAGTTTGAATTGCAATGTAAAGAGTCGCATTACGTCATATCCCATATGGCGAGCTAGGATTAAAAGAATATTACATATTATAGCTAATACTCAAATTGGCGTCTCTCCGCAGTCTGACAATATGCTAGACCATTATAAAAACTTAAGACTGCATTCTACAGAATTCAGCATGATTCTAAATTCATTTATTATTCGTTGACGTAAATCATTAAGATTTTAAGATTTAGTATTATAAATTTTTTCCTTTAAATATCCCCACAAAAAAATAATCGAGCGGATTTAGATCAGGCGATCGTACTGGCCATTCAATGTATTCCTTCTTCCTATCCATTTATTCGGAAAAACTTCATTCAGATATTGGCGTAACCGTAAACCGTAGTGAGGGAGCGCCCCATCTTATTGGAACCAAATGTCATTGAAGTTTTGACGAGCGATGTTTCAGATTGCCGGAATTTTATCTTGAGACTAAATAATTTTCAACCATTAAATTACCTTCAATAAAGAAAGGCCCAGTAATGGCTTCATTTAAAATTCCAGCCCGTACGTTGATTTTTTGCGATTCTGAGTATGTGCCTCATACATCCAATGAGGATTTTCATCGCTCCAATATCTACAATTATGTCGATTTACATTCCCGGTTAGCTCAAAAATAGCTTCATTGGAAAAATAATGTTGATTACAAATAAAAGATTTCTATCGATATTTAACATCATACTTTCGCAAAATTTAATGCGATGATCAAAATCATCTTCACATAGTTCCTGCGCTAGATGGATCTTATATGGATGAAATTTCTTCTTTTTAGAATTTTATGAACTGACAAGAAGAGAATCAATGTCGTGTTGTTGTGCAATTTTGATCTTCAAAATCTTCAATAAATCTTTAGTAAAAGACTGTAGAATATTTAATCTTTTATCAGGATTTGTCGCTATTACTCTACTTTGTCTATTAAAGTCTTTTACAAAACCTATTTCTTCAAAACGTACAGTACGAATAACAGTCGATTTAGATATATCATTGTCCTCATTTCTAAAAGTTTGATTGAAAAGTTCTGTCACATGTGCGTAAGACTTCCTATGATCCAACCTCACATCATTAAAAGGGATATACGCTCCTGTTCAGTATAAGCATTATAAAATATTTTAAATAAATACGTTATAAACAAATATAACTATGTGGCGATAAGCAATTTCAGAACGGAGTATCACGAAAAAGTATACCTTCTCAATCGCAGATCACAGAAAGCGTAGATTTGACAGGAGAGATCTCTAGCTTATATAGTCTCCAGCTTTGTTGAAAGGATGGGAAGGAGGGAGAGGGGATGGAAAAGAGTAGGTGAGAAAGGGGAGAAAGAAGAAGGAAAGGATAGGAGGGAGCAGGAGATAGAGATACAGACATTCGCGGGCACATACATGACTCATAAATCCAGTCAGGCAATCTCTATGTAATACTTTAGATAATGCCGGCGGTTCCATAACTTTCAACTCTCATAACTTGAAAAGTACTTAAAAAGAGGCTTTATTATAGTGTTTTGAAAAATTTTCGATCTCAGCTAATAGATTCTGGAATCGAAAATAGAGTATTTTAGATATTTTAAAAAATCGATTTCACTTGACCTTGGTAGCGCCATCAAGGTCAAATTGATAAGGTCAGTCAATAAATCACTTTCAACTCTACAACTTTTGTAAAAAACATTTTTCTCAAAAAATGATTACTTTTCAATATATTTAAGGGATCCGGGACTTTTTCTACACCTTGTATATACATTTTTACACATGGTTGTCACCAGACAGGTCCGAGCTAAAAGAGTCCTTTGTCTCTTCAGGGCCTGATGTTCCCACTCGGCCCGCTTCTTTTTGCACATGATTTTGCGGTTTCGCAGAAATCCGCGAGAACCGTCCAACACGCAGCGGAACACATAGTCGTTTTAACAATGGAGCCGTATGTCCTGTCAATATCATGCTCCAACTACACAAAAAGTCCTTTCCACGCCCCAACATGGGTAAAACAATAACATATCCGCATGACAATGAGCACAAATCGGCGACGTGTTATGCTGTATCTCAAAAAGGTAGGTCTCATGACCCATTAAAATCTGAGTCATACGAATTGTATGAATATATTTATTAAAAATAAAGAATGGGCCCTCCATCACTCATTCTCGTGAGAACAGAATCATTTTCTTCATCTCTCCGATTTGCCAGTGTCCAACACTTTCGCTCCAAGAGAGAAGTGCCTTAAGAGTTGCAGCGCAAAAATAAAAAATGCTTGGAAATAGTGGCGCATAAAGCAGAGAATTATTTTGCATAGTCAGAGCATTTAATTTTGCAATCTTAAACGACTTATGTGTGAATATGTCTGTTAGCTCTAAGAAGGAAATGCCTTAAAAAATGCTGATTATAATCCGGCTTCAAGTTAGTCTAGGAGGGAAATATGGATATACAATTTATTAGAAAAAAATTAGAGTTACTCGTACTTAACAAAATACACGATAAAGTCGGAGAAATGCAATATAGATAGATGCAATTTGCAATGATAGATTCCAATAAGCCCTTGACATCGAAACTGTGAAATTTTGTGATGCGTTCATTGAATAACAGAGAATGCAGTGCTTTAGAAGCTGCGGACATACTGCTAGGGAATCTTGTATGGTAGACAGTGATACCATTGTCAAATGGATTGACATTAATGAGATGAAAAACAGAAAAGTTAAAACATTTAATGAAATTAAAGCTCTCGATGAAAATTCTACGAATATTTATTGTCCGTCACTTATAGATGATTACTATCCAAGCAAATCTAAAGTTAAAATCATTGAATTTGTTCGATTTTGCCAGATTTTGGGAAATTACGAAACAGATGCCAAAAAATTACGAAGTCGAATATTACAAACTTGTATCAGGTTTATTAAAAAAAAAATGAAAAAAGTATTATTTAATTAACCATTATCGATTTAATGTAAAAACTGAACCCGAAAAATACTTTTACTCGCTGCTTTTTTTTGTTTAAACCGTGAAGAGATTTAGTTAAATCAAAGGTACATGCGAGACTTACACAGCCTACTTACTTTAAATGCCTTTAAGAATTCAGCGTTTGCTTTGACGAAGGCAATGAAATATCACGAAAAGTTCGAAGAAATACAGTCAACTTTTGAGCACGTTGCTGAATTAATCGAGAAGTACGAAAATGATCTAAAAACAGCAGGTAGAGACAAATTCGATGACAATGTACTGGATTGCAATCCGAAGCTGACGACGCGATGAAAGATTTTGATAAGAATGACACCCCGATTGATTTATCGCAAATGATGTCGCAATTGAACGAAGACCAGAAAAGAGTCTTCGCTAGAATATGTCAAATTTTACAAAATAAAAATCAGATGCGATTGTACGTAAGTGGTGAAGGTGATACAGGAAAAAGTTTTCTTATTGATTAAACATTGGATCAGAATACATTTTAAAAAAGTGACTGCCATATCTGCTCCCACGGATATCGTGGCATTCAATATCGATAGCTTGACAATCCATAGAATGTTTCAGCTATCCACCCATGAATCTACGGCAAAATATATGCACTTGTCAGACATGGTTTTGAAAACTTTGAGAGACAAATTAAAGACTGTCGAATTATTTATAATCGAAGTATCCATGATTTCGAATGTGACTTTATGTTTATTAATCTACGATTATATGAAATCTTTGACACAGATGATGGTTTCTTTGACAGAAAATACATTCCTTTGTTTGAAGACTTGTTGCAGCTTCTCCCTGTAAAAGAACAATCTCCGTTCGTGAAAATGTCTCAATCAGAAATTCACAAGTATTTAGGTACCATGAGTGGATCTGATTTGTGGAGATTGTTCGATTACGACGAACTCTTGATTAATATACGACAAAGATGTGACAACACATATCATGATATACTTTCTACAATATGAATAGGTTTGGTAACGGATTCTGATATCAATGTTCTTCAGTCGAGAAAAATCCATTTCAAAGGAAATAGTTGCGACGAAAGATTAAATGAATTTGCATTTACCAGGTGTAGAAGTATGAAACCGGAATTTTTTTGTAAAAATTACACGTCTGTTGTTTGAAAATGATAAAAAATTTTTTATTCAAAATAATCTCCATTGCTATTTATACATTTTTCCCACCTCTCCGGCAATGTATGAATGCCACGCCAAAAAAACAGTTCTTCTTTTGAAGCGAACCAGTTATCGAGCCATTTTCGTACATTTTCATACGAATTGAAGTGTTGTTCAGCGAGAGCATGTCCCAGTGATGCGAATAGATGATAATCGGACGGAGCCAAGTCTGGAGAATAACCCGCATGCGCTAATATCTCCCAACTGAACGCCTCGATCGTTTCCTTGACCCATTTTGCTGTGTGTGATGAAGCATTACATGAAGCAAAATGACTTTGTGTTGCCTTTTTCCATATTCCGGTCGTTTTTCACGTAATGCTCTATTTAAATCGATCATTTGCTGTCGGTAGCGATTAGTGTTAACGGTTTCACCAGATTTTAGCAGCTCATAATAGATTACACCCTTCTGATCCCACCAAACACAGAGCATTGTCTTCTTTCCAAAGCGATTTGGTCTTTCAGTGGATGTCGATGGTTCGCCTGGATTCATCCATGATTAACGACGCTTAGGATTCTCAAAATATATCCATTTTTCATCACCTGTGACGATTCGATGGAGAAATGACTTTCTTTTGTATCTGTCGAGCAGTATTTCACAAGTGGTTTTTCGATTTTCTTGCTGTCTTTCATTCAGTTCATGCGGAACCCATTTTCCCACTTTCTGAATCTTGTCCATAGCTTTCAAACGAATGGAGATGGCTTTCTGCGTTACATTCAATTGATCCGCGAGTTCTTGTTGAGTTTGAGTATCATCTTCATCCAATAAGGCTTGCAATTCGTTGTCTGTGAACTTTTTCGGTGGTTTCCCACTCTTCGTTTCTCACGTCAAAATCACCACTTTTGAATTTTGAACCACTCGAAACACTGTGTTTTACCAAGAGCATGTTCACCGTAAGCTTCGACAAGCATTCGATGCGAGCAGCAATTTTCTTCAAATGATAACAGAAAACCAACGCTGTCCGCAAATCGTAGTTCGTAGGCACAAAACTCGACATGTTTAAGGTTAGAAAAAAATATACCGGTCTATGGAACTTGGGTTGTTGTATGTTGGAAATCTTCGTCAGCTGTTAGAGAGAGATGATGGCGCTGCAGATGGTCCTTAAACTGTGATAGCTAGTGCCATATATAGGGAAATTCCGGTTTCATACTTCTACACCTGGTACGAGGGGCACTACTTATATTTTGAGCCTTGGCAACACTGAGTGTCGTCAGGTGCCATCTGACGTTTTCATTAGTTTGATATTTTTGACCACAACCTTCTTCAGAACGTTTTGTTATTTGAGCGCGATTTGTATTGTTTACAGTTACTTGAAAATTGCGTCTCAGCGAAAAAATGGAATTAACTCGTGAAAATTTTCGTGTAATGATTTATTACGACTTTCGACGTGGATTATCAAGACAGGAGTGCATCGATCAACTTACTTCCACTTTTGGCGATAAAGCCCCATCCTTTGCCACTGTGAAACGCTGATATAACGAATTTAATCGTGGTCGCTGTTCGCTCACCGACGAAAGTCGTGAAGGTCATCCAAAATCAGTTGTTATGTCAGAAAACATTGATGCTGTGCAAAAACTAATAATGCAAGATCGTCATGTGACATACTGCGAGATTGAGACAACCTTAGGCATTAGTTCCACCAGCATATATAAAATATTGCATGATCATTTAGCCGTGAAAAAGATTTGTTCTCGTTGGATCTCACATAATCTGACAAAATCTCAAAAAGATGCTCGTGTCGATTGGTGCAAACAAATGCTTAAGAAATACAATGGCGGTGTTTCAAAAGACGTGTATAAGATTGTAACAGGTGACGAATCATGGATCTATGCGTATGAGCCGGAAACTAAACAGCAGTCGACTGTATGGGTGTTTCAAGATGAACCAAATCCAACAAAAGTTGTTCGCGCTCGAAGCACTTCGAAACAAATGGTCGCCTGTTTTTTCGGAAAAACTGGTCATGTGGCAACAGTGCCTTTAGAGGAACGTAGAACGGTCAATTCTGAATGATACACAACCATTTGTTTGCCGGAAGTCTTCGGTGAAATAAGGAAAACAAACAAGCGCCGCCGGATCATTCTTCATCAAGACAATGCCAGTTGTCACACATCTCGTCTAACAACCGACTATTTAAGCACTCAAAAAAATCAAATTAATGGGTCATCCGCCGTACAGTCCTGATTTGGCACCAAATGACTTCTTTTTGTTCCCGAACGTCAAGAATAAATTGCGTGGACAACGATTTTCGTCGGCAGAAGAAGCCGTTGATGCATTCAAAAACCATGTTTTGGAGGTGTCTGAAGCGGAATGGAAAAAATGCTTTGACAAGTGGTTCGAACGCATGCAGAAGTGTATAGATCATAAAGGAGAATATTTTGAAAAACAATAAAGTCATTTTCAATGACAAATTACTGTTTTTTTATTTTTAGGCTCAAAATATAAATAGTGCCCTACGTATATGAATCAATTACCGATTGATACAATATGTTTATTATCCACGTATTATTTGTGCAAGGTTTTAAACACGGCAATGCTCGATAAAATTAACGGTGATGAAATTGTACTGATAACAGAAGATGTTATATATGATGTAGATTGTGCTCCAGCAAAAAAAGAATACACAAAATTTTGAAAGACAAAGATGACAAAGTTTCGGAAACATCTGGCATTGAAAGAGTAATAGCCATTAAAATTAGCGCTAAAGTGATGATTCGACAAAACATTGATATAACTTTGGGACTCGTTAATGGAACGATAGGCAATGTAGTTAATCGCAGTTAATCGCTCTGTTGAAATCGATTCCATTAAAATAGTTATTTAGGATAACAAAGAAATCACAATAACGAAAGTAGATATTAAATTCGAAGTATTTCACAAAATGGTGGTACATCAGAAACAATTTCCATTGTTTCTCAGTTATGGAATAACTATATACAAAAGTCAAGGAATTAAGTATAAAAATGCAATAATGGCTCTAGGAACGAGTGTGTTCAGTGATGGTCAAGCCTATGTAGGTTTGTCACGAGTGAGTACACTGGAAGGCCTACATTTGATAAATTTTAATCTGGCATCTGTTAGAGCAAACTCGGGAGCCAGAAAGATATAATCGACTGAGATTCAAAACTCAGCTATCACAAATCCATTCGTCCGAGAAAAAGGCTGTGAAAATTCACGATCGAAATTGTTGATGGGCCATACCTAATATTGATAATGTATAGAATTATAGTTGCGAGAAATCAGAAAGTATAGTTATATGGAAAATATACGGCCTCTGCAAGGACGATCATGTTTCATGTTACGTTAATGTAATATTGCAATATGCGTTTCATTGTGTACGTGTCAGGCAACAAATACTGAAAAATAAAGTATCGAACGCATTGACTGATACTATCTGCGCGTATGCTGAGTATAAGTGTTGTAATGTTCTAGCAGTTAGAAGATCTGTCGCAGAACACTTCGAAGAACGAATACAACAAGATGTTTCGGAATTTTTCACGGCTCTAATGTCAACATTTTCCAAAATCAATGATGTATTAGAATTCGAATTGAAGCATGTAACATCTTGTTCAAATGCAATTACGCTGAAAAAGAATTGTTTGCTAATATTACTTATACAGTCGACATTAAAAAGAAAAAAAAGGTGTCACTCTGCAAACTTTGATTGATTTCGAATTTTCGAAATGGGAAACAATAAATGGCAATTGTAATGAATGTAAGGGTATCGTTTTGAAAAAGAAAACCGTAATCGAATCGTCTTTATCCATCTTACGACGAGTACTGTCATGATAAAAAAAAGTACAAGGTAATAAGCGTTATTTCACGAGGGCGGAAAAATGAATCGTCACTACACGTGTATGTTGAGAGCAGATAAAAAATCGGAATGATGTTATTCTGATGATTTACAAGTTATCAAAAAGAAATGGCACAAGGAGCACAAGGGGCATACATGTTCTTTGAGTAGATTAAATAAATTTGGAAATAACTTTTACATATAATGACACTTTCTTGGAATAGAACAGAATTCTTCTGGTACGTTTACATGAACTTTAATAAACTTTAATAAACTATTGTTTATAATTACATTTTATTTTCAGAATATTGAAACAATTAATCGTCTGCTTTGGCGCTGTATAAGGGCTGCCGTAAGCGCTGAAATAAAGCATCGATCGCTCCGGCGCCGTATAAACGCTGCCGTAAACGCTGCATTAAAACATCTATTGTTCTAGCACTGTATAAAAGTTGCCGTCAGCGCGGAAATAACACGTCGGCTGCACTGACGCTGTATGTAAAGATGTACATATAATGTACATATTTAGGATAGTATCCTATAATATAGGATAAGATTCTAACTTTAAGTAGTATACCGGACCATAGAGGTGAGAGCACATATTCCACGACTTAGATGCACCCTAATGAAATGTCGTCGGGTAGAGCGGGTAGGAAATATGCCCAATGTCTTGCGGAGGGAGTTTTTTAGGTAGGCGATGATGTCCATTGTTTTTCCATATAGAAGGGACGCAGACTCATCAAATCCTGCACAATCAGAAGACTGACTCCTGGATGTCTTCCCTTCTTCCGATTAGGTTCTCTTTCGGGAGCATTCCGAATGAAGATTTTTCTCTTCCTCGTAAACAAAAAGAAATTATATTCATACAATATTAAAAGTTCATTCTGTTGAAATCAAAATAAATATTAAAGGTGAAATCGAAGAGACGAAGAAAATATAGTTACATCCTCACGAGAATGGGCGATAGAGGGGCCCATTCTTTATCTTAAGTATATTCATACTTATTCTATTGCAATTGAAATAAATATATAATGTATGGACAATATTTATTATAATTATAAATTACATATATACTATTAAATATAATATATATGCATATGATATATATTTATATGTATTATATTATACCATATGTTTCAATTTTTTCTAACTGTATTGCATGGATTGTAGCTTATAAAAGGTTACGTGATAAGAGTCGAAAGTATGTACATTTGTGATATTTTTTTTGCATTAATAGAAAGCTACCTTGTACTATATTGTACTATGAAAAATAGATGATGTATCTTTAAAAATTCATTCAAATGAAAAGATCAAGACATGTTCAAAAATAGATCTACAAAAATGTAAACCTTTTAAAATTTATCTAATCATATATATTACCATGAAAAGTAACTGACATATTAATCAAGGTCCTAGTTTAAAATGAACATACATAAAGCGTATTCTCAAAAATGTAAACCTATTAAAATTTAAATGATTATCTAATGACATATTACCACTACAAGTAACTAATATATTAATAAAGGTGTCAGGTTCAAAGTGAACATACATAAAGTGTATATATTACCTACATTTAATATAATATATTATGAAAAATAACTCGTATATTACTGAAGGTGCGAAGTCAAAACGAATATACATAGGGGAGACCGGGGCTAATAGACTCATTTTTCAGTTTCAAATTTTTACAGACAAAATTAAGAGACTTATCGAAAAAATGAATTCTATACCAGTTACTACATACATTTGACTACCTAATAATATTTTAATAATAAGGGGAAACTAATAATTAATATGAAAAAAATGCATTTTTCTAATGCATTCCATCTGATTCAACTAGCCCCGGGACCGGAGTAATTCGAGAACTAAGATTATTAAAATAAAGATTAATGTATTTTAAGCTACATCTTTGGCTACATATTAATAAAACTTTTATAAAAATATATTTTAAATACAAACATTTGCTTCGCAGGGCAAACAATACTTTTTTTTGCAAAATTTGTTCATTTCGTGCAAAAACACATCGAATAAGCCTAGTTTTCGAGATTGGACATAAAGGAACTAAACTTATAACATTTACCACTGAGGAAAATCTCTTTAAAGGAATAAAATTTTGAGTAAGTATTATAAGAATCATCACTAAATGAGTCATACAGTACATATTGTGGAATGGTCAGTCTACTATCCTCATCCGTTCATTTTTTTAAAAACATTAACAATATACGATAACAAAGACACATAAACAAAAATCTGTTGGACTTTATTAAGTAAGAACTACATTTACTAAGTAGAAATCAAATATCAGACAATCATATAGATATCATATCATAACGATATATAGTAAAACAGAAACTATTTAAGAATAAAATTTACATTACTATTTAAGAATAAAAATATTTACTTAGGTCTACGATTTTTTAAAATTGTGGCATAATTTCCATCATAGATGTGTTCACAACAAGATGTTACAGCAGATAGCGGCAGTCACTGCTGCGTGCTCAGACACGTTACGCATATCTCGCGTGTTTTTAATGTAGCCTCGATTATTCTACATACCCGTATATTCAACTGACCCCCCTCGGTCTCTCCTACATATAATACAAGTAAAACAGATTACAATTTTATTTTAGAAAATAAATGCGATATGTTATTCTTAATGCACAAAACATAAAAGTCATGCATTGAGATTTGATTTGAAATTTATACTAGTACAATGAAAAATAATTGCTCATAATTCCAGAGTACCAATATTATTTGTTAATAACTTGGAAAAAGAAGCTGTGCGGCCTGCTTTTAAACAATTTTTGATGGATGGAATATTGAAATATAAGAGTTAAGAAGATGGTTCAGATTAAAAGTCTACAATCTTTCTTTAGTAAAATTTCGAATTTTCGTATCAACTGCCGATTTTGAATTTATACCGTATTTTCAGTAATTTATTGATCAACAAACGTTGCCTTATTGCCTGAAATGAGCAAATATTAAGTAAACTCAAAATTCATAAATACAATGTTCTCGGGTCAAGTATAAAGAAGCTATCCGGTTAAAAGTTTACTGATTATTTGACGTAATATATATTCACTTCGTTATAGAATTTTTGAAAATACCATTCTAATGTAATACTTTTCGTACTTTAAATGTTGTAATAATTGAGGGAATGGGCGGAATAAAGATCTAATTACAAAGTCTTAATTTTAATAAAAATTAAAATAACTTGTTACTTTTTTATTATACATATATATTATTATATTAGGTGTTGGAATTAATTCGTAGCGTTTTTTAATGAAAGAATGTTATTTATTTCACATGAGCATTAAAAAATACATTAATGAAAGTACTTCCCATCACTTGTAAAACGCTACGAATTAATTCCAACACCTAATACATAAACTAATAGACTCAAATAAGGGATAGTATCAAATAAATTTATGTAATGTCCTTAAGAAGTTACATGTTACAATATACTGAGTGTAGAAAAAGTCCCGGACTCTTTAAATATCTTGAAAAGTAATCATTTTTAAGAAAAATGTTATATATAATATTATACAAAAGTTGTAGGGATGAAAATCTCTCATGACTGACCTTATCAATTGGACCTTGGATGGCGCCAAGGTCAAGTCAAGGTCAAATCGATTTTTTAATCAAAATACCCTATTCTTTATTTTAGAATCTAATAGCTGAAGTCAGGAGCTTTCCAAAACACTATAATAAAGCCTCTTTTTAATCAGTACATTTCAACTTATGAGAGTTGAAAATTACGGATCCACCGGCATTAGTATTACGTAGAGATTATCCGACTGGATTTATGAGTTCATGTATGTGCCCGCGAATGTCTGTATCTCTATCTCCTGCTCCCTCCTATCCTTTCCTTCTTCTCTCTCCCCTTTCCCACCTACTCCTTTCCATCCCCACTCCCTCCTTCCCATCCTTTCAACAAAATTGGAAACTATATAAACTAGAGATGTGTCCTGTCAAGTTCACTCTTTCTGTGACGTGCGAATGAGAAAGTATATTTTTTTGTGATACTCCGTTCTGAGATTGCTTATCGCCACATAGTTATATTTGTTTATAACGTATTTATTTAAAATATTTTATAATGCTTACACTGAACAGGAGCGTATATCCCTTTTAATGATGTGAGGTTGGATCATAGGAAGTCTTACGCACATGTGATAGAATTTTTCAATCTTTTAGGAATGAGGACAAGGTATATATAAATGGACTGTTATTCCTACTGTACAACGTTTTGAAGAAATAGGTTTTGTAAAAGACCGTAATAGACAAGGTAGATCAATAGCGACAAATCCTGATAAAAGATTAAATGTTCTACAGTCTTTTATCGAAGATCCGCGTAATTCAATTCGCAAAGTTGCATAATAACACGACATCGATCCTACATTAATTCATAAAATTCTAATAAGAAATTTCATCCATACAAGATCCATCTGGCACAAAAACTATGTGAAGATGATTTTGATTGTCGCACTGAATTTTGCGAAAGTATGGTGTTAAATATCGATAGAAATCTTTCATTTGTAGTCAACATTATTTTTTCAGATGAAGCTACTTTTGAGCTAACCGGGAATGTAAATCGACATAATTGAAGCAGATATTGGAACGATATCCTTCCGAAAATCCTCATTGGATGTACGAGGCACATACTCAGAATCAGTAAAAAGTCAACGTATGGAATTTAGCCACGTATGGAAATAAAGCCATTATTGGGCCTTTCTTTAATAAAGATAATTTAAATGCTGACAATTACTTAGCCATGTTTCAAAATGAAATGGTTCCGGCAATTTGAAACATCGTTCGTCAGAAATTCAATGACATTTGGTTTCAGCAAGATGGGGCGCCACCTCACTATGGTTTACGAATACGCCAATATCTGAATGAAATTTTTCCGAATAGGTGGATAGAAAAAAGGGATTACATTGAATGGTCAGCATGATCGCTTCATCTAAATTCACTTGACTACTTTTTGTGGGGATATTTATAAGGGAAAAATTTATAATACTAAACCTCGAAATCTTAATGATTTATGTCAATGAATAATAAATGAATTTAGAATCATGCCTCGTGAATTTTGTAGAAATGCAGTCTTAAGTTTTTATAATCATCTAGCACATTGTCAGACTGCGGAGAGATTTGAATATTTGCTATAATATGTAATATTCTTTTAACTCTAGCTCGTCATATTGGGAAATGACGTATCTAATGCGATTTTTCACATTGCATTTCAGATTTTTTATGATTTAATTTAAGAATAAAATATTTTTTGTTTCATCTTTGTTTATTTGTTCTTGTCTTACTCTAGAGATATCAATTTTGCATGTGATAAGTTAAAAATATATTTTCTGTTCAGAGATATAACTTGACGAAGTTCCAGATCCCGGTGAGATCTAGCCGCGAAAGTAACTAAAAACTGGTATATAAGGTGAACTGGGTTAAAGGAATGACAAATGCTCAAACTAATGACAGTTAATTTAGATATACCATTGTCTTTATTTCAAAAAATTGATTGAAAAGTCTTGTCGCTTGCGTAAGACTTTATGACCATCCCATTCTCATTAAAAGGAATACGAGCACCTTAGCTTAGGTAATGCTAATACGGCGACGGTTCCGTAACTTTCAACTCTCATAACTTCAAAGTACTGATTAAAAAGAGGCTTTATTATAGTATTTTGGAAAGCTTCTTACTTATTTATTAGATTCTAAAAAGTATTTCGTTTAAAAAATCGATTTGACCTTGACTTGACCTTGGTGGCGTCATCCAAGATCAAATTGATAAGGTCAATAAATCATTTTCAACCCTACAATTTTTGTATAAAACAATAATTTTCTCAAAAATGATTACTTTTCAAGACATTTAAGGGATCCGGGACTTTTTCTACATTCTATTTCCCTATTATGATCAATATTATATAAAAAAAACTAATTTCTTGAGACAGGACCTAAGACAGGACCTAGAGTTGCCTTCATTCATCTTCTGCAAAAGCTTCGACATTATTTCTAAGTGGACACCGAGAAACTTATCAAAGTTTTTTAAAAAACAGGCCGCCATGTTCTTTTTCCGAGTCATTAACAAATTGGTACTCTGGAATTATGGGCAATTATTTTTCATTGTACGGAATAGTATAAATTTCAAATCAAATTCAAATACACGACTTTTATGTTTTGTGTATTAAGAATAACATATCGCATTTACGAAGACAAGTCAATAAGTTCTTAGAAAATCTATCAGAGGGAATTCGCAGTGTCACGTTACATCACTTTTTGACAAATAGCATCTTTCAACTGATTACTGTCAAATTTTGAGCGGAATTCATCGCGTAGTTTCATTTCTATAGACAATTAAAGCGAACAACTTTTTGGAAAAAAACGAATTTCGTGCAGTGACGAACATCTACATATGAAAGGTTTAACGCCGAAAGAAATCAAAGCTGAGTTGGATAATGTTCATAGCATATCTGGACCAGAGTTTGCGATTGTATACAATTGGATGAATGAATGTAAACGTGATCGTACATATACGTGTGATATACCTCATTTGGGACGTCTAATTGAAGCTGCTACGTCAGAAATCATCGATAAAGTCCACGATATTGTTTTGACTGATCGACGAGTGAAAGTGCGCAAGCTTGTTGAGGCCACAGGCATATCACATAGTATAGTACAGTGATTCCAATTTTGCACGAACAATTGAGTATGAAAAAGTTATCGGCAAGATGAGTGCCGCGTTTGCTCACTGTGAACCATAAGCGCGATCGTGTGACGATTTCAAAACAATGTTTGGAGATGTTTCAATATAATCCAGATGAATTTCTGCATCGATTCATTACTATGGACGAAACATACATCCATTACTTCACACCCGAGACAAAGGAACAGGCAAAACAATGGACTTCACCGAGTGAACCAGCTTCGAAGAAGGCGAAGACCGTGAAGTCGGCCGGAAAGATGATAGCCACAGTTTGTTGGGATGCACATGATATAATTCATATCGATTATCTTTCGTCGAAGCAAACGATCAATGGCAATTACTACGCAGCCTTATTGGATCGTTTCAATAACATTTTAAAGAAAAAATGTTCCCATTTGGCGAAGAAGAAAATGTTCTTCCATCAAGACAATGCACGAGTTTACACGTGCTCGGCATTGATGACCAAATTCAACGAATTCCGCTACGAATTGCTTCCCCATATTCGCCAGATTTAGCTCCCTGTAACTATTTCCTGTTTTGAAACCTGAAGAAATGATTCGGAGGAAAAAGATTCACCAGAGAGCAGCTCATCGCCGAAATAGAGACTTATTTTGAAGGATTGAACAAATCTTATTATTCGAACGGCTTGAAAGTTGAAGAATCGTTGGATCAAGTGTATCGAGCTGAAAGGAGATTATGTTGAGAAATAAAAATGAATCGATCAAAAAAAAATGTGTTTTACTATTTTCTAAAAACCTATTGACTTGCCCTCGTATTTTCTAAAATGAAATTGTAATCTGTTCTACTTGTATGTATGTATATTCGTTTTGACCTCGCTTCAGTAACATATGAATTACTTTTTTATGGTAACATATTATATTAAATTTAGGAAATATATATACTTTATGTATGTTCACTTTGAACTGGCATCTAATAATATATCAGTTACTTGTCATGGTAATATATTATCAGATAATCATTTAAATTTTAAAAGCTTTACATTTTTGAGAATACGCTTTATATATGTTCAAACTAGGACCTTGAATAATATTTATATCAATTACTTTTCATGGTTTATTACATATAGAAAACTATTTATCTTTTTTTAAACATCACTAAGATGAGAATTCAAATATTTGTTAAAATTTTAGGCTTTACAATTAAATTTTGCAAAATTTAAAAAAGAAGGGATTTATCGTTTTTCTTTCAGCAGAACATTAATATTAATTTAAATGAGGAAATGTTAATATTAATTTAAATGAGAAAATATTAATGATTTCAAATCTTGTTTAATTAAATGGGAAGTTAACTTCTGCGAAAGTATTGTAAAGATATTTTATTAGCACTTTATATTTATTAAATGAATTTTATTTTAGAAAAAATCGCCAAGACACTGGGTACTCGACATCCAGCTCTCGTAATTCTAGTAAGCATGACAAGTTTGAAGAATTAAAAAAATTGTCATGTAGAGAGGAAACTAAACGTGGCACTTCTAATGAAAGACGTAAAAGAAGAAAGAACAGAATGTCTTTTGAAAAAAGCGAAAGGAAGTCGATAATGATTAAAAATGACAATAATTTCGACAGAAACTCCATTCAAAAGTTCGATATTGAAAATGAATCCTCCAGTGAAGAATCAGCTGAATGTAAAGTTGTCAGAGAAGACAGTGAATCGAAATCCAATAGAAGGAGGTAAGTTGTTGAAATGTTAAGATAAAATCCACAAAGACCTTATTATAAGTGCTGGAGAAAGAAAGCCTTTAATAGTATTGTATTATGTGCTAAAATTTTTAATACACAATGGTTTAAAAAATGTTGCATTTTTCTTTTGAAACTATTTTTAATCCAGAATGCTTTTTTCCAGAACTAATAAAATTAATAAATTCTTTAAAGTAAAAAAATTAGTTTGTGAACTTTAAAAAAGTATATCTTTAATTCAAGTTTTTTATACACTTTAATAAATACTAAAACACAAAAATAAGAAATCTAGCACATTTAGCACATAAAAAACACTTAATTCTAATAGTCTTTAGTAGTCATTTCGATTTCTTGCCGAATGGATACTAATTAGCTCCACAGAAGTATAACTTTTTGTATTTTTACAGTGGGCGTAAGCATGCTCATCGAAAGTGCAGACAAAGCAGAAATTAATAACAGAATTTGGGTATTGCTATATTATTGATTATTTAGTACAATTCTAGTCATATATATTTCTTTTATACAGAATTAATGGCAACGCAGTATTTATTTCAAAAACAAATTTTTATCGAAAGAGAATGCTAAATAAAATTTTTAAAGTCAAATAAGGAAATATTGTTTCAATGTTGCGGCAGCTTTAATAATCCATATAAGAAAATCAACATATTAAGAATGTGATTTAGTTTGGAGGCTTTGCAAAAGATGGCACACACTAATGTTAGTGTTGTCGAAGACATTCTAATCACAGGTATTATTCCTTATTTTTTTAATATTATTAAATGATATTTAGTCTTTTATTAACAATGGACACAGTAAACATCATGTTTATGCCATTTTTAAATTGGAGCTTCCTGAAGAGCATTTTCGATATATGCGATACTCTTATTTTTTAATGAGAAGAAAACGGCAGCTGAAGATCATAGAATTCTGATAGAAACTTATGGTGATGTTGTTCCATTAATTAAGATATATGAATATTGATTCTGTCGTGGTTGATTCAAAAGTGATGATTTTAATATTAATGATAAAAGCTGGAAAATGCAGATTTGGTAGTATTATTAAATAAAAATCCAGCACAATTCACTTCAGAACTTGCCAGAGAATTACATGTTGATTACAATAGTTATTAAATATTTACGTGATATGTTGCTTATATAAATCAGTTTTTGAGAAAAAAATCTCACTACTAAATTACACTAATAGATTCAACGTTGAAAAAGCATTTTTACACTTCAACATTCAATATTACAACATCTTAACAACGTTTTTTCTCAATGTTTTATACAAAATGAGATCTTGACATGAAAATAATGACAATATAGCATATAGCATATTAATTTTGAATTAACATCTCGGAAACGTTGAATTGTAAATGTTGCCTCAACATCCAAATAAAACAGCAGCGCCTGTAAAGTGCTAAAAAGGCACTTAAAAGCACTTTTTTACGATTTTTTAACGTTTTGTAGTGTGCTTCTTGGTATCTTAAGATTTAGTTTTACATTGAAAAAACATTACAGAAACGTCCTATGTCCGTTGAATTTACAAATCAATGTTAATCTAACATTGACTCGAAATATGCAGTGTAGATTTTATGATTATTTGAATCAATATTTATTCAACATTTATTGAATTTATAAATTTAGATTTATATGTATAATAGATAGATATGTATATGTATAACATATGTAGTTTCGTACGGAAATCTTTGAAGCTCTCGTCAAATGATTTGTGATTCATAAAAATCTTAGAGCGCGACTTTTTAATGGAGTGATGAACATCCACCATCTCTTTGGCCACCGAAATCTGCAAACATTCCGACAGCAGAAAGTTGTAAACTTCATGGATTATTATTTACTTATCCCCAAAATTGAACTAACTAAAAAGTAAATAATTCGTTAGTTCAAATAATTATTTTTTAAATATTCAAAATTGTCATTAAAATTAATGGAATTGATGGAATAGACAATTCACGCGTTTAACACTCTCTCTTCCTAAGGGCGTTTTCACGATTAACCTAAACTATTCCTATCCAGATCTATCCAATCTAAGCTATCACAGAGCAGCTTCTACATTTTTGTATTTCTTTTCCATTCTACTTATCCGTATTTAATCTCAGTTGGTTTTGTTCCATGATCTCTTCCCATCTTCCTTTGTCATAATCAATGACAACTGATTCTACGCATATTGTCTCTCCACTTGCACATACATGTACACACATACATACACAGATGAACACTCGTCCCATGACAATATTCTCTTGCAGTACAAAAATGTAATTAGCTTTTAATGAGTTTATTAATTTGTAACTTGTAATAGTTAATCATCACCAGCAGTTTGTAAATTAGATTTAATGATTTTTCTTTCATGTATTAATAATTGTAATAGAATTATTATGAACTTTTATTAAATGATAAGTTTGCGTCTCTAATAATGGATTACATTATTTAATTAGCAAGTAGCGTTTTTAGCTATATATCATATTTTATTCATGTAATTATTGCTCCAAATCTATTCTAATATAGACAAAGATTAATGATTTGGACTTTTTTTTCACTTTCTTCCATTATTAAATTTCACGTGCGTTTCTTTGAGCTCTTAAACAAAAAGTAAAATAATTAAACGGTTATCCACACAATCAATTTTTATACAACTAATTACATTAATGTAACTTTCACATATCAACAATAGATTGTTTACCAATAAATTTTAGATGTTAACCAACTTAAATCTCTCTCTTAATTTAAAGCTCAAGATTTCGTAATCATCACTTCTGCTTTACAAAGATTGCACGTGGTTCTGAGTTGTAGAGATTAAGTTACATAACTCGAAATTTGGACCGACGATCGCACTGCTCGTCAGAAACAAATGTTATAGGTAGAGTTCAGAAAAAGGACAGGATAACGTAAAATTCAGATACCCGCACACTCGTGCATATGGATCTGAATTGGTTCCGCGGGTACACACTAATTCGGGTACTCCCAAAATCGCATACGATACAGGTACCCGAGAAACCATCTCAATGCGGATCTATTATATGATACAGATATTTGTGCATAATTTTGTTAATTTTAAAGATTTATGCTTTAGAATCGTTTATAATAATTCTCGTTTGTAGTTAATTAGTTTAAATTATATACTAACTTTTAAAATAATTAACTATAAACGAAAGGAAACAATTTTGAATTAAGATATGTTATTAATATTATTGAGGATTTCACGAATGCTTTCTATATAAAGATAATGCGTTTCACGGGTTTTCTTCGTGTCCAGACCATTAGAATGCCAATGTCTCGTAAACCTTAAAGTCCACTTCATCAGGCTGAATCTCACCTTAATGAAGTGGACTGCAAGCTTCACGAAACGTTGGCATACTAAGAATGGAACTGAACACAAAGAAAATCTGCGAAATGCATAATTTTTATATACATGTATGTTACTAATTTTTTTCTTCTTTGCCCTAAAGTTAGATGACTGTCACAGAAAGACTGTCACAAATAGAAGACAGACAGGTTGTAATACTGCCACAGACAGACAGATAAACTGCCAGACGATCACAGCCAAACAGACAGATAGACTGTCAAATTGTCGCAATAAGATGAACAGACAGACTGTTAGACTGTAACAGACAATGGGACAGACTGTTAAACTACCACAGACAGACAAACTGAATGACAGACTGTCACAAACAGATGGACAATTTGTCAGAATGTCACAGAATGACAGTCAGTCTGTCACAGACAGAAAGACTGTCAAACTGTTACAAACATACAGACAAATAGTCAAATTGTCATAGCCAAACAGACAAATTGTCAGAATGTCGCAGCCAGACAGACAAACTGATAGACAGTCACAGACACAGAGAGACTGTCAGACAGTCACAAACACACAGACTGTCAGACTGTCACAGACAAACCGACAGACAGAATGTCAGACTGTTACATACAGACAGACAGAATGTAAAATCTGTGACACAGCAGACAGACAGACTCAAACTGTCACAGACAGCAAGACACATTGTCAGACTGTCACAGACAAACAGATTGTCAAAACGTCACAAACAAATGACAGACTGTTACAGACAAACTATCAGACTATCATAGATAGACTGGCAGACTATTACACACAGACAGACAGGCAGACTGTCAAATTGTCACAGAAAGACAGATGATCAGACGATCACAGACAGACAGACAGACAGACAGATTGTCGGATTGTCACAGACAGATAGACTGTCAGATTGTCATGGACAGACAAAAGACTATCAGACTGTTACAGACAAATAGATAAACAGCCAGACAGACAACCATAAACACACAGACAGACATGCTGTCAGAATGTCACAGAAAGGCAGTCAGACAGTGAGACTATTACATACAGACAATCAAACTGTCACAGACAGAGTGTCAGTCTGTCACGGATGGACAGACAAACTGTCAGATTGTCACAGCCAAACACATTGACAGACTGTCACAGACAGTCAGATAGACTGTCAGACTGTCTCACAGATAGACAGATTGTCAGACCATCACAATCAGACAGACGGACGGCCAAACAAACTGACTATCAGACTACAACAGAGAAACTGATTGTCCTACTGTTACAGACAGATGGATAGAATGTCAGACTGTTATAGACAGACAGACACACTGTCAGATTGTCACAGCCATACAGACAAACTGACAGATAAACTGACCGTCTCAAACGTAGACCGTCTCAAACGTAGACTGTCTCAAACGTAGACCGTCTCAAACAGACAGCCTGTCATAGTGTCACAGACAGACAAACATATTGTCAGACTGTCACAGACAGACAGACTGTGAGACTATCACAGAGTGTTAGACTGTCACAGTCAGACAGACTGTCAGAATGTCACAGACAGATGGACTGTCAGACTGTCACATATAGACAAACTGTCAGATTGTCACAGACAGACAGACAAATATACTGCCAGATTGTCACTGACTTTCAGTCTGTCCCTGACACATAGACAAACGGATCATCTTAAACTGTCACAGAAAGATAGACACATTGTCAGACTGTCACAGATAGACACACATACTGCCATACTCACAGATTAACACATAGACTCTTCAACTGTCACAAACAAATAGGCAGACTATTAAACTGTTTCTTACACATAGACAGACAGACTGACTCAAACTGTCACAGACAGAAAGATTCTTACGTAGATGGATAAACTGTCCGTCTGTACGTGACAGACTGTCAAACTGTCACAGCTACATAAAGCTATATGAGTCTGTCACAAACAGATAGAGTGTCAGACAGACGGATAGACTGTGAAATTGTCACATACAGATAGACTGTTAAACTGTCAAAGACAGAGAGACTGTCAGACTGCCTCTGACACACAGGCGGATTGACAGACTGTCAGACTCAGATGGTCAAGACAAACAGATTGTTAAACTGTCTCAGACAGACAGACAACCTGTCAGACTGTCCCAAACAAATAGACAGACCGTCAGAATCACTGACAGACAGACAGATAGACAGACAGAATATCAGATTGACCTTAGCACAGACGAACAGACTGTTACAGACAAACAGACTGTCAGACTGTTACCAACATACAGACTGTCAGAATGTCACAGACCTACAAAGGATCAGACTGTCACTGACAGATAAATAGACAGACTGTCAGACTGTCTCTGTCACACAAACAGACAGACCGACTTACTGTCACAGAAAGACCGATACACTGACAGACTGTCACAGACAGACAGACTGACTGTCAGATTGTCACAGACAGACTGCCCTACTGTCACAAACAGAGAGACAGATTGACGGACTGTCACAGACAGACTATCGAACTGTCACAGATAGACAGACAAACTGTCAAACTGTCACAAATAGACAGTTAGACAGTGAAACTATCACATACAGACTGGCACAGACAGATAGAGTCAGACTGTCACAGACAAAACAGACAGACATATTGCCAGACTATCAGAATATCTCTGACACACAGACAGTTTCAAATTGTCACAAACAGACAGAGACTATCAGATTGTCACAGACAGACAGATTGTCAATACGTCACATACAAACTATGAGACTGTCACAGGCAGATTGTCACTGACAGACACAATCTGTCAAGCGGTCACATACAGACTGTCGAACTGTCACAAACTGTTAGACTGTCACAGACAGAGAAACAGAGTAATTACGTTAATTTTGCGATAATCCACATAGAATCTTATTGTATCATCTTTATTTTTAACTAATACTGGCGAGGTTTATGGATTCCTCAATTACCCCTTTGTCTTTCCATTTCCATAATTATTTATCCACCTCTTTTCCCATTTGCAAAGGGATACGATGAGGTACTTGCTTGATGGGAGAAGAATCTTTCACATTAATAACATGTTCCCCAAATTTACAATTCCCCGCAATAACATGAGAAGATATATAAAATTCGTACAGAAAACTGATTGCTC
Source organism: Acromyrmex echinatior (assembly GCF_024713525.1). Classification (NCBI taxonomy): domain Eukaryota; kingdom Metazoa; phylum Arthropoda; class Insecta; order Hymenoptera; family Formicidae; genus Acromyrmex; species Acromyrmex echinatior. The sequence continues at coordinate 1,565,760 of NC_141864.1, forward strand.
TCTTTTTTGAGATTCTCTAAATAGCGTGAGTTCTCTTTAAAAAGCGTCATCAAATTCGACGGAACTCCAGCCGCAATACTTTCTACATTTAAAATCAGTGTCATATCAGAAACTGAGAAAAATGCTATCAAAAATATTTTGTAAATTAAGTAATTTAAGAAAATCGACACCCAAATACAATTATCATTTATTTCGGCTATTAACATATCTCAACACAATATTTTGCAAGTCAAACTTTTATTATAGTTTTGTATCTAATTGGTACTTGTTCCCCCGTGGAATATTTAACATTACAGTTGTCAATTATAATTTTCGATTTATACAATTCAAATTACTATTTATAATTGAAATATCGGAGCCCGTATCAATTCTAAGAAAAGACAAGACATTTTATCATTAAAACTTATGAAAAGAAGAGCATAAAAACTACAGCACAAGGTATTATTTATGATATTTAATTATCATTACATTAATAAAACATTAGACGTTTCGGCCACAATCCAGCCATCTTCAGTAAATTCACAATATTCTTATTAAATAGATATTTGTTTTTTTTTACAACTTTTTAATGATATGACTTACAAGGGAATACAACCAGTTGTATGTCGCCGATTTAAATGAGCTTTTAGTATGTTGTTCTACAAACAAAAATAAGAGACACTTATTTTTTTATACGTGCTGAGTCGTAGGAGTCGTTAAGGGGGTGAAATCCTCTCTTAAAAAAAATCGGTTTTTTTCTTTCGAAGCGAATATCTTCGAAATTATGAGAGATAGAAAAAAAATTCTAGAATAAAAATTGAATGGTTGCAAGTACTTTATAACTATAATAAAACAAATTTTTTAAATTGTTTTTAATTTATTTATTGTATACCCCCATTCTCTACTCTTATTTTCAAAAATTTTATAATTTTTTATATGACCAAAATTAAAGAGCATTTTATGCTGAAAACAATGTGTATTTAAATCATGTTCCGAAAAACCATTTTTGAGATATGAACGAAAACGTCTCTATACGCGCTTCGTACCTACGTATTCGTCTCATACCGCGTTGGTTGCACAAAATAGCGATAAAGGCAACACAGTTTATCACAGTGCAGTAGTGACTATTGAAATAAGTTTTGTAAATAATAATAATAATAACAATAATAATAATACCAACAGCAACAGTGTCTTTGTTAACCTGCTAAAATCAAAGTCAAATACTTGATACACTGCCAAAAACTAACAATAACTTTAAAATTATTGTATCGTAGAATTGCAAATAAAGAAAGTAAAACAAATTATATATATGTATATACTAGCCAATTTACTGAAGTAATATATAATTAATTACTTATTTTAAGTATTAATTGTAAGAGTACTGAACAACAGTGTTTTTAATACTTATTGTTAAAATAAGTAATTAATTACTGTCTTTCAATATTAGTCAATATTAGATTTTTATTAATATAATATATTTGTATTAATATAAAATGTCAATAATCAATTTGGTATTTGTTTTTATTTTGTATTTATACTACAATTAAAACGTGAAAACCACCTATTGTGTCTTTCTTAGACATTGCTTAAAATTATCTTTTTACAATGTATACATATAAATCATTACAATATTTACGGTTCATGCAGATTACAAATATGATTATGGAAAAAAAATAGGTTATATAGAAAAATTTTTTGCATCATGCGCAAGTAATTACAGCTATTTCACCACAAATATCACATGTTGCTTTCGAATGTTTTTTAAAACATCGACCGGTGTGTCAAATTCTCCTGGCCTATGTTTCAAATATTCACTTTTGTACCAAGCGTATTTAAACAAATTAGTAAATCATGGTGATGAAAACTGATTGTATGTTAATGATTATAATTTTAAAATAGCGTTTTTAGAATGAAGTTTTACATCAAGATCTAAAAGCATGACTATATCTGAAAAATGCTTGACGAAATTCTTTCATAAACGGAATCCAAAAACATGTAATGGTTGTATTTTTCCTGTTGTTCCAGCCGATATAGTTAATAAAACAATCTTGTGTAGAATCTGGTCTATTACTTTGAATTATATCCGGACAATGATCAGTCCACGAATCTAATAATAAAACTGAATTTGGTCCAACATTTGGATAATATATTTCCCTTACCCAATTTTCAAAATGATTAGATGTTAATTTACCAGATTTTAACGACATAATAAAAATATTATTTACAATAAACATCGTTTCTTGTACCCTAAGACCTAATATCCCACTAGGTTCTTTTAATACTATAAGAAGTGAAGATAATAATCTACCATCGGCTGAAATAACAGGTTGTATTGTATAACTGTGCGTAATCGCAGATATTGATTGTGCTACAGACTCTACTTTTTTTACATTTTTCTGTTACCAACTGTACCAGCATGCAATTCTAATTGAAAACTACTTTGGTCCAAATTATACATATTTTCAATTCCATAACAGTCAATATTATAATATTTTTAATAAACCTATTGCTGTCTGCTTGTAAAGCTACCTTTGACATTAAAGCTTTTTAGTTATAAATTTCGTAACTTTTCTAGATACAATTTGATGTGCGAGCTTAAATCTTCTAATCCATTCGTGTGATGCTTTAAAACCTAATAAGTTTACTTGTTGTTGCGCTTGCAAAGCCAATCGTGTAATATCAATATCATGGATCATTGTCCCTTTACGAATAGCTTCAATAAATTTATTTAACTTGTACACTGAAATTCGTTCAAACTTTTCAAGTCTACCACCTACATTCATTTGCTTTTTCCATCGTCGCAATTGGTCTACTGACATTACTTTCCGAATTCTTGATTTTACAGATTCAATTGTTCTCGGCTTTAATTTACTACTTCTCCAATATTCAACTGCTCCTTTTTTATATTCTGCTGAAATATCGTCGATGTCACAAATCATTTCGTTTACATTGTATGCGTAATTTTCTTCTTCATCTAAGAGTTCTATTTCTTGTGCTTCTAGTACATATGAGTTTAAAAAATCCAACGATTCTTCTTGTTCAATTTCATAATAGTCTTCGTACATTTCTTTTATCATCTTTTCCATTTTTCTCTGCATTGTAACTTCTTCTGTTGTTATAGGACTTTCTGGAAAGTCCACGACAGACAACAGTATTATTACATTTCGTGGATTAAATCGCATTATTTTTTAAAAATTATAAATATTATTTACATGTCCATTTCCAATATAATAATTACTAAAAGAAAGAGAGAATAATTCTTATTATCTATTTCATAATAAATTTGATATCTTCTTATTTGGTTATCCTTCAAAGGAATTCGTTGAACAAGGGAAAAAACAATTTTGTACAATGTATATATGACGTCTTCCTACAAGTGTTTTAAAAATATTATCAAATTATAAATATACTATTTCATCAAATCCTAACAGGTTGAATACTATTTTTCACCTAGATTAATAAGACGCAATGTTTTGCAATACATTATTCATGTTGACATTGAACACTGCAATTAGCTACTGTACGATCAACATATGATGCAGTTATAAAAACTAATATACTTATTAGCCAATTAGTATCATGAGCAACTAGTACTTATTCAAAATAAAACACGAAACTGAATTCATTCCAACGATTTGCCTCTTTTTATATTTATGTGTCAATAACATACGCAAACAAAAATTATCTATGTCAGCAAATCTACATATTTTTTACATCGCCTTATCAATACGTTATTAATGTCAACATTAAATAGAATTAGCTGCTCTACGATGAAAATGAAATGAATAATGTTGGCGATCTTGCATGCAGGATGAATTTGTGATAGCACGGCCATGCGATCACCGTTCCAAGCGTTCCCGCGGTATGATTGCTTCGAGGGCACTTGGTCGAGAAAAATGAGATTTTCTTTGCTTTTCAAACTTTATTTAAACAAATCTCAAATGCGGGCGGACGTGTTTCACAGTAGATGCGGAAAGGATCTCAACGGTGCAGTAGCGCGATAAAAAACTATTCAGCGCGAGGCGAGACACATGCTGTCGACGAGACAATCAGAGCGGCCATTATGATTTGAGTGTACCGGATCGATTACGCGCGACGCATGCGTCGCTTAATAATCGACATCTCGGGGATTGATCGATTCTTTATCGGGTGATGTGACTAGACGCCATAAACGATAAGGATACCGAACACGCCGCCCGCCTTGAAAGAGTTAACTTTCAATGTGGTATACAAGCATGAACTCTTTAACATAAAATACGAATTGCTCCGATGCGACTCAATATCGCATCTAGTCATTGCACTGAAAATCAACAAAACTTGACATCTAAATATGCAAACTGAAAAACAATATATAATAATAAATTATTTTTATTTAATGGTAAAGAGAAGTTTGATATACTTAGAAGGTAATAGTTGAAGGCACTTAAACCTAAATGCTTAATAACGTATAGACTAAGTTTCGACTGGTAATATTGATAGCTTAGACAGGTTTCACGTAGGAACCCTTGGCAGTCTTCACAGTTGCGATGCGAGCGATGCGTCGGGACCGGGATGAACCTCTTGGACCCGCTCTATTACCCACTGAAGTGTAGTTCGGCTGTTTTATGAGCACAAGTTGATTAGTTGACAACTGAATTCCCTTGTTAACCATCCATTTGGTTCGTGCTTGTAGAGAGAGAAGATACTCATTACTCCACCTGCGCCAAAAATGCTGCCGGGTTTGCTCTACGCCATCGTTTTGTTGTTGCCACCGCAGCAGCCTATTTTCGTTGACGTCGCTCAAGTCAACGCAAAGAAGACCATGCAAAGTCGTGCCAATCAAGAAATGTCCCGGACTTAGGTACGCTAGGTCGTTAGGGTCAGCGCTTAACGATAAGAGGGAACACGAAGAGGATCGCCTCTATTTCACAGAGGGTCGTTTGCATTTCCTCAAAGGTCAAATGAGCTTTTCCCATGATCCGAGTCATATGATATTTGGCAGATTTCACGGCTGCCTTTCACAAACCTTCAAAATGGGGTGCATTAGGCGGGATGAAGCTCCATGAAATTTCCAACTCGCGCAGAAAATCTTTAATCTTGGATTAGATTTGTTGATCATTATATATTAGGTTGGTGCATATGAAATGTCGGATTTTAAGTGAATATATAAAACTGCATATCTTTTTTCAAAAGCTATTTATTTAATCAAAATATGCTCCATTTGTTTCAATATACTTTTCCCAACGAGATTTTAATGCATAGATGCCTGTCTTAAAGAAATTCTGATCTTTAGAATCAATAAATTCTGATATGGAATTTTTCAGTCTTCATTTTCTGTCTTCATTTTCATACTGTTTAGCCTGTAAAAACTATTCTAAATGTTTAAAAAAATGAAAGTTGGTTGGCGAAAAATCCGGTGAATAAGCTGGGTGCAGCAAAATTTCATATTTTAATTCATTTAATTTCGCAATTGTTTTGTATGATATATGCGACCGAGCGTTGTCGTGGAGAAGTATTGGGCCATGCCGATTAACAAGTGATGGGCGTATAATTTTCAATTTTTCATGCATTTCATCAATGTACTGGCAGTACTTTTCGGCTGTAATTGTCTACCCAGTTCGAAAGAATGAATAATGAATTACTCCAGTCACATTCCACCAAACTGTTATTAAAATTTTCCGTAGATGAAGTGATGGCCTTGGAGTATGAGCACAAGCCTAATTCCTATCAAGCCACCGAGCACATCTTTTCCTATTGTCGTAAAGAACCCATTTTTCATCACAAGTAATAATCCAATCGAAAAATGGCTCTAAATGAAATCGGGTTAGTAATGATGAGCATATGTTCAATCGATCCAGCTTATTTCGCTCTATTAGTTCGTGCGGTTCCCATTTATCCATTTTTTTCACCTTGTCAATTTCAGAAAGGTGTCGCAATATCGTTGTATGGTCAACTTTCATTCTAGTAGCAAGTTCCCTTATAGATACAGTTGAATTCGTTTCCACCAATGCTTTCAGAGCATCATTTTTCACAGACGTTTTGGATCTTCCACGCGATTCATTTTGTAAGGAAAAATCACCAGACCGAAATTTTTCAAACCAACGCTGCACTTTTCGATCGTTAACAGTATTTTCCCCAAATGCCTGGTTTATATTGCGTGCAGCTTTTGCAGCATTATTTTAAGTTGATACTCATATAAAAAAATTACATGAATATCAGTTGAATATCCTTACGAAATTCAAAACAAATAACAAAATGGACTTTTGAGAAAATCTTCTTTGTTGAAATGTGACTCTGGTAATGGACAATGCGACTATAAATGAGGTTATGCCAAAAATAAAAGCATAACGAAAACAGGGAGACAAACGTTCATATGTAAAGAAAATCCGACATTTCATATGCATCAACCTAATATATCGTATAATTCTTGAATTTGTTGATGAGCGCCCACAAAGGTGGTTCCATTATCCGAATACATGTGCGTGGGTCTACTTCTACGAGAAATGAATCGCTTAAGGCGGTAATAAATGCTTCAGACGTAAGGTCACTTATTAACTCTAGGTGGACCGCTTTCGTGGCGAAGCACACAAAAAGCGAAACGTACGACTTGTGACTCCGCGCGTTTCGAAACTTTCCCTCACGTAACAAGAGCGGCCCGGCATAGTCTACGCTGCAACGAGAGAAAGGTCTAGAGACGCTAACTCGACTGGCTGGTAATGAGCCCATTAAGACTTCAGATTGATTAGGTTTAGCCCTAAAACAGATAATACAATGATAGCGGCCAAAAGCGCTGGCGCACGAAAGCCATCGTGACTTGCAGACCCGCGTGCAAGTTTCGTATGTGTTTGCGCTCTATAATACGTTGAGTTAATATATGTTTGCGTGGCAGGAGAATTGGATGGCACACATTGAACGCGATAAGATATTACTAGAAGCGTTTACAATTTCGTTTTTGACTAGCGCTTGATACTCGCGATAGAATGCTCGCTATTGCACCGTTCTGCAAATACAATTTAAAGCAATACGTAGGGCACTATTTATATTTTGAGTCTAAAAATAAAAAAACAGTAATTTGACATTGAAAATGACTTTATTGTTTTTCAAAATATTCTCCTTTATGATCTATACACTTCTGCATGCGTTCGAACCACTTGTCAAAGCATTTTTTCCATTCCGCTTCAAACACCTCCAAAACATGGTTTTTGAATGCATCAACGGCTTCTTCTGCCGACGAAAATCGTTGTCCACGCAATTTATTCTTGACGTTCGGGAACAAAAAGAAGTCATTTGGTGCCAAATCAGGACTGTACGGCGGATGACCCATTAATTTGATTTTTTGAGTGCTCAAATAGTCGGTTGTTAGACGAGATGTGTGACAACTGGCATTGTCTTGATGAAGAATGATCCGGCGGCGCTTGTTTGTTTTCCTTATTTCACCGAAGACTTTCGGCAAACAAATGGTTGTGTATCATTCAGAATTGACTGTTCTACGTTCCTCTAAAGGGACTGTTGCCACATGACCAGTTTTTCCGAAAAAACAGGCGACCATTTGTTTCGAAGTGCTTCGAGCGCGAACAACTTTTGTTGGATTTGGTTCATCTTGAAACACCCATACAGTCGACTGCTGTTTAGTTTCCGGCTCATACGCATAGATCCATGATTCGTCACCTGTTACAATCTTATACACGTCTTTTGAAGCACCGCCATTGTATTTCTTAAGCATTTGTTTGCACCAATCGACACGAGCATCTTTTTGAGATTTTGTCAGATTATGTGAGATCCAACGAGAACAAACCTTTTTCACGGCTAAATGATCATGCAATATTTTATATATGCTGGTGGAACTAATGCCTAAGGTTGTCTCAATCTCGCAGTATGTCACATGACGATCTTGCATTATTAGTTTTTGCACAGCATCAATGTTTTCTGACATAACAACTGATTTTGGATGACCTTCACGACTTTCGTCGGTGAATGAACAGCGACCACGATTAAATTCGTTATATCAGCGTTTCACAGTGGCAAAGGATGGAGCTTTATCGCCAAAAGTGGAAGTAAGTTGATCGATGCACTCCTGTCTTGATAATCCACGTCGAAAGTCGTAATAAATCATTGCACGAAAATTTTCACGAGTTAATTCCATTTTTTCGCTGAGACGCAATTTTCAAGTAACTGTAAACAATACAAATCGCGCTCAAATAACAAAACGTTCTGAAGAAGGTTGTGGTCAAAAATATCAAACTTTGTAATGAAAACGTCAGATGGCACCTGACGACACTCAGTGTTGCCAAGGCTCAAAATATAAGTAGTGCCCCTCGTAGATGTTTCAACGGGGGATACGAAATCAGATATCGCGTGCTCCCGATGCGGCTTGGATAATCGCAAACAATACGCTATGATGCGACATATTTTATTTAAATTAGAATACTTATTTAACAAATCGTCGACGACGCAAGGATGGGAAGTGGAAACGACTACGTGGATTTTCCTTTGTTCGGGAAGATCGTTATTCAAATGCGTGAAGACATTGGGCGGCCAGTGTTTTTCATCCCATTTTAGAAATTCGGGGCCATTCCACCACCTCTCAGCATTGATCACGTCGCAAGGATTTAGCCCTCGCGACAATATATCGGCAGGATTGTCGAAGGATGCGACATGACTCCAGTGTGATTTCTGTTAGGCGCTGAATTTCGCCCACCCTATTTGCCACAAAAACTGACCACCACCGTGAAGAGGAGGTTATCCAGTTTAATGCAATCGTCGAGTCCGACCAAAGATAAGTCGGGCATTTCGAGAGTTCCAATGACTCTCTGACCTTGTTAATTAAGCGCACCAATAGCAAGGCGGCTGACAACTCTAATCGCGATAACAAAACGGTCTTGAGCGGCGCGACGCGAGATCTTGAGCACAGTAACTCAGAGTGATAGTCGTTAAGTCGCTTGGTGCGAAAGTATATGCAAGCTCCGAACGCGCGCTGGCTGGCGTCACAAAATCCGTGCACTTCCACGATTGATTGATGGACATTGAGTTTAACATATCGAGGAATTTTTAGTTGATTCAGATCACCCATCTGTGACCTGAAAGCGATCCAGCGAGTGTGGATGTCCTGAGGAACGGACTCGTCCCATTGGATGGCCAATTGCCACAAATCTTGCAGGATGAGTTTTGCGATCACAATGACCGGACCCAGAAGGCCAGAGGATCGAATAATTTAGCGACCTCGGAAAATATGACCCGTTTTGACACAACATGACTTCTGTCTCAAGTTTGCAGAGAAACTGGAATATATCCTGACAGTGATTCCACTACATGCCCAGAATCCACGAATCCGCAGTATTATTTCTGGTAATGACTGGCACATGGTCACGATTGTCATCTATTTCCAATAATTCAGGACAGTTTGAGACCCATTTGCTTAACTCGAATGCTCCTAATTTTAACAGTTGAATAGTTTCATCGCGAATTAGTTTTAATTCGTCGACTGTATCCGCCCCGGTGAGCATGTCATCGATATAAAAATCCCGAAGAACGCATGCTGAATCGCGAGTGAACTGATGAGTGTGCTGCTCAGCCAAATGCTTAAGGCATCTGGCCAAAACAGAAGTACCGTAAGTGACGGTAATAAGTTCGGACGTATCGACATTAGCAGAGAGATCATCGCCAGAGAATTCTCTGCAGGCGCGTCTGAGACGGATGCACTAAAATCTGCCGATACATTTTTATGACGTCAGCGGTGATGACATAAGCGAAAAAACGGAAACGCATCAAAATTGAGATCAAATCTTATTGAACGGTCGGTCCCACTAGCGCGTCGTTTAACGATACGCCGGAACTGCTGCGGCAAGATCGAATACGACACGGATTTTCGATGTTTGCTCACCGCTTTGAAGACGCAATGATGGGGGAGATAAAATGATATTGGTTCTTCCGCAATGGGTGGCTCTAGCCGTCGCATATGTCCTAATGATAAATATTCGTCAAGAAACGCCGCGTATTGAATTTTAAGCGTAGGATCGCGCTTGAAGCGCTTCTCAATGCCCCGCAATCGCTTGAGAGCTGCTTCACGCGAATTGCCAATGTTATTTAACATTTGCTTCCTGATCAGAAGCTTGATCGTATATCTACCCTGAGAATTTTAGCGAATACCGCGTTGTTCATTAATTTATCTAAATTTTTCTCGAAATTTATCTCGAAGCGCGAGTTCTGAAATTTGTATTGAGTTCAATATAATCGCCATGGAGATTGCGCGAATTGTAGTACTCGATGAATCTTTGCTACGCGAAGACGAGTACATTGCTGCAGGTTGCGGTAATGGATGACGTAACGCTATTTATCGTACAGCGATTTATCGTCGCTAAAAGTTTAACCTCGCGCTTGTCGGGCGGCTTATCACGCGTCGGACAGAACGGCAGGTCAGTGTGCAGGTCGTGTAGATGTTGTGGATACTCGAGATCGACTTCGAGAATGTAATCGATGGATGAATCCAGCAATCGCGCTCACGTCAAAATTCGCAGCGTCTTCGACCCATTGAAATTCGGCGTATAGCAATGGTTGACACATCGCCCATCCGTATAAATTGTTAACATCGTAGTACGTCAAGTACGATGACGGTTTCGATGAGTCGTACGAACGCATGTACTTGCTATTAGCCTGTGCGTACCTACCGGAACATTGACTGAGACCACCGCGTATACCGCGCTCGATGAACATGATCATATCGATGTCGGTGAGCAACTCGAATCTTATACGCGTATGTTTTAGCATCGCGTCCCACGTGAAACCAGGCAATGTATAGTAATGCGCGGGATCGAGACCGTAACTCGCGACACAACTTTCGCGGAAATTTCCAAAAATGTCAGCCAATAACAAAACATCGGTTTTCAAGTACAGATCACTGTACGCGCCGAGCATTTGAATGGAGAATCGCTTCCAGACGTTCGCGGCGTGAGCGTAATCGCTCTCGGATACTGTATCGCCCGTTAACGAATTGAAAAATGATTCGCGCGGTGGTAAGCGCGTGTCCTGTAATTTTTCGACACAGTCAACGTACGGAAAGACACCTTTACGAGTCAGTAATTCAAATTCTTCATCCGATAGTGTTGAAAACTTGGAACGTACGATTTTTTATTTGTCTCTGCTTAAAAACGACGTCAATTTATCGAGGCTTGCGTTTAGAAATTTGAAAGAATCGATGAATCGTAATTTTATGCATTTTCGCGAGTCTGCTCTCTTAGCGGTATCTTGAACATGTTTAGTGAACGAAATATATTTTTCTTCTTTGGTTATCGTCAACACATCTACATGTCCTTCGAATGCGGTAGCAATTTCTTTCATTATAAAATGCGCGTCGTAGCCCGATAAATTGTGAAAAACGATTGGAATATAAAATGAATTTTTATAATTAAGATTGCAGTTTGCATGCGCTGGACCACGGAATCTACCGGTGAGATGACAATGATCACGGACCCGCGTATCGTCCGGCGCGAACGATTTCTCGCAAATATGACAACGCGTCGCGCTACGGTACGCCTCTAATTGTTCTTTCGACAACGTTTCCATGAGTTGGCAGATACTATATTTTTCACTCGATGCGCTAAATCGTTGAGTTGTCGCGCGAATTACGCTATACAGTCTTCATCGCGACGGAACCGATATGACGATAATGCGTTGTTGTACGAACATTGCACAGTATCTTTTAGTATCCTATACTAAATATCTCGTGTCGTTGATACGATGACGCATTTTCCCTATCAAGTTCCATCTTCCGTAGAACGCACTCCAAGTCAGCGTAGACAATGAATGGGGCGCTCTGCTTATTGCAGTGATTCTCAAATTCGAGTCACTTATCGTCCACGCTCGGCAGTCGGATAACGGAGTCGTTGATCTTCTCGCAGTCCATTACGTGCGATTGCAATTTTTCGTTGATACTGAAGTAGTGCAAACACTTGAAAAAAAGAAAAAAATAACTATTACTATTATTTTATTAGTAAGACGAAAAATTATAATAATTTTTCATATACACTTACCGATCGCAGAAAAATTTCTTGTTTTTCCCACTAATCTACGAGTTCACGAGACGAGATAGGTTTTTTATCCACGCAAAATGTCCAACACCGTCGTTGCGTAGATCTTGCACGTACAACATATTGACGTATTTCTCCTTCTTTTCATTGGTGAGTCGCAGAGGAAGGACCTATTTATTCTCGATGCCATACACGTTGATCGACATCGCGTTCAACCGTTCGAATTTAGAAATGTCTTTTAAAGTCACTGGAAATTCAATGTTTGCGAGATTCAATACTGTCGTATAATGCGGATACGACGATTCCCGATCCGTATACTTTTCGGATACAGCGCGGCGACTATGCGAAGCACGCATTGTCCGTCGTACGCACACTGATCACCGCTCGTTTCGTCGCTATTTCCCACGGCACTTTGGTATGACATCCCGTGCGCATGGGATTTAATTTGTTCACGTTGATAATCAAATTCACTATACGTGACAATGCCCATCTGCTGTCACGTTCTTGGAAACTCTTCGGGCGATGCTAGGATAGACTTGATGACACGCTGCTCGTACCACTCGCGCAAATCGGTGTATCGGTATATCTCGCTTCTTTGTAATTATGCTCTTATGAGCACGTTTAATCTTCGTTATCCTTCGTCACTGTTGAACGCGGTGTTCACTTTTACGCTACCGTATCTTTCTACAGCGTTTCGTACACGCTCGAACACTATTTCTCTCGCGTCTTCCAAAAACCGCCGCAGCTCAATGTGATTAGAGTTTATCACAGCACCTGTCGATATACGGCTTTCAAACGCGACGTCGATCTCTCGCCAGACGAGAGATCTTTCGTCGCGATTCGCGTACTCGCCACTCGCGTACTCGCCACCAACGTGCACGAAACGTCGCTCCAATTGCAATTTTGCACCCGCGAGTCGCGCGATCCTCGCCACCACGGATTGTCTGTGTCCAACGGCGAGACGCGGACGCTTGGCACGACAAAGTTCTTGGAGCCACTCGATGCACTCGTCGCATCGTTGCAGCCACGCGAAACACTCCACCAGAATAGCGACTTGGCCGCACTGTTCCAACAATTCGCGTTCCACTTGCTCGTGATTTTCCATGCCTTTTTTTTTACAGTCTTTAGATCACACTCTTCCACGGAACACTTGCACATGACTCGTTCACACACGTTGCAGCACCGTGACATATCTAAAATGTCATAACGTTCTAACACTTTTTCATTATATTTGTTTGCGAAAGTGCACTGTTCACATTCAAAACATTCATCGTCACATCTATCGAAAAATAGTTTTTTCGCGATCACGAAACTTCATTCATATATTGTCGATAATCAGCAGTTCGACGCACTTTTCATTACCCGCAGGAATCTTAATGCATATGCACCAACCTTGGCTCTTATCTGTGATTTTCTTCACCCAATAATAATCATCCTTTATTACTTGAACATTTCTATTCCACCAATGTCTCTTTTCATATTCATCGTCCTCGTAACATTTGTCTCGTAACCGTGGATACACTTTCTGTCGCGCGAGTAAAGACCAGTCAGAAACAGGCTCTCTAATATCTATTCCATGTTTCTCACCACGTATACCTAATTCGCGATCGCGTAGAAATTGCACTAGCGATATTCGCGCACCTGTGTCTCTTTTTTGCAGATTACCGAGAACATATAGAACATTGTCTACATTATAGTCTTCCCACGTATTTCCCAGTGTAGTGTTTCGCTCACAATATTTTCGCTCACTATTCGCAATAATTTTTTCAATGTATGCAGTGTGGGCACTTGTTGCACCGAAATATAATAATATATGTATGTTGGCAGTCTGCAATTCGTGCAAGATCGACCGCTCAGCGCGTCAATATCATGCTTCCTTACGAGATACAATCCTGCGATATCAGTATCAGTCAAACGGACCATGCATGCTGCACATATACTTAAAACACCAACCATATAATAACATAATTAGACAGTGTTTAGTACGGCCGTTCAGTGCATGGATTTCTAAAGATGGCACAAATTTTTCTATGTAATTTGTATGCTCGCTCAAATCGCTAGCATAGCCAGCGTCGTCTGATAATATTTCTTCGTCGGAATTGATTTCTTGGTCCATTATTTCTTCGAAATTCACTTCTTCGAGCACTTCGAACACTTCGTCTCTGATATTCGCGAATTGTTCCGGATCCACGTTTCAAATATATTCGACTACGTTGGCTATGTTCGCACGATGGTTAGCCATATTTATGCTTATCGTCAATAACTGAAGCGATCAATTCGTTCGTCTTCCAGGACACCAACTATGATGTCGAGCACTTATGATCTATTATATATTTCGTTACGTCCAGTGAACTCCAAGATTTCTTTGTTTCATGAAAATTTCGACAAAACAATCGTTAATACAAAGCGTAAAACATAAAACTTGAGAGCTTTAATAGTCATCGATCGGCGAGCGTGATAATATTCAAGAAACGTATTAGAAAATCTTCCCAACGATATTGGAAACATAAACAAAAATATAGATCCTCGCCAGATCCACGGCAATAAAATTTCCGACAAAGGTTACAAACCATGCAGAGAAAATTCTATTTATACACGATCGGTTCAATAAGTACAAAATCTAAATGTGGATCCTGTGTAGATAAAGACTCATATTTCCAAACGCGTAAAAGCAAGTTGAAGGATGTTTTCTCGTCAACAATAGGAAGTTGGTAAAATAAATGAGGAATCACAAAGCGTAGCTTTTAATTTTTTAGATTGTCGATCGTAAAATTTAAATAAATATTTTCTAGACGAGAGAACGCATGTTCAAGTAATAAAATAGAAATCGATGACAAAAAGGGTGCGTTCGACTTGGAGTACTCGCCTTTATGCGAATACTTGCACATCCTGTCTTCCATTTACTGCGGAAGAGTTATGTTTTTTTGTTTAGCAGCCGAAAAACATTGGCGCTTCTATTAACGCATGGCGATATGTCACCGATCTAATAGTATATATATATATATATATATATATAAACAGTATATAGCACTTTTTTTATTCAATCGTAAATATTAGTTACGAACGATAAGACATGGATCGAGTAAAAAAATATATACGTCGAAAATCGATCGAGCGCAAGGACCGTCCCTTGTCCCAGGTCCGCCAAGTCCACCTCCATCGAGGGAAAAAGCGAGATATTGGGAATGTCCTGATGAAAAAGCATCAAAATCATGTTGCTCGTCATCAACATCATCAATGTCATCAAAATATAAGTCATAAGGTATCGTATTTAGAGTGACTACTACTAATGCATTTTATTCTCTGCTAAAAAAGCGAATAGTGGTTAAAAAATTTTTTTCGTTCTCTTTTTCCAGAAAGCGCTGCAAGCGATGTTCGAGTCACCGATCGCATTCGAACGCTGCAATCTATTAGCTTTAGTTTTTAATAAGTACGAAAACTAGTGTAATAAGATGTGAATAAACATTTTTTTATTCGCATTATTACGTATGTATTTTCTTTTACTTCCCATCCTTTGTCTAGCCAAGAAAAACTGTATTGAAAAAACTGTGTCGAAAAAAAAAGAACACTCTATTGATTCTTCCATCCTTTCTGTAACATGATTTTAAGTGTTTTTCATATGCAGCGCAAATGTTTCCTAGATAGCCTCGCTATGGCAAAAGATGCTTCTCAGTGTCAGTCTTTGCTGAATTCGCGTGCGAGTCTAACAGAAGAGTTTAATATATAACGTGAGGGATTTTTTCCCCAAAGTGCAAAAGTATTTTACCGCTAAATAGTAGAATACTTTTACACATTCATTAAGTGATTGTGATAGTGAATGTAATAATATTGCAATTTTTTTAAAAAAATTTTGTCAATTTTTTTCAGAATATTTTTCATAACAACGATGAGTAATTTACAGGATTTGATTCGAATCCGGTATGGTAGAGTATCCCGTTGAAGGAGTAAATTGTTTTTTTTGTATCAAACATTTTAGTGATTTTGCGCTTCTAATGTCTTTTTACTTTTCTTTTTTCAGTACCTTATGGTCGATAACGAGTCGCAAGTCCGGCTGCAGTTGCGAAACGAGGTGAGGGTGCAAATTATCCCCTCAGTAAGTATAACAAATAGATTTATTTTCTATTTTTTTTCTTTTAAATTCATTTTGTTCATTTTCAGTACCTCGTTTTTACGTCCAAATCAGAGGATTTATAAATATAGTTACGTAGCACATGGTACGAGGTGAGAGACAGCGGAACCGGGAGGAACAAATTGATATATGGGAGGAAAATGACTTCTTCCTAGTCGAACTATTCGGTCTCCGACCTGATCGGAGCCTGATCCGGAGCCGGAAGATTGGAATTGTAAGTATCATATTTATATGCGAATTTCTCTTCTTATATGTTGCATGCTAATGTAACGCTTTTGTTTTACAGAAACGATGGCATCTCTCCATATATTTAAAATTTTTTAAATTTTCATTTTCATTTTTTAATTAAAATTTTTTTATTATAATAAAATTTTTATGCAGTGTGAAAAATATATGTAAATTGTATTACTCAGATTTCGCATCTATTTGTTTCCTTTTTATTTCTGCGCTGCTAAATTACGCGAGCATCTTCGCATTCGACGATACTGTCACGACCGTATTAAGCGTTCTCTTTTTAAATAAAAACGTATGTTAAAATATGTTTGCGTGCAAAAAGATATAACGAGAGTGACAATGCGGCGGCGGCGGAAAAGATGAAACATAAGAAAAAAACAGATGGTAGTATGAGGTAAGTGTATGCAAGTCTTTATTGCATTTTTGGAGACAGAGCGGAGGGTGACGACAAAAAATAAGGACCGGGGTCCTATGTTTACGTAACATCAATAGCGCCGGAACCTTTCCCCCTCCTTCCCCGCGTTACGAACATCCCCGCGCCTACGAGTACTCTCCGCGCCCCGCACTCCCCTCTAGCTCCATAGGTTAAAACCCATCTTGCTTTACTACTCTTATGCACTTTACGTCCTTGAAATATTTTTCATCACGAGGATTACCTTCTAAGGCTACAGTTGTGACAAAAGTTGCAGCGTAAATTCCATAAGATGTGCCATCAGGTTGTGTTGAACTCGTTCGACAATGTCTCTTTGATTTATTTTTGGATAACATTGTATGTAATTTTTTTCTTTGGCTGTCAACTTATTGTACAATTAGATATACTGTCATACACATGAAGTTTAGTGCCATCAAAAAATATACATCGCCAATGATCGCTACAATTCCCTTCAATTATTTGTACACTTTTGTCGCTATGACTAGCCAAAATCATATGAGGGAATTCCAGATACTGTACACTTAGCGTTTCCAAAGAAGTTTCTCTTATAAGTCGTAAAGTTGATCTAATGATTCGTCATTTATTTTGTTGTTTACAGACAAGACATTTTTTTCTATTAAATTATCGGAAGCAATACTATCATCTAAAATTTTTCTATATCTTGCCATATCATCTTCAGTTATATTTCTGTTAGGAGTACAAATTAGTTCGGTTCATTTTTTTGTGTTCAAAAATTCATTTATTTCAAAACAAAATGAATGAACAAATTAATTAAAGTATTATCCATCGCTGGCTACTACTTTTCCACATCTCTCAGGCAATTTTCGAATTCCATGTCGAAAAAATGACTCGTCTTTGGAGGCGATCCAATTTTGGAGCCAATTTTCGATTTCTGCGAAAGAAGTGAACCGATGACTTGCCAAATCGTGTTACATCCTTCGGAACAACCAATAATCAGAAGAAGCAATGTCCGGAGAATACGGCGGGTGCGATAAAACATCCCATTTGAGCGTTTCCAAATATTTTTTTACGACTTTAGCGACATGAGGTTGAACGTTATCATGAAGAAAAATAACTTTATCATGTCTTTGCTCGTATTCCGGCCGTTTTTTTCGCAATACACGGCTCAAACAATCAATTGTAGCCGATACCGATCGCCCGTAATGGAATCGCCAGGTTTCAGCAGCTCATAGTAAACAACACCCTTTTGGTCCCACCAGATACAGAGATGATCTTCGAACCAAATGAATGTTCGGCTTTGGTGTTGATGTTGAGGTCGATGGCAACGATTGACCGGGCTTAGCGTAGTATTTTTTCTTCTTGGGGTTATCATAGAATATCCACTTCTCATCAGCAGTCACAATCTGATGCAAAAAAACCTTTTCTTTGTTATTTTTGAATCAGCTGTTCGCAAGTGAAAAATCGCCTTTCAACGTCTCTCGGTTACAGTTCATAAGGCACCCAATTTCCTTGTTTTTCAATTATTCCCGTGGCTCTCATCGTGCAGAAACGGCTTTTTGAGTTACTCCCAATGATTCTGCAAGCTCCTCTTGCGTTTGACTCTGATCTTCTTCGAGTAATGCCTCTAATTCTTTGTCTTCGAATTTTTTTGGCTGTCCAGAGCGAGGCTTGTCTTCAACGCTGAAATCTCCATCCTTGAAACGTCGAAACCATTCCCTACATGATTTATCAGTATGGAGCAGTGTCACCATAAACTTCGACAAGCATTCGATGGGCTTCAGCTACACTTTTCTTCCAATTAAAGCAAAAAATTAGAACCTCCCGCAAATGCTGTTTGGTTAACACAAAATTCGACATTTCAAACACAGTAAAATCAAAGTTTTTGTATGAAACTCAAAGCGATGTAAACTGAATATTATTAGCAGATGTCTAACCTCTCTGAAAACGCCAAAATCAGTTGTCACTATGAACCATTCACAACAGTCAGAGCCAGCTTTTAGGAAATTAACCGAATTAATTTGTACTCCCAATATATATATATATATATTATATTATATATATATATATATATATATATATATATATATATATATATAATTACATACAAAAAAGAAAAATAAAAAAAACTGGAAGAAATAAATAATAATATAATAATAATAATAAAAACTAGTGATAAAAACATATTATAAAGATTTTATATATATACAAAAATATGCACACATATATACATATATATACAGGTTGTCTCTTAAGATGGATCGAGACACATTGGGGGTGGAGAATGGATCAAAGGAAACAAAAAATTCTTATGCCATTTTGAGATATTCGCTGTAGTTTTCGAATTAAAAAAGGAAACGTCTAAGCCAATATGCGATTAAGCCGCGCCGCGCGAATTCGTAGGATGGCCCATAGTCGAGTGGCGATGACGGCGATGCGCAAGGAGAGAGAAAGAGCGCTTCGTTTCTTTCACATCAGACATTTTCTTTTCTAATTTGAAAACTACAGCGAATATCTCAAAATAGTATAAAAATTTTTTGTTCCCTTTAATCCATTCTCCGCCCCCAATGTGGCCCCGATCCATCTTAAGAGACACCCTGTATGTATGGTATAATTGTTAAGTTTAGATTAATAATAATGGTTATAAGAGATTATAATTTTACTTTTTGGGGGTTTTTAATGATTTATATAGCTTTTTTTATTAAGATATGTCTATTTATTTAATTCATGTTTAATTACCTAAGGCTCATGTTGAGGCCTTTGCTTATGGGTCTATCATTTTGGCTGGAGTATTGTTAAAGAGTGGAGGATACTGATAAATTCGATTGATAGAAGTGTACTATAAGATTAGGATAAAATATGGATATATTATTTTTAGGATGGCGATTATTGGAAGAATTATAGTTGGAATTTTATGTTTAGTTCAGATTGATATAAAAAGTATAGTAGCTTATTCTTCGGTAATTTATATAAATTTAATATTGTATACATTGATAACTCTTTTTAAAGTATTGGGAGGATATGTGATAATAAATTAATAATTTCTCTAATGGATTGTGTTCTTCCGGAATAATTTATATTATGAGCGATCTCCGGAAGACAATTGTTGTTTTTAAATAAAGGTATAGTAAGTAATTTGCCTTTGGTTATTATATGGTGTTTTTTATTATTAATTTTGTATTATTAATTTTTTTTCCTTTATCATTAAATTTTATTGTGGATACATAATGATAGTAATAAGAATCTTAAATTGAGATGTAGGGATATTAATATATTTATTATTAATTTGTTTTTTTAGAAGGGCTTATTCATTGTATTTATTTTCATATATTTATCATGAGAAAAATATTTATTATGAAAATAATGTTTATAATTTTAATTTAAAAGAGTATATAATTATACATTTTTCTCCTTTATTAATATATTTATTAAATTTAATATATTTATATAATTAAAAAAAAATGGTGTAAATAATTTTAGGATGAATGGCATATATAAAATTTAAATAGTTTAAAGAAAATGTTAATTTGTAGGATTAAAGATATTCTTTATTGTTAATTTTTGAATCTTGAATTATTTTAAACGTATTATTTTTTTTATAGTATATACAATATATATTTCAGATATTTTTAATTTTAAGAATAGTGAGATTAAGGGGATGCTGGAGCGAAGGCCGAACTTGATCAAGGTCGATATTACAGGTTTTCATTTCCAATGTATAATCTGCTTACGCCCTCTGAAGTTAATATGATCATGCAGGAAATTCGATCGATTAATTATCGATATTTTTATTCCGTTTCCTACATTACCATCTTAACAGGGACGTGTATTAGGATCGGTCCCACAATGTAAGATTTATTTTGGAAAATTTTCCAATTTTAGAATTGAAAAAAAACTTATATTTGTAGAATCGGACCTTAGAAATTTAGTTGCATTATATACATATTTAGTTGTATTATATACACATGCAATGTAGACCGTGTTCTAATATATATCATCAGTACTAAAAGTCTGTAATATATATAAAATACAGATTTTTAATTAAATTAGATATATCGATACGAAACCGTAATAGCACTTTTTTCTTACATCCAATGCCATTTTAGGTTACGATAATATATTATCATAAATGAATATCATAATATATATATATATATATATATATATAGATATTCATGCAGATATTCTCTATGTCCATTTTTGCAATATTAAAATTTTATATTATAATATGTATAATGATATATAAAATGTAATTCTAATGTTGTATATAAAAAGACATTCATGAATACGAATTACAATTACATTTTATGTGTATTATAATATATGTGTATATACACAATAACACAAAAAATATTATTGACATATTAGTGAAGACATAAACATGTTAATGAATTAATTTGTACATTATTGTGTATATGTACATTATAATACATATAAAATATAATTATAATTTATATTCACTAATAATGTTTTGTTATATGTTACAACAATGTTAGAATTATCATAGTATAATGTACATACAATTTTCTATATTAGATATATAGTCGACATATTAGTAATGTATAAGTACTATAAGTATCTATCTCTTTTTATTAGACAGAGTAAAAAGAGTTACATTATGTATGTGCAATGTCGTATTCATTTTTATATATATATATATATATATATATATATATATATATATGAAACACGTGTCCATATATTGACAGTAATATATGTTACATCTTGACTAAACTCTAAATGATAGGAAAAATCATAGGAAAAAGTGATACTACAATTGTATTTCGATATTCACTGCGAGTACTGAAAATACGTAACTATAGATTTTCAGTATTGACAGTGTACATTGACACATGGGCCTATATAATAGCATTTTTCCTGTCGTACAATGTCATTTTAGGTCAGGATGTGATATGTATTAGCTATATATAGATATATTACACATATAATATACATAGCTATACCATTTTTTGCTATGTTTAATAAAAATATGTAGAAGTTAATCATGTTAAAATATTAGTGATGTACTTAAATATAATACACACATAGGCAATATTGTACAATATTGCATATATGTACTATAATGTGTGAATATACATACGTTGCAGATAGAAATTATCAATGCTAAGCTGTTTATGCATTCTCTGTGTTTAAATGTGCAATATTAAAATTGTATACATATATAAAATATATATATATAATGCATGTATATATATATATATTAGGTGTTGGAATTAATTCGTAGCGTTTTTAATGAAAGAATGTTATTTATTTCACATGAGCATTAAAAAATATGAGCATTAATAAAAGTACTTCCCATCACTTGTAAAACGCTATGAATTAATTCCAACACCTAATATATATATATATATATATACATACACACACATAAAATGAGGGATTCGTAATTTGATTATTTTTTTTAAGATGTTACGTCTGATGTTCGTTGTATATTCTGATATTGAAATATAAAAGTATATATCACTAATATTTGATCCTAAAAAAATATATCTCTTTTTATTAAACGTAGAAAAAAGAAGACATCAGTACACCTTTTTGTTATACGTAACAAAAAGAGATGAAGTAGCTACACACATATGTGAATATGAATTAGAAATATATTTTATAATGTGTGTACACATCATAATGCACATAAAATATAATTCTAATATTCACTAATAGACTGTGTCTATATTATATCTGCATGAAAAGCTAAGTATGAGTAACTTCTATCTCTTTTTATTATGGGCCTTCTACAATAACACATTAGTTACAAATCAGAAGTCAGAAGCTAAAAATTGATCAATCACAGCCAATTTTTAGCGTTTGACTTCTTATTTATGGCTGATTTATGGCTTATAATTGTAAAAGGCCCATTAAACATAATAAAAAGAGATGTGTGCAATGTATTTACGTACTGACATGTTACATCCTAAGTTAAAATGACATTGGGAATAAAGGAAAAAGTGCTATTACATTACACGTGTATACATGTATTTCAAATACATGGTTGCATCCGAAAATATATCTAAGTCACAGTCAGAGTGTTCATTTAGTAAAAATATACTTATTGTAACTTGCTGTTAGTCAACGTACATTGACCTGTAAGTGTATATATTTGCTAAAACACTTTGAATATGATATACTTACATACATTTCATAAACGTACAGCATCGTACAAAAATTATGCATGTGACTATTGACTGTGTAATGTATGTTGTATATATATATATACATATATATATATACATACATATATGTATAACATATATATTATATAGGGTGTCCAAAAAGACTCCGGATTTAGGAGCTGAATATAAAGATGACTATAACTAATCGTAAAGGAATGTGAACGTGTATCGGCATGCATAGTACGCCAAAATATAATGCGTTGCCCTTTCTACGATTCAATTACGACAATCCTTGTGCTAAGGCTATTACATAACGTTTTTAGAAAAAACGTTTCAGACAAAAGTTGTAAGGTTTCAAAGAAACTATTTACTGATATTCAGTTTTTTTTCTTCATTAGTTTCTTTGTTTCGGTTATGTCAAGCAATTAGCTTTTGATTCCATCATGACAATGCATCTATTTGCATTTCTTTAATTGCAGACGCAAAATTCTATAAATTGGTTCCGTAATTGTATTTCACCAAATTTAATAATCGAAATGCTTCTGCCAATAAATTAAAAATAGTCAGTACATATATAAACGCCTTTGACATTTATTTGTAACTAGCCAAAGCACGATTTACGGCTGTGGCATTTTGTTATAACTAGCCAGCTCACAATTAATGCCTCTGGCAGTAAATTAAAAATAGTCAGCCCACGATGAACGCCTCTGACATTTGTCTATAACTAGCCAAAATATGATTTATGGCTGTGACATTTTATTATAGCTTCACGATTAACGCCTCTGGCAGTAAATTAAAAATAGTCAGCCCACGATGAACGCCTCTGACATTTGTCTATAACTAGCCAAAATATGATTTATGGCTGTGACATTTTATTATAGCTAGCCAGCTCACGATTAACGCCTCTGGCAGTAAATTAAAAATAGTCAGCCCACGATGAACGCCTCTGACATTGGATCATAATTAGGCAAAGCGCAATTTATTGTTATAACAATAAATTTAATCATATCACTTGTATGATAAATAAAAGTGATATTTTTACGAATAACATAAAGATGCTAACCTTTCTCATTCTGGCTTTATAGGGTGCCAACAAAAAACACACATCATAATAACCAATTTTGGTCTTCTAGAGTGCTTTCCAACAAAAGACAGTGTGACACGGTGTATTATTACAATCTTGTATATTACGATAATACAAGAATGAGATATTGTACTGAGTCGCTTGTTATAAAGCACCCATAACCTTCTCTTATCAAAGGCAGACAATATTCTGCTACTATTTTTTCTATTTTGTGAACAAAAAACACTATATAAATATATATATATATATATATATATATATACATATACACATATATACATACACATACACACACACACATACACACATATATATATATGGTATGTGTAGAACACTACTACACTACACTACATTGATAGTACTGTTGCGGCAATGATACTGTGAACGCGGGTCATACTGGTTACAGCTGATTGACTCGTATAACGCCGTTGTTTTCTACACATACGCAAAATGATATATGTATGCATATATGTATATACATATATAATACACATACATACAAAAAATTGTTATTTATCACTCTAAGAAAAAAGATACATAATCGATATCATGATCACATTATCTTTTCCTTAGCGACTAATTAAGAAAAGGCGTTCACCGTATCTAAATTCACGTTATTGTAAAAAGACTCTCTATTATCTTTGAAGTTCTATTATTGATACGTCATTTAAATGTATTCTCCAGGTTTATTTCACTAAAAAAAAATACAAATAGATGACCAGATGTATGATGCGGTAAAGTAAAATTTTATATTACATTCTGTGGCATAAAAACGTGATCAGTAACTCTTTGAAACTGAATGTATCATAAAAATAATAAAGTAATATTTTAAAAGTACATTACATTTAGTAAAATGCATTAAGTTATTAATATGATGTTCAATCACCATTATTAAGAAAATACAATATTATGTAGGAAGGAAAATATTTTCATGACAATTTGCTGGAAGGTATGGTCGCAGCATGTTTCTTATACTATGACACTTTTGAGATACACGTCCACGCGTGAGCGGTTTGGCCGTCAAGCGTCGAGCGATTGTGAAGGAAAAGTAGGCAGCATTTCAGAAATCGGCTCGAAATGCGCAACTAATTTCGAGCACATTGAAGTATACGTATATAATTTTTGAAATTTTATAAAAAGTATATTTGGAGTAATATGTTTATTAATAAAATTTAATAAATAAAATGAAAATTAAAAAAGGAAAAAGCAGAATCGAACATAAGATCTCCAATATTCTGATCTTGCACCCAACGCCCGAGACCACGCGTTCTTGCAGATCACCTCGACGAACGCGATACATATAGTGTATGGAAAGTCGTAAACTATTGTATATCTCATCAATGTTTACGTTTTGAAATCATTTTTGCATTCGCATTTTTGCTACGTTAATGAGAAAGATATATGATTAATATAATTTAATAAAAAGAAAATGAAAAAATTTTAATTCGACAAAAATTGGAGATTTGAGACATCTGCTGGAGTATTGAATATTAGTCCAAGAAACCGAAGTCTGTCAAAAAAAAAAAACGGAGAACTGGCAACCGTGTTCGTGATTTAAAATTCTTTCAATTTTTGTTATTTCGATAGAGCGAGACAGAGAAAAAACAAACGGATAGAAGCTCCGATTGTAATCGGTGAGTCTCCGCGCGGACACGCCGAACTGGACCCGCTAGCAAAACAATGAGTCAGTCATCTGTCTCTGTCCTTCTCTCTGTGGTCGCTTGTTTCTAGCGACCGAAAATATTTTCTCGACGATCTCGACCGCTTGGCGTGTATCATAAGGAGGAAAAAGACATTCTAGACAATACTTAATTTTTATTAAATTATATTAATCCTTTGCCCTACGATTTAAGTTACGATGGCGCGTGCCATAATTAATAGCCTGGAACATATTGTTTATGTTTGGCTCGATTTCTTTACCACGAGTCTCACATGATATTAGTGAAAGAGTTAATCATATACCTTTCTCATTAATATATAATAGCAAAAATGATTTCAAAACGTGATAGTTAACGAGATATAGTTTATGATTTTCCGTGTATTTTATGTACCACGTTCATAGAGGCGGTTTGTAAAAACTCAGCGTGGTCTCGGGCGATAGGTGCGAGATCAGAATGTTGAGGATCCTATGTTCAATCCTGCTTTTTCCTTTTTTTCTTAATTTTTTTTCCAAATATATTTTTATAAAATTATAGAAATTATATGTGTACTTTAGTGTGCTCAGAACTAGTTACACATTTCGAGCCAATTTCTGAGGTGCTGCCTATTTTTCCTTTACAACCGCTCAACAGTCGACGACTGAACCGCTGGATCGCGTGCGGACATGCATCTCAGGAGCGTCACAGTATAAGAAACATGCTGCTATCATACCTTCCAACATGAAAATTATCATGACAACATTTTAGCATGAAAATTATTATAAAAATATTTTCCTTCTTACATAATTGTTATTTTCTTAATAATAGTGATTGAACATCATATTAATAAGTATATACATTTTATTAAATATTATGTACTTTTAAAATATTTACTTTATTATTTTTATACATTACATTGATACATTCGGTTTTCTTTCAAAGAGCTACTGACCACGCTTATGTGCCACAAAATGTAATATCTTTTAATATAGAATACTGATAATATCAATTTAAGACTAATATGCGTAATTTTAAACTGGAATGATTCAACTTCAATAACTCCGTGATGTCTTCTTTATTCAACATGTGAATAAAGAAGGCATGTTGAATAAAGAAGACATCACAGAAGACTAAGGAAAGTAAAGGATTGATAATTTGCTAGAAGATACGGAGCATATTTCTTAGTGCAACGCTCCTGAAATACACATCCGCGCTCGATCCGGTGCAGCTCAGCCGTCGAGCATTGAGCGGCGGCGGCGGGGGGAAAGAAGGCGACCCAAAAGTGCCTCAAAAGTCGACCCAAAATTTAATGTATTCCAATAACTATAGGAAGAATACCGAATCACTTTAATAGATAAATAAAAATTATTTGTATGTTGCATATAAAGGCACATATAAAGGCTTTTGATTTGTTAATTATAAAATTATATTGACATCATCCTTATAATTATATTAATCATCCTTATAATTATATTAATCGCACTTTTGCGATTTGATTGATTATCAGAATTTTCTTTCGGATAAAACATTTCACAGAAAGTACTGATCGACGTTACATTATTACAGAAACATAATTTTTTTTTGGATTTTTTCTAAAGGTAAATTAAAACGTTTAGAAATACACATATAATTTCAATAATTAAATAAAAATATATTTAGCCTGTAATATATGTTTGTTAACAATGTCTTCAATCACTTATTTAAAAAAAAAAATTATGAAAAAAGAAAAAAGGAATTGATCATGAGATCTCTAACATTCAGATCTCGTATCTTACGCGTGAGACCACGCCGAGGTCTTGCAAATCTTTTCTATGAACGTGGTATATAAGGCTCATGGAAAATCATAGAAATATCCCGTAAATTCGTGTTTTGAAATTATTTTTGCTATTATACATAAATTGGAGGGATATAGGATTAGCATAATTTATTAAAACTTATATTTTATCTATAATGTTCCTTCTCCTCTTAATTATACACATTGAGCGGCCGAAATTTTCCAGAAAGCATTTTCGGTCGCTAGAAACAAGCGACCGTAGAGAGATGGGGGGGGGAGGAGAGGAGAGGAGAGGATAGGAGAGGAGAGAGAGAGAGAGAGAGAGAGAGAGAGAGAGAGAGAGAGAGAGAGAGAGAGAGAGACTCTGAAGGATAGACTCGCTGTTTCGTTCGACGAGCCCAGCTCGGCATGCGAAGTCTCACCGATTACAATCGGAGTTTCTATCCTTTTTGTTTTTCTCTGTCTCACTCTGTCGTACTTCTGTTTCAATAATTCGTTCTGCAATTCAAGAATGTGATTTCTATCGATTCTGGCATCATCATCGATACATCAAGAACGCATGATTCCTTCTCTAAACAACGATCTTGATATATATTTCTATATATACAAAAATATATTATTATGGCGTTCCCGGCTGATAATATATTGCTGATTTATTTATAATGGTTCAATCCATTTCTATAGTTGAATAGCAATACTACTTCGTTTGCGCGCGACCGATAGGAGGAATGGCGCTTCTTACTAAGAAGACTCGACTTCTAGTCAAAAAGTGCTGTATACAATAATTAAGACCTTGCAGAAGTAGGCTGGCGATGTACAGAAAACCTCAAAGAACAATTACTAGCTTGCCAGAAACGAGTTACGAGCGTAGTATAAGAACAAAGTGTCATTCGACATCATTTATATGTCCGCTGTCCGAGAGGCGCTCTGGACGTTTTTCTTGCCATCCGCGTTCTTGTCTTCCGACATCCGAGCAGAAAGAAAGCTCAAACGAAAACACATCACTTCCGAACCTTGCTATGATGTGTAAATCATGCCGTAAATAAAGTTTAAACCGGTGTTGATATATGTCCACGAACATACACGCGCTGCGGCGCGCACACGCATACCTACGCACACGCACACGCATACATACGCACACGCGTAGATGTATGCTATTCACATTACATACTAGACATACATCTCTATATTATATATGTATATGTATTTATATCTATGCATCAATAATTACTAACGAAGTAGTTAAAAGACAGAACAGTATAATTAAAATAATTATCTTCATTTGTATTTATATGTAAATAATATGATATGTTTCTTGTTTAGGAAGAAATTATTTCAACAAAATTGAAATAAGTAATATCATATTTATTTTATTATTTTTCCTCTCAAAGAAAAAACTTTGACCAGGGCACGTTTTGATTGATATGGGCCTGAGTAGGTCGATAATTCAGATCATTTCTATGGTTCAGCGACGCACTTTTCATGACAGCGCCGCTGTCGGAATATCGCGGAACTAAAATACTGCTCAGTTTCATGGCTTCACGTCAATTTCACTCGTAATATACAAACGAAATTTTTGGATGCACCTTTCTCTTAAACTAAAACTCCTACCGCGTTTCTAAAAGCATGGGATTGTTCGTTTAGGTTTTCTACAATACGCTAGCTACTTTTCATGAACGTGCAAGATCTGAAACTCTTATATGCAACACATATTGTGATGTGTTGACTACAGAAGCCGATAACAAAAGTCTTTAATTTTTTTTCGTTTTTCGTATTCAAATGTAGCTGGCGCTTTGCGTTGTTGTCGATACTTTAATTGTGGAGAAGGATTTTTCAGTCCATAAACACAGTTATGAGAAAGGTGCTTTTAAAATTTAATGATAAAACAGGACACTCCAGCATCCCCTTAAGGTTTTATTATTTAGATTTTTATATATATATATATATATATATATATATATATATTAGGTGTTGGAATTAATTCGTAGCGTTTTACAAGTGATGGGAAGTACTTTCATTAATGTATTTTTTAATGCTCATGTGAAATAAATAACATTCTTTCAAAACGCTACGAATTAATTCCAACACCTAATACATATATATATATATATAATAATTATTCTATTATAGAATGAATGGTTTTTGAGTTTAATGCAGTAAAATTTAAATTTATTATATTAATTGATTGAATTTCTACATTATTTATTAGATTTATTATATTAATTTTTTTAATAATTATATTGTATAGAATGGTATATAATATATAAATTTAGAAAAGTACATGAAACGATTTAATTATCTATTATTTATTTTATCAATAGTTTTAATAATAATTAGGCCCAATGTAGTTAGAATTTTAATTGGGTGAGATGGATTAGGAATGATTTCTTATTGTTTAGAGTTATTTTTATTATTATATATCTTATAATTCTGATATAGTTACAGTTTTACGTAACTGGATTGACGATGATCGGGATTTTAATGACAATAAGGATAATAATAATAATTGGGATTTATTTATGTTTAAAGAGTGGGGAGGGGGGGAGGTGGAGTTAATATTATTAACGATATTAGCGGCTATTATTAAAAGGGCTTAAAAGGGATTTCTTTTTTTGTATGATTACCATTAGCTATAGCTGCCCCTACGCCAGTGTCAGCGTTAGTGTATTCTTCAACATTGGTTACTGCAGAGATGTATTTAATGATTCGTTTTAATAGATTTTTAATGGAGACAAATGTGAGGACAATTTTTAGTTTTTTTTTTATTGTTACTATATTTATATCAGGAATTATGGCGAATTTTGAGAATGATTTTAAAAAAATTAGTGCATTATCAACTTTAAGTCAATTAGGGTTAATAATAATAATTTTGAGTTGTATATTTAGATTAATAGCGTATTATCATTTATTGGTGCATGCGATTTTTAAGTCTATATTGTTTATGGCTGCGGGGATTGTTATTCATTCTTTGAAAAATACTCAAGATATTCGATTATTGAGAAATTTTAATGAAGTAATTCCTTATATAATAATAAGGTTATTAATTTCAAATATAGCATTAAGGTATTCCTTTTGTATCAGGATTTTATAGAAAAGATATAATTATAGAGATGATTTATGGGAAAAGAGAAATAAATATATTTATTAGGTGTTGGAATTAATTCGTAGCGTTTTTTAATGAAAGAATGTTATTTATTTCACATGAGCATTAAAAAATACATTAATGAAAGTACTTCCCATCACTTGTAAAACGCTACGAATTAATTCCAACACCTAATATATTTATCTTTAATTGTTTTGTCTTTGTTATTAACTGTGTCTTATTCAGTGCGATTATTTTATTATTTATTTTTTAATAGAAGGTTAAAATTTTATAGGTATATGAATATTAAGGAAGACAGATTAATTAATGTGTCTATAACTATTATGATATTTTTAAGAATTATAGTGGGATCGTTGGTAAATTGGATTTTTTATTTTAATTATTATATATTATTATATAACTTATTTGTCTTTGTTAGTAAAGTTAATTATTTTGGGATGTTGTTTTATGGGAGTATTTTTAATAGGGGTAGTTATTATCATAAGAAAATTTTTAAGAATGTATTATATTATATTACCACATATATATTTTTATCTATGTGATTTTTAAGATTATATAAGATTTATAATCCGGTTAATGTTTGTAGATTAATAATTTCATAATTAGATAAAAGTTGGGTAGAATTTATTAGTAAAATTTTTATTATTAGATTTGTTGAAAAATAGTTTAATTATATTTATTACAAGTTATATATGTTTATATTTATTTTTATTTATTTTAGCATTATGATATTTGTATTTATGTAACTTATAATTTATTAAATCTTTAGATAGCTTATGATATGAAGCATAATATTGAAGATATTAGGAAAATTTATTTAAAAAATTTTTAAATAATTGTAAAAAGTTAATATTATTTTTATAATGAAAATATTAGGTGTTGGAATTAATTCGTAGCGTTTTACAAGTGATGGGAAGTACTTTCATTAATGTATTTTTTAATGCTCATGTGAAATAAATAACATTCTTTCATTAAAAAACGCTACGAATTAATTCCAACACCTAATATAATATTTTTTTAAATTATATTTAAAAAGTATTATTGGAAAATTTCCATAATGAGTTAGAAGTTCATTTTAATTACTTCAACTAGAAAATTAAATTTAATATTCAATGATTATTAATAATAATATACTTCTTGTTTGGTTTTAGTTAATAATAAATTATGAATAAATATTATAAATTTATAATATTATTTATAATATTATAAATTTTATATTTATATGTATGCGCAATTGGGTGGTATATATAAATTAAAATTTTATTTATAGATATATATTGAGGTAAGAGGGTAAAAAGTAAAAAAAGGGAGCAGGGAGACAGAGAACGATGAGGTGACACACTAATTAGTATTTTTTTTTTGTTTTAATATTCAAATTAAATTTAGGAAAAATAGTAGATTGGAGATTATTAGTTTTTATATTGAGTTTTAGATAGAATTCTTAGATTTTATAGTTGAAAATCAATAATTTAATTTGTTAAAGTGTAAAATATTTACTTTAAGAATAAATAATAATATAAATAAAGAATATATAAATATTATAGATTTAGTAATTAGTAAACAAGATACAAAAAGAGCATAAAGAACCACACCACAGGTTATAATTTGTGATATTTACTTATTATTATATTAATTAAAACATTAAACGTTTCGGCCACAATCTGGCCATCTTCAGTAATACAATAGTCTTCATAAACCGCAAAAATTTAGTTGAAATTAAATTCAACAGTCCATTGTTATAATAAAAATAACATGTTCTTTTTAGTGTGAAGATGCTTCGTACAAAATGTTATAACGCCCATAGTCATATCAAGAAGTGTAGAACAAGAATTTCCAGATTCTGATTAAATTAAAATTATATGTCATTAATTTCTCCTAGTCGAATATAAAGAAATATAATCGTTACCTGTTTTACAGTCAAAAAACTGAGCGAAGAATATCAAATGACACTTTTACACAATAAGACTTTCTTCGTGACATTATGTGTTGTTGTTTGTTATATCGCGTATTATACCACTATTTATACGCCTGAGTCAAACAAATTAGAAATTTCTAGAGTTACTATTGAAAAGAAAAAGAAATCTTACTTAAGAAAAGGAAAATAAATATCTGGTAGGCTTTCCGTGTCACTTTGTTTATTGATACCTCTTATTTGTCTTTTTATGTGTATCATTTCGGAAATTCTTCTTTTTATTAAAGATTGTTCCTTGTCTAAAACTTTTATGTTTTCCCAATCTAACTCATGCATCTCGTTCAAACGGTGACGAAAAACCACTGAAACTTCGGAAGGTGATTTTCTTAAATCCGCTTTATGTTCTTTTATCCGAATCTTTAATTTTCTTTTTGTTTGGCCTACATACGACGATTCACAATTTAAACAATCGATTTTGTAGACAACTCCACATTGGTCATCCCTGGACAAAGAATCTTTCCCCGTCTTAATAAATGCATTCATTTTATTCATGGGTTTGTACGCTATGTTAAAATCATGAACATATGAGAGTTTTTTGAACTTTTCCGACACTTTGCTCAAATACGGCACCACAAGAAATTTCTTTGAATTAACATTAGAATCAATTTCTTTATTAGATTTTTTACTTCTATTTTGTAATGTCTTAATTCTATTTTTTATTGTTGCAAATATAAACTTTAAGGGATAACCGTTACTTAAAAGAATGCGAATTAGTTCCGTGATGTTTTTTTCCTGAAATTTAGGATGGGACAAAAATAGAATTCTGTCCAATTGCCCAATAATAACTCCCCTTTTGTGTGTTAACGGATGATTGGAATAATAATTTAAATACCTCCCAGAATTGGTAGGTTTTTTGTACATATCAAAGATGATGTTTCCTTCTTGTTCAATTAATTTAACATCTAGGAAATTTATGCCATTTTTATCGCCACGGTCAACGGTGAATTTAAGCCTTTCGTGATATGAATTAAATAATTCTAAAACTTCCTCAACCTTTTCCTCATGTACCGCTAATACAATGTCATCCACGTAACGAAAATAAAACGATGCCTTAATGTTATTCTTGGTAATAATTTCGTGTTCTAAATCTTGTAAAACAATATTTGCCAGTATCGGAGACAAAGGAGAACCCATGGGCAAGCCAAAAATTTGTTTAAAAATTTTTTTGTCAAAGATGAAAAATGTGGAATCAATAATGATTGTGATTGCCCTGATGAACTCTTGCAGAGGAATCGAAGTCTTGCATCCAATAAGTTCCCATCTACGCTCAATACTTTTTACAACTAATTCAGTCGGAATGTTCGTGTACATAGAGACTACATCAAAGGATATAATACTGAAATCATCATCGATTACCTTGCCGTTAAGCTTATGTACCAAATCTAGACTATTTTTTACGTGACTGAAATTTGTTATGTTATTCTTGTCAATAATGTCTTTTAGGAAGGTCGCCAGTGGATAAAAAGCGCTGTTAATGCAACTAACTATTAATCTTAGAGGGTGACCTTCTTTATGGATCTTTGGCAGTCCATAAGCTCTCGGCAGTTCACCGTCCGAAACATGCAATTTTTTGTATAAACTTGAATCGATATAACCTTTATTCTTCCAAAATTTCAGTATATTCACAATCCCCGCAGTTATTTTATTTGTAGGATCATTTTTCATTAATTCGTACGTAGTGCGATCGTTGAGATTCTCAAACATTTTTTCTTTGTAACTATTCCGACACATAATTACAGTGGTATTTCCTTTGTCCGCTCTAGTAATCAATAATTCCGGATTTTCTGAGATGAATCGTTTGACCTCCCTTACACCCTCTTGCAAAACAATGTTCTCAAAAGATTTAATATCACATTTCTTAATTGATTTCATGATACGGATGGATTCATTTCTGACATAATTTCGCGTTTCGTCGTCGGCTTTAAAAAGACTGTATTCTACGTGTTTTATAAATTCTTGTGTAATGTTGTTCTTGTTAACCATATTGTTCGGTAAATTGAAATGTTGACCTAGTTGTAATACAATTTTTGCTTTTTCCGGTATCACGGAACTTAAACAAAACATCACGTTAAAAACATCACGGAACTAATTCGCATTCTTTTAAGTAACGGTTATCCCTTAAAGTTTATATTTGCAACAATAAAAAATAGAATTAAGACATTACAAAATAGAAGTAAAAAATCTAATAAAGAAATTGATTCTAATGTTAATTCAAAGAAATTTCTTGTGGTGCCGTATTTGAGCAAAGTGTCGGAAAAGTTCAAAAAACTCTCATATGTTCATGATTTTAACATAGCGTACAAACCCATGAATAAAATGAATGCATTTATTAAGACGGGGAAAGATTCTTTGTCCAGGGATGACCAATGTGGAGTTGTCTACAAAATCGATTGTTTAAATTGTGAATCGTCGTATGTAGGCCAAACAAAAAGAAAATTAAAGATTCGGATAAAAGAACATAAAGCGGATTTAAGAAAATCACCTTCCGAAGTTTCAGTGGTTTTTCGTCACCGTTTGAACGAGATGCATGAGTTAGATTGGGAAAACATAAAAGTTTTAGACAAGGAACAATCTTTAATAAAAAGAAGAATTTCCGAAATGATACACATAAAAAGACAAATAAGAGGTATCAATAAACAAAGTGACACGGAAAGTCTACCAGATATTTATTTTCTTTTTCTTAAGTAAGATTTCTTTTTCTTTTCAATAGTAACTCTAGAAATTTCTAATTTGTTTGACTCAGGCGTATAAATAGTTGTATAATACGCGATATAACAAACAACAACACATAATGTCACGAAGAAAGTCTTATTGTGTAAAAGTGTCATTTGATATTCTTCGCTCAGTTTTTTGACTGTAAAACAGGTAACGATTATATTTCTTTATATTCGACTAGGAGAAATTAATGACATATAATTTTAATTTAATCAGAATCTGGAAATTCTTGTTCTACACTTCTTGATATGACTATGGGCGTTATAACATTTTGTACGAAGCATCTTCACACTAAAAAGAACATGTTATTTTTATTACAACAATGGACTGTTGAATTTAATTTCAACTAAATGTATTTTTGCGGTTTATGAAGACTATTGTATTACTGAAGATGGCCAGATTGTGGCCGAAACGTTTAATGTTTTAATTAATATGATAATAAGTAAATATCACAAATTATAACCTGTGGTGTGGTTCTTTATGCTCTTTTTGTATCTTGTTTTTTAAATTGATAACCACGTGAATTTTTTAACTTATTTAGTAATTAGTGTCGGAGTAGCGTGTAATGTGTGATGGAAGGGTAGGGATGATTTAATTTATTAATTAGAATGGATAATTTAATTTATTTATTATTAATATTATTAATTAGAGAATCATTTAAATTAAATAGTAAGATATATATATTTAAAGATAATATTACTTTTTTAATGCAATTAAAATGTTACTAAAATTAAGTATTATCCTTATTCTTTATTCAGTAAAAATAGGATGGGCGTAGGGAAAATTGAAGGCTAAAAATTTGAGGGTAAAGGGACTATCATTTATAAAAATAAATTTAAATTTAGATTAAAAAAATTAATTTCTTAAAATATTTTATTAATTAATTAAAATAAATATGTTATATATTATTTTTCAATCAAGGGAGTATTCATTGTATTCTGTATAAAGGCCAATAATTAAAATAAATAAAAATCTAAATGAATAGGAAATATTAAAGGGATTAAAGTTTTCGAATATATAAATTAGGGATAAAAGGAGAGCAATTTCAATATCAAAAATTAGAAAAATTTGGCTAATAATAAAGAATTGAAAGGTAATCGAGCCCTAAATATTGGGTTGAAACCACATTCAAAAGGGGACATTTTTTCTTGATTTAAATTATTTTTTTTAGAGATGATCAAATTAATGAAAAATAGAATAAAAGATAGAGCGAATAATATAATAATAATAAAATAATATTTATAATTATTTATAATTTTTTATTATTAATTTTATGTAATTTTTAATTTTATTTAAATTTTTTAATTGGAAGTAAATAATGATTTTATACTGTATAAATATAAATTGAAGATTATTAATAATTATATATTATATTAGGTGTTGGAATTAATTCGTAGCGTTTTTAATGAAAGAATGTTATTTATTTCACATGAGCATTAAAAAATACATTAATGAAAGTACTTCCCATCACTTGTAAAACGCTACGAATTAATTCCAACACCTAATACATTAAATAAGGGAAGGAAAATTTACATAATAAGATTTTTATAAGAAGAGTATGTTTTATTTTTATTAAAGTGTTTATAGAATATAACACAAATAGAAATAAATAGAATTAATCAAATTACATCAACAAAATGTCAATATCATGATGCTGCCTCAAACCCAAAGTATTGGTAGGATGAAAGTACATTGTAAAATCGGATTAAACAGACTGATAAATATAAAGCCCCTATAATAATATGTATCTCGTGGAAGCCCGTGGCATTAAAGAAAATTGAGCCATAAATAGAGTCAGCTATAGTAAAAAGGAAATTGATACATTCAATTAATTGAAGAAAGCAAAAGTAGATTCCTGGGGTAATTGTTATTAGGAGACCTTTTTTTCTTTCGTTTGAATCTTTATTAATTAAGGCGTGGTGGGTCAAGCAAACTGAGAAAATTAGAATAATATTAGGTGTTGGAATTAATTCGTAGCGTTTTACAAGTGATGGGAAGTACTTTCATTAATGTATTTTTTAATGCTCATGTGAAATAAATAACATTCTTTCATTAAAAAACGCTACGAATTAATTCCAACACCTAATAGTAACACATATAAAAAATAAGAACATAAAAAACCACAGCACAAGTTATAGTTTGTGATATTTAATTATTATTACATTAATTAAAACATTAAACGTTTCGGCCACAATCTGGCCATCTTCAGTAATTCAATAATATCCTTAAAACGCAGAGTTACATCTAGTTGACATTAAATTCAACAGTCGAGAATTGTAATTAAATAAACATGTTCTTTTATATGTGAAGATGCTTCATACAGTAATGTTACACCGTCAATTGTCATATCAAGAAAAGTGTAGAACAAGAATTTCCAGATTCTAAATAAAATTGTATATATTAAAATCTTCTAATCGGAATACAAAGAAATAGAATCATTACCTGTTTTACAGCAAAAAAACCAAACGATGAATCTCGAGTATTTCTTTTACACAGTTAGAATTTTGTCGTGACATTATGTGTTGTTATTTGTCCTATCATATATTTTACCACTATTTATATATCTGAGTCAAAAATTTTTAGAAAGTTCTAGAATTGTTTATTAACGGAAAGAGACATCCTTCTTTAGAAGAGGAAAATAAACCTCAGGCAAACCTTCCGTGTCACTTTGCTTATTGATACCACTTGTTTGTCTTTTTATATGTATCATTTCCGAAATTCTTCTTTTCGCTAAAGATTGTTCTATATCTAAAATTCTTATATTATCCCAATCTAATTCATGCATCTCATTCATACAGTGACGTGAAACCACAGAAATTTCGGAAGAAGGTTTTCTTATATCGGCCTTATGTTCTTTAATCCGAGTTTTTAATTTCCTTTTGGTTTGGCCAACATAAGACGATTCACAGTTTAAGCAATTAATTTTATAAACTACTCCGCATTGGTCATCCTTAGGCAAAGAATCCTTTCCTGTCTTAATAAATGTATTCAATTTATTCATAGGTTTATAAGCTATATTAAAACCGTACACATGTGAAACAATCTTTAGCGAAAAGAAGAATTTCGGAAATGATACTTATAAAATGACAAACAAGTGGTATCAATAAGCAAAGTGACACGGAAGGTTTGCCTGAGGTTTATTTTCCTCTTCTAAAGAAGGATGTCTCTTTCCGTTAATAAACAATTCTAGAACTTTCTAAAAATTTTTGACTCAGATATATAAATAGTCGTAAAATATACGATAGGACAAATAACAACACATAATGTCACGACAAAATTCTAACTGTGTAAAAGAAATACTCGAGATTCATCGTTTGGTTTTTTGCTGTAAAACAGGTAATGATTCTATTTCTTTATATTCCGACTAGAAGATTTTAATATATACAATTTTATTTAGAATCTGGAAATTCTTGTTCTACACTTTTCTTGATATGACAATTGACAGTGTAACATTACTGTATGAAGCATCTTCACATATAAAAGAACATGTTTATTTAATTACAATTCTCGACTGTTGAATTTAATGTCAACTAGATGTAACTCTGCGTTTTAAGAATATTATTGAATTACTGAAGATGGCCAGATTGTGACCGAAACGTTTAATGTTTTAATTAATGTAATAATAATTAAATATCACAAACTATAACTTGTGCTGGTTTTTTATGCTCTTATTTTTTATATGTGTTAATATTAGAACCACGTTAGTTTCAAGATATTTTTTAGAATAATAGTATTTATAAGAGGAATATTAAATGGATTAAATAGAATGATATCTTTAGAAAGTCATAATTGTCCAATTTCAATTCTGAGAATTAAACATGAGTGAAAATATGCCCAGAAAGACAGATAAAAAAAATTTCTAAGATAATAAAATTATACTAATTTTTATACCTTGAAACATGAATATTGAGTGGCATCCTTGATAAGTATATAAAGTCTCTTATGTCAAATTAGGATCTTTGGGATTGACAGGGATAGAAGGGGACTGTAAAAATTATGAAATCATCTGACAGAACAGATTAAATTATTAAAAATTCTTAGGGAGATAAAAGAAGCCAAGGAAAATTATAACTATGTATTAGGTGTTGGAATTAATTCGTAGCGTTTTACAAGTGATGGGAAGTACTTTCATTAATATATTTTTTAATGCTCATGTGAAATAAATAACATTCTTTCATTAAAAAACGCTACGAATTAATTCCAACACCTAATAATTAAATGGAAAGTATGATTATGATTCATCATAGTGATAATTTAAGTTTCTCTACTATATAAAATAAATAAAATTGAGAATACGTAGACTTGAATATTATAAAC
The DNA here is from genome assembly GCF_024713525.1 of Acromyrmex echinatior. NCBI lineage: Eukaryota > Metazoa > Arthropoda > Insecta > Hymenoptera > Formicidae > Acromyrmex > Acromyrmex echinatior. The sequence continues at coordinate 1,605,228 of NC_141864.1, forward strand.
ACTAAAAATTCAAAAATATATGATAAAATAAAATAAGATTTGAGTGAAAATAAGAATTAAGAGATAGCAGGAATATGAATAAGAAAATATTGATTCCTAATGAGCCAAGAAGAATAATAAATCAATGTAGAATAAAATAGGCAAAGAGCAAACGACATAAATAGTAAAGAATATAATACAATAAACAAAATAATAGCTATAATAATTACCGAACAATATTGATTTTTTATATTTTATTTTTTTGATTAAATTTTTTTCTTTTATTTTATATAGAATGATTTTTAATTTTTCAATTTTCTAAATGTAAATTTAATTTTGAAATTTTTTAATTTTTTAATTATAATAATATATATATTTATTATATAATTTTTAATGTTTCATTAACTCTATTCTTTATTTTTTCATATTTTTTCATATTTTTTTCAACTTTAATTTCATTTTTATTTTTATTTCTATATTTATTTTTATATTTATTTTTTTATATATTTTTATATTTTACATATTATTTTTTTATTAAAAATAAAATTATTTTTATTAATATTCTATTAAGTTATTATATAATTTAATTAACTTATTAGTAGATCTCATTAAAATTGCATAAAAATTACATCTCTCCAAAAATGCATTTAAAAGGAATCTAATCAATTACATATAAACTGCATCACAGCGAGCAAAACTGCATTGCTACAAAAATACATTTAAAACGTATCGTATTAAAATTGCATAAAAATTGCATCGTTCCAAAAATAATATTAAAGTGCATCATAGCAAAATTATATAAAAACTGCATCGCGATGAAAAATCATAAAACTGCTTTGCTCCAAAAATGAATTCATAGTACATCGCACTAAAATTGCATAAAAATTGCATCGCTTCAATAATAAACTTGAAGTGAATTACATTAAAATTATATAAAAACTGCATCAAAGCATCGAAAAAGCATAAAACTGCATTACTATTAAGTGTATTTAAAGTGCATCAGACTCGAATTACATAAAAATTGCATCTCTTCAAAAATGCTCTTAAATGGAAGCGTACCAAAGTTGTGTAAAAATTACATTGCAACGAAAAAGCATAAAGTTCTCCACTTCCTTCCCGGCCCTTCTTTTTTTTATTTTTATCATTAAAAATATTAATTCATATTTTAATTCATTATTATTATATCATATTATTAATTCATTATTTAATATTAATATTAAATAAAAAATTTATTCTCCTACATCTAATACATTCTTTTATAATTATTTTGTTAACAACTTCTTTCAACTATTTTAATTTATGAAAATGCCGGGCAATTTGTACATATTTTATTTAAATTTTAAATTGTTAAATTTAATAAATTTATTATTAAATCCTTCTTCTAACTAAATATTTAAAATAAAATATCTTTAAATTATCTGAATGTAACTCATTTTTATTTGATAGTTCTACATTTTAATTTGAATTCGAATTAAAAATTTTTTTTTTCAGAAAAATTTATTTAAATTTTTTTTTAAGTCATAAAATTTTATTGATATACAGGGTGCGTCACCAAAATCCGGACAAATTTCAATTCAAATTTTTCACTATACTGTGCCTCCGCCAGAGATTGTTATTGGCGTCCAAGAAAGCCTGATGCTTCTAGTTAAACAGTTATATTCTCAAAATGACCGCGATGTTGAAACCAAGTGCGGAGTATAATCGAAGAGCCGCGATCATCGAAGACCTTCGCGCCGGGCGCTCAGCAACGGAAATAATTCGGTTCTTTGGATACCCGAGATCCACTGTTTATGACGTTGTGGCAAAATATACGGCTTTAGAACAGTCCAATGAAGGTTCCAGTATGCCAGCGAGAAAGGATCACTCGAAAGAACGCACCGCGAGGATCCCTGCAGTCGTTGAAAGGGCTCAAACGCTGATTTCGGATGACCCAAGGCAATCGTTGCGAAAATTAGCATCGATTGTTGGTGTAAGCGAGTCAACAATGCATCGAATTGCCGAGGAGGACCTTCGATACAAATCGTACACATTAAAGAGGCTCTCTGAGGCTGCCACGACAAGGAATTGTTCGATTTGTCCGGATTTTGGTGACGCACCCTGTATATGTATATAATTATAGAACAAATTTTGAAAAAAAAAATTTTTTATTAAAAATTTTTATTTAAATTTTGTTATAAAATTATTATTAATTATATTATATATATGCAATCTATATAATTTATATAATTTATATAATTTATATAATTTATGTAATTTATGTGATATATTATATTAGGTGTTGGAATTAATTCGTAGCGTTTTTTAATGAAAGAATGTTATTTATTTCACATGAGCATTAAAAAATACATTAATGAAAGTACTTCCCATCACTTGTAAAACGCTACGAATTAATTCCAACACCTAATATTATATATATGTAATTTATGTAATTTTAATAATTTAAGTAATTTGTGTAATTTATTTGTTTTTATAGCTTACGCCATCAATGTAATTCACATATATATACTTTATATAGTCTATGTAATTCATATAATCTATATAATATAATCTATATGGTATCTATATAGTAATCTATATAACTTATGTAAACTATATAATGTAAGTATTCTATGTATTCTATGTATTCTATATATTCCAGTAACCTATTAATTTATGTAATTTAAATTTTAAACCAGAAAAAAATTAAATAAATTAAATAAATTAAATAAAATAAATAAATTAAACAAATTAAATAAATTAATAAATTAAATAAATTATTGAATTAAATAAATTAAATAAATTAAATAAACTAACAAATTAATTAAATTAGATTAATTAAATAAACTAAATAAACATTCTGAGAAGATCGATCGTGTATGAGTAAATCGAATAAAGCAAAGAATGCCGAATGTCAAAGTTAGATGATACAAATATATTTAATCAATTTATTTGTTCCAAATATGATTGCGCGTCAATAATTATTGGACTTTCAACGCAATCATTATGAAATGTTTAATAACCCCTTCTAAATAAAATCCCTAAGCCTCAGTGGTCGAGTATTTATAAAATTCATTACTCTTTCTTTAATGTATATAAAATTTTAATATTTCAAATTTTTACATATTTCAATTTATAAACAAATTAAATAAAATAAAAAAATTAAATAAATGAAATAAATTAAATGTATTAAATATTTTAAAAGAATTAAACATATTAAATAAAATAAATAAATTAAATAAAGTAAATAAATTAAGTAAATTAAATAAATTAAATACTAATTTAATAAAAAATTAAATAACAAATTAAATAATAAATAACATTACTTTAAATCCGAAGCGCCACTACGGTCTAAGTATTAAGACATATATATATTTTTCAAACGAATGAATTAATTTCAGAAATAATAATTACGTGTCGATATGGTTGTCGACATTAACGCAATTGATCTGAAATGTTAATGTCTCGGTAGTCTAAAGGCTCAGGACGCTCGCACGGAATGCAAGAGATCCGGGTTCGACTCCCGACCGAGGCAATATTTTTTCGCAATAAGTTTATTACAGTTTTTTAAGATTAATTTGGGGAATTTTGGGGGGATTATTAACATTTCAGATCAATTGCGTTAATGTCGACAACCATATCGACACGTAGTTATTATTTCTGAAATTAATTCATTCGTTTGAAAAATATATATATTAGTTCAACATCTTAATACTTAGACCGTAGTGGCGCTTCGGATTTAAAGTAATGTTATTTAACATAAACGGTCTTATTTTCTATCTTATTGTAAATAATAAATAAATAATAACTTAAATAATAACTTATAATAAATTATAATAACTTATAATATCTTATATCAGCACGTAAAAACATATAACATGTTACAATATATAATTTATATATTAATATAATATGTAATATATAATACAGGGTGGGCCATCTATTGGTACGTTTTTAAAAATGCGATCAAATGAGCATACATTGATATTTTTTATTAATTTTTTTTTTGTTGTGAAGCTAAAAGTATCCGCGTCAAGAATGAAAAACGATTTCGTTCATGTGGCTCCCTCTACTGGCCTTACAGTATGCCATTCGGTCACCCCAATTATTAATGACATTTTGGACTACCTCGGCGCCAATTTCACTCAAAACAGTCGTAATATAATGTCATCCACTAACATCCCTTTCTCACGAACTTTCCTCACCAATTTGCGTATAGCTCCTTCGGTGGGTGCTCTATCACGACCCATATTTCTTTTCAAAATTCGTACAGTTTCGGCGACACAGCACTGACTTTGAAAATAAGTTTTTAAAATTTCAAAACGCTCTTCAAGAGAAAACATGTTGTTTCGTGCCGCGGACGGTATGACTAATAAACTGTCAAAATTTCGGGTCTGTAGCTCGTTCGGTGTTGCCATACGACGAAATTCAAAAACGTACCAATAGATGGCCCACCCTGTATATATTATAATATATAATATATAATATATTATTACATTATATTATATTATTTTAAAATGTCTTATTATTAATATTTATTATTAATACTTTATCTTTTTGAATAGATTTATTCTTCTATTTTATATGTAATGAATTTTTATTTTTCAATCTTCAAAGTGTAAATTTAAATTTAAATAATATAATTTTTTAATTATAATTTATATTCATATATTATATATAATTTTTAATGTTTTATAGTTTTATTTTTAATTTTTTTATTTTTTTCATAATTTTTAATATTTTTTAAATATTTTTTTTCATATATATTTCAAATTATATTTTTATTTTTATTTTATTTTTTTATATTAGGTGTTGGAATTAATTCGTAGCGTTTTACAAGTGATGGGAAGTACTTTCATTAATGTATTTTTTAATGCTCATGTGAAATAAATAACATTCTTTCATTTAAAAACGCTACGAATTAATTCCAACACCTAATATATTATTATATTTTACATATTTTTTTATTAAAAATATTTATTTTCATTAATATTATATAAAAATAATATATCATTTAAATATCATATAGTGGATTGCACTAAAATTACATAAAAATTGAATACTACAAAAATAAAGTAAAGCGAAATACATTATTGGAACAACGCAATGTTAATCTTTACCATTACGATGCAATTTTTTGAATTTTGTAAAAATTTCATTTTCAGTAAAATGCAATTTTAATTCAAATTTCTAGGGATGAACGCTAAAAGCATTACTGGAACAATGCAGTGTTAGTCTTTATCATTACGATGCAATCTTTTTGAATTTTGAAAAAATTCCAATTTCTGTAAAATTCAATTTTAATGCAATTTTCTAGAGATTCACTCTAAATGCATTATTGGAGTGTTATGCACTGTAACAGTTAGTATCTATCGTTATGATGCAATTTTATAGCGATTCACGCTAAATGCAATGTTGGAGCAATGCAGTGTTAGTCTTTAACGAAAAGATAAAATTTTTTTGAAATTTGAAATAATTACAATTGCAATTAAAATGCAATTTTCGAGGGATTCACTATAAATGCATTATTGGAGCAATGTCGTGATAATCTTTATCGTTACGACACAACTTCTTGAATCAAAAAATTTAACTTTCTGTAAAATGCAATTTTAATGTATTTTTTAGGGAGTCACTATAAATGCATTATATGAATAATGCAGTGATAGACTTTATTGTTACTATTCAATTTTTTGCATTTTGAAAAAATGTAATTTTCTGTAAAATACAATATTAATGCAATTTTCTTGAATTCAATCTAAATGCATTATTAGAGCAATGCAGAGTAGCTTTTATTGTTACGATGCAATTTTTGTGAATTTTGAAAGAATTTAATTTTCTGTAAAAGGCAATTTTAATGCAATTTTTAGACTCATTCTAAATGCATTACTGGAGCAATACAGTGATAGTCTTTATCGTTTCGTTGAAATTTTTTTGAATTTTGAAAATATTCCATTTTCTGTAAAATGCAATATTAATTCAATTTTCTTAGTATTAACTCTAAATACATTATTTGATTAATGCAGTGCAATTATTACTGTTTCAATGAAATTTTTTGAATTTTGAGAAACTTTCATTTTCTATAAAATGCAATTCTAATGCAATTTTCATGGGATTCGACAAAAATGCATTAAATAAGTAATGCAGTGCAGTCTTCATCGATGAAATTTTTTCGAATTTTGAAAAAATTCCGTTTTCCATAAAATGCAATATTCATTCAATTTTGTTGGTATTCACTCTAAATGCTTTATATGAGTAATACAATGCAGTCTTTATAGTATCGATGAAATTTTTTGGAATTTTAAAAAATCTCATTTTTCGTAAATTGTAATAGAAATGCAACTTTCGTATATTAACTCTCTAAATGCTTTATTTGAGTGAAGCATTGCAGTCCTTATCGTTTCAATGAAATTTTTTTGAATTTTGAAAAAATCTAATTTTCCGAAAAGTGTAATAAAAATGCAATTTTCTTGTTATTCACACTCTAAAGGATAAATTTGAATGAAGCAATGCATTTTTTATCATATCGATGAAATTTTTTGAATATTGAAAAAATCTAATTTCCCAAAAAGTGTAATAGAAATGCAATATTCTTGATACTCTCTCTTTAAATACTTAATTTGAGAGAAGCAATGCAGTATTTATCGCATCGATGAAATTTTTTGAATTTTGAAAAAATCTAATTTTCCGAAAAGTGTAATAAAAATGCAATTTTCTTGTTATTCACTCTCTAAATGCTTTATTTAAATGAAACAATGCATTTTTTATCAATTCAATGAAATTTTTTTGAATATGGAAAATCTAATTTTCCAAAAAGTGTAATAGAAATGCAATATTCTTGGTGCTCTCTCATTAAATGCTTTATTTGAGTGAAGCATTGCAGTCCTTATCGTCTCGCTGAAACTTTTTTGAATTTTTAAAAAATCAAATTTTCCGAAAGGTGTAATGGAAATGCAACATTCTTGATACTCTCTTTAAATGCTTTATTTGAGAGAAGCAATGCAGCATTTATCGCTTCGATGAAATTTTTTTGAATTTTTTTTAAATCTAATTTTCCGTAAATTGTAATAGAAATGCAATATTATTGACACTCTCTCTTTAAATGGTTTATTTGAGTGAAACAATGCAGTATTTATCGCTTTGATGAAATTTTTTTTAATATTTAAAAAATTTCATTTTCTGTAAAGTGAAATGGACATGCAACTTTCTTATATTCACTCTCTAAATGCTTTATTTGAGTGAAGCAATACAGTCCTTATCGACTAGCTGAAACTTTTTTGAATTATTAAAAAATTTAATTTTCCGAAAGATGTAATGGAAATGCAATTTTTTTGTTATTCACACTCTAAAGAATTTACTTGAATGAAGCAACTTTTTATCATTTCGATGAAATTTTATCGATTATTGAAAAAATCTAATTTTCCAAAAAGTATAATAGAAATGCAACATTCTAAATACTCTGTCTTTAAATGGCTTATTTGAGAGAAGCAATGCAATCTTTATCATTTTGATGAAATTTTTTTGAATATTGAAAAAATCTAATTTTGCAAAAAGTGTAATAGGAATGCAATATTCTTGATACTCTCTTTAAATGGTATATTTGAGAAAAGCAATGCAGAATTTATCGCTTCGATGAAATTTTTTTGAATTTTGAAAAAATCTAATTTTCCAAAAAGTGTAATAGAAATGCAATATTCTTGATACTCTCTCTTTAAATGCTTTAATTGATCAAAGCAATGCAGCGTTTATCTTTTCGATGAAATTTTATCGAATATTGAAAAAATCTAATTTTCCAAAAAGTGTAATAGGAATGCAACATTCTTGATACTCCCTCTTAAAATGCTTTATTTGAGAGAAGCAATGCAGCATTTATCGCTTCGATGAAATTTTTTTGAATTTTGAAAAAACCTAATTTTCCGAAAGGTGTAATGGAAATGCAATATTCTTGATACTCTCTCTTTAAATGCTTTATTTGAGAAAAGCAATGCAGCATTTATCGCTTCTGTGAAATTTTTTTGAATTTTGAAAAAACCTAATTTTCCAAAAAGTGTAATAGAAATGCAACATTCTTGATACTCTCTCTTTAAATGCTTCATTTGAGAGAAGCAATGCAGCATTTATCGCTTCGATGAAATTTTTTTGAATTTTGAAAAAACCTAATTTTCCGTAAATTGTAATAGAAATGCAATTTTCTTGTATTCACTCTCTAAATGTTTTAATTGATCAAAGCAATGCAGCGTTTATCTTTTCGACGAAATTTTTTTTAATATTGAAAAAATTTCATTTTCCGTAAAGTGAAATGGAAATTCAACTTTCTTATATTCACTCTCTAAATGCTTTATTTGAGAAAAGCAATGCAGTTTTTATCGTTTCAATGAAATATTTTTAAATATGGAAAATCTAATTTTCCAAAAAGTGTAATAGAAACGCAATATTCTTGATGCTCTCTCATTAAATGCTTTATTTGAGTGAAGCATTGCAGTCCTTATCGTCTCGCTGAAACTTTTTTGAATTTTTAAAAAATCAAATTTTCCGAAAGGTGTAATGGAAATGCAATTTTCTTGTTATTCACACTCTAAAGGATTAATTTGAATGAAGCAATGCATTTTTTATCATATCGATGAAATTTTTTGAATATTGAAAAAATCTAATTTTCCAAAAAGTGTAATAGAAATGCAATATTCTTGATACTCTCTCTTTAAATACTTAATTTGAGAGAAGCAATGCAGTATTTATCGCATCGATGAAATTTTTTGAATTTTGAAAAAATCTAATTTTCCGAAAAGTGTAATAAAAATGCAATTTTCTTGTTATTCACTCTTTAAATGCTTTAATTGATCAAAGCAATGCAGCGTTTATCTTTTCGACGAAATTTTTTTTAATATTGAAAAAATTTCATTTTCCGTAAAGTGAAATGGAAATTCAACTTTCTTATATTCACTCTCTAAATGCTTTATTTGAGAAAAGCAATGCAGTTTTTATCGTTTCAATGAAATTTTTTTGAATATAAAAAAATCTCTTTTTCCGTAAAGTAATAGAAAGGCAACTTTCTTGATATTCACTCTCTTAATGCTTTATTTGAGTGAAGCATTGCAGTCCTTATCGTCTCGCTGAAACTTTTTTGAATTTTTAAAAAATTTAATTTTCCGAAAGGTGTAATGGAAATGCAATTTTTTTGTTATTCACACTCTAAAGAATTTACTTGAATGAAGCAATGCACTTTTTAACATTTCGATGAAATTTTATCGAATATTGAAAAAATCTAATTTTCCAAAAAGTGTAATAGGAATGCAACATTCTTGATACTCTCTCTTAAAATGCTTTATTTGAGAGAAGCAATGCAGCATTTATCGCTTCGATGAAATTTTTTTGAATTTTGAAAAAACCTAATTTTCCGTAAATTGTAATAGAAATGCAATTTTCTTGTATTCACTCTCTAAATGTTTTAATTGATCAAAGCAATGCAGCGTTTATCTTTTCGACGAAATTTTTTTTAATATTGAAAAAATTCCATTTTCCGTAAAATGAAATGGAAATGCAACTTTCTTATATTCACTCTCTAAATGCTTTATTTGAGAAAAGCAATGCAGTTTTTATCATTTCAATGAAATTTTTTTGAATATAAAAAAATCTCATTTTCCGTAAAATGTAATAGAAATGGAACATTCTTGATACTCTCTCTTTAAATGCTTCATTTGAGAGAAGCAATGCAGCATTTATCGCTTCCATGAAATTTTTTTGAATTTTGAAAAAATCTAATTTTCCGAAAAGTGATATAGAAATGCAATTTTCTTATATTCACTCTCTAAATGCTTTATTTAAATGAAACAATGCATTTTTTATCAATTCAATGAAATTTTTTTGAATATGGAAAATCTAATTTTCCAAAAAGTGTAATACAAATGCAATATTCTTGATGCTCTCCCATTAAATGCTTTATTTGAGTGAAGCATTGCAGTCCTTATCGTTTCGATGAAATTTTTTTGAATTTTGAAAAAATCTAATTTTCCGAAAAGTGAAATAGACATGCAACTTTCTTGATATTCACTCTCTAAATGCTTTATTTGAGTGAAGCATTGCAGTCCTTATCGTCTCGCTGAAACTTTTTTGAATTCTTAAAAAATTTAATTTTCCGAAAGGTGTAATGGAAATGCAATTTTCTTGTTATTCACACTCCAAAGAATTTATTTGAATGAAGCAATGCACTTATTATCATTTCGATGAAATTTTTTTGAATATTGAAAAAATCGAATTATCCAAAAAATGTAATAGAAATGCAATATTCTTGATACTCTCTTTAAATGCTTTATTTGAGAGAAGCAATGCAGCATTTATCGCTTCGATGAAATTTTTTTGAATTTTGAAAAAACCTAATTTTCCGTAAATTGTAATAGAAATGCAATTTTCTTGTATTCACTCTCTAAATGTTTTAATTGATCAAAGCAATGCAGCGTTTATCTTTTCGACGAAATTTTTTTTAATATTGAAAAAATTTCATTTTCCGTAAAGTGAAATGGAAATGCAACTTTCTTATATTCACTCTCTAAATGCTTTATTTGAGAAAAGCAATGCAGTTTTTATCATTTCAATGAAATTTTTTTGAATACAAAAAAATCTCATTTTCCGTAAAATGTAATAGAAATGCAACATTCTTGATACTCTCTCTTTAAATGCTTCATTTGAGAGAAGCAATGCAGCCTTTATCGCTTCCATGAAATTTTTTTGAATTTTGAAAAAATCTAATTTTCCGAAAAGTGTTTTAGAAATGCAATATTATTGACACTCCCTCTTTAAATGCTTTATTTGAGAATAGCAATGCAGTATTTATCGCTTCTATAAAATTTTTTTGAATTTTGAAAAAATCTAATTTTCCGAAAAGTCAAACAGAAATGCAACTTTCTTGATATTCACTCTCTAAATGCTTTATTTGAATGAAGCATTGCAGTCCTTATCGTCTCGCTGAAATTTTTTTGAATTTTTAAAAAATCAAATTTTCCGAAAGGTGTAATGGAAATGCAACATTCTTGATACTCTCTCTTTAAATGCTTCATTTGAGAGAAGCAATGCAGCATTAATCGCTTCGATGAAATTTTTTTGAATTTTGAAAAAATCTAATTTTCCGAAAAGTGTTATAGAAATGCAATATTATTGACACTCTCTCTTTAAATGGTTTATTTGAGTGAAACAATGCAGTATTTATCGCTTTGATGAAATTTTTTTTAATATTTAAAAAATTTCATTTTCTGTAAAGTGAAATGGACATGCAACTTTCTTATATTCACTCTCTAAATGCTTTATTTGAGTGAAGCATTGCAGTCCTTATCGTCTCGCTGAAACTTTTTTGAATTTTTAAAAAATTTAATTTTCCGAAAGGTGTAATGGAAATGCAATTTTTTTGTTATTCACACTCTAAAGAATTTACTTGAATGAAGCAATGCATTTTTTATCATTTCGATGAAATTTTATCGAATATTGAAAAAATCTAATTTTCCAAAAAGTGTAATAGGAATGCAATTTTCTTGTTATTCACTCTCTAAATGCTTTATTTAAATGAAACAATGCATTTTTTATCAATTCAATGAAATTTTTTTGAATATTGAAAATCTAATTTTCCAAAAAATGTAATAGAAATGCAATATTCTTGATGCTCTCTCATTAAATGCTTTATTTGGGTGAATCATTGCAGTCCTCATCGTTTCGATGAAATTTTTTTGAATTTTGAAAAAATCTAATTTTCCGAAAAGTGTTATAGAAATGCAATATTATTGACACTCTCTCTTTAAATGGTTTATTTGAGAGAAACAATGCAGTATTTGTCGATAAAATTTTTTTGAATTTTGAAAAAATCTAATTTTCCGAAAAGTCAAATAGAAATGCAACTTTCTTGATACTCAATCTCTAAATGCTTTATTTGAGTGAAGCATTGCAGTCCTTATCGTCTCGCTGAAACTTTTTGAATTTTTAAAAAATCTAATTTTCCGAAAGGTGTAATGGAAATGCAATATTCTTGATACTCTCTCTTTAAATGCTTTATTTGAGAAAAGCAATGCAGCATTTATCGCTTCTGTGAAATTTTTTTGAATTTTGAAAAAACCTAATTTTCCAAAAAGTGTAATAGAAATGCAACATTCTTGATACTCTCTCTTTAAATGCTTCATTTGAGAGAAGCAATGCAGCATTTATCGCTTCGATGAAATTTTTTTGAATTTTGAAAAAACCTAATTTTCCGTAAATTGTAATAGAAATGCAATTTTCTTGTATTCACTCTCTAAATGTTTTAATTGATCAAAGCAATGCAGCGTTTATCTTTTCGACGAAATTTTTTTTAATATTGAAAAAATTTCATTTTCCGTAAAGTGAAATGGAAATGCAACTTTCTTATATTCACTCTCTAAATGCTTTATTTAAATGAAACAATGCATTTTTATCAATTCAATGAAATTTTTTTAAATATGGAAAATCTAATTTTCCAAAAAGTGTAATAGAAACGCAATATTCTTGATGCTCTCTCATTAAATGCTTTATTTGAGTGAAGCATTGCAGTCCTTATCGTCTCGCTGAAACTTTTTTGAATTTTTAAAAAATCAAATTTTCCGAAAGGTGTAATGGAAATGCAATTTTCTTGTTATTCACACTCTAAAGGATTAATTTGAATGAAGCAATGCATTTTTTATCATATCGATGAAATTTTTTGAATATTGAAAAAATCTAATTTTCCAAAAAGTGTAATAGAAATGCAATATTCTTGGTACTCTCTCTTTAAATACTTAATTTGAGAGAAGCAATGCAGTATTTATCGCATCGATGAAATTTTTTGAATTTTGAAAAAATCTAATTCTCCGAAAAGTGTAATAAAAATGCAATTTTCTTGTTATTCACTCTTTAAATACTTTAATTGATCAAAGCAATGCAGCGTTTATCTTTTCGACGAAATTTTTTTGAATATTGAAAAAAACTAATTTTCCAAAAAGTGTAATAGGAATGCAATATTCTTGATACTCTCTTTAAATGGTATATTTGAGAAAAGCAATGCAGCATTTATCGCTTCGATGAAATTTTTTTGAATTTTGAAAAAACCTAATTTTCCGTAAATTGTAATAGAAATGCAATTTTCTTGTATTCACTCTCTAAATGTTTTAATTGATCAAAGCAATGCAGCGTTTATCTTTTCGACGAAATTTTTTTTAATATTGAAAAAATTCCATTTTCCGTAAAATGAAATGGAAATGCAACTTTCTTATATTCACTCTCTAAATGCTTTATTTGAGAAAAGCAATGCAGTTTTTATCATTTCAATGAAATTTTTTTGAATATAAAAAAATCTCATTTTCCGTAAAATGTAATAGAAATGGAACATTCTTGATACTCTCTCTTTAAATGCTTCATTTGAGAGAAGCAATGCAGCATTTATCGCTTCCATGAAATTTTTTTGAATTTTGAAAAAATCTAATTTTCCGAAAAGTGATATAGAAATGCAATTTTCTTATATTCACTCTCTAAATGCTTTATTTAAATGAAATAATGCATTTTTTATCAATTCAATGAAATTTTTTTGAATATTGAAAATCTAATTTTCCAAAAAGTGTAATAGAAATGCAATATTCTTGATGCTCTCTCATTAAATGCTTTATTTGAGTGAAGCATTGCAGTCCTTATCGTTTCGATGAAATTTTTTTGAATTTTGAAAAAATCTAATTTTCCGAAAAGTGAAATAGACATGCAACTTTCTTGATATTCACTCTCTAAATGCTTTATTTGAGTGAAGCATTGCAGTCCTTATCGTCTCGCTGAAACTTTTTTGAATTCTTAAAAAATTTAATTTTCCGAAAGGTGTAATGGAAATGCAATTTTCTTGTTATTCACACTCCAAAGAATTTATTTGAATGAAGCAATGCACTTATTATCATTTCGATGAAATTTTTTTGAATATTGAAAAAATCGAATTATCCAAAAAATGTAATAGAAATGCAATATTCTTGATACTCTCTTTAAATGCTTTATTTGAGAGAAGCAATGCAGCATTTATCGCTTCGATGAAATTTTTTTGAATTTTGAAAAAACCTAATTTTCCGTAAATTGTAATAGAAATGCAATTTTCTTGTATTCACTCTCTAAATGTTTTATTGATCAAAGCAATGCAGCGTTTATCTTTTCGACGAAATTTTTTTTAATATTGAAAAAATTTCATTTTCCGTAAAGTGAAATGGAAATTCAACTTTCTTATATTCACTCTCTAAATGCTTTATTTGAGAAAAGCAATGCAGTTTTTATCGTTTCAATGAAATTTTTTTGAATATAAAAAAATCTCTTTTTCCGTAAAGTAATAGAAAGGCAACTTTCTTGATATTCACTCTCTTAATGCTTTATTTGAGTGAAGCATTGCAGTCCTTATCGTCTCGCTGAAACTTTTTTGAATTTTTAAAAAATTTAATTTTCCGAAAGGTGTAATGGAAATGCAATTTTTTTGTTATTCACACTCTAAAGAATTTACTTGAATGAAGCAATGCACTTTTTAACATTTCGATGAAATTTTATCGAATATTGAAAAAATCTAATTTTCCAAAAAGTGTAATAGAAATGCAATATTCTTGATACTTTCTCTTTAAATGCTTTAATTGATCAAAGCAATGCAGCGTTTATCTTTTCGACGAAATTTTTTTGAATATAAAAAAATCTCATTTTCCGTAAAGTGTAATAGAAATGCAACATTCTTGATACTCTCTCTTTAAATGCTTCATTTGAGAGAAGCAATGCAGCATTTATCGCTTCCATGAAATTTTTTTGAATTTTGAAAAAATCTAATTTTCCGAAAAGTGTAATAAAAATGCAATTTTCTTGTTATTCACTCTCTAAATGCTTTATTTAAATGAAACAATGCATTTTTTATCAATTCAATGAAATTTTTTTGAATATTGAAAATCTAATTTTCCAAAAAGTGTAATAGAAATGCAATATTCTTGATGCTCTCTCATTAAATGCTTTATTTGGGTGAAGCATTGCAGTCCTTATCGTTTCGATGAAATTTTTTTGAATTTTGAAAAAATCTAATTTTCCGAAAAGTGTAATAAAAATGCAATTTTCTTGTTATTCACACTCTAAAGAATTTATTTGAATGAAGCAATGCACTTTTTATCATTTCGATGAAATTTTTTTGAATATTGAAAAAAATCTAATTTTCCAAAAAGTGTATTAGGAATGCAATATTCTTGATACTCTCTCTTTAAATGGTTTATTTGAGAAAAGCAATGCAGTATTTATCGCTGCGATGGATTTTTTTTGAATTTTGAAAAAATCTCATTTTCCGTAAATTGTAATAGAAATGCAATTTTCTTATATTCACTCTCTAAATGCTTTAATTGATCAAAGCAATGCAGTCTTTATCTTTTCGATGAAATTTATTTTAATATTGAAAAAATTTCATTTTCTGTAAAGTGTAATAGAAATGCAACTTTCTTATATTCACTCTCTAAATGCTTTAATTGAGTGAAGCAATGCAGACTTTATCGTTTCGTTAAAATTTTTTTGAATTTAGAAAATTGCGTTTCTATTACACTTTACGGAAATGAGATTTTTTCAAAATTCAAAAAAATTTTATCGAAATGATAGACTGCATTGCTTTAATCAAATAATGTATTTAAAATGAACACTAAGAAAATTGCATTAAAATTGCAATTTCCAGAATATTAAATTTTTTCAAAATTCAAAAAATTACATTGTAACGATAATGACTATACTGCAATATTCAAATAATCCATTTAGAGTGAATCCCAAGAAAATTTCATTAAAATTGCATTATACAGAAAATGAAATTTTTTCATAATTCTAAAATTTCTTCGAAACGATAAAGACTGCTCTGTATTACTCAAATAATGCAATTAGATTGAGTACCATAAAAATTGCATTAATATTGCATTTTACAGAAAATGAAATTTTTTCAAAATTCGAAAAAATTTCATTGAAATGATAAAGACTGCATCGTGTTACTCAAATAAAGCATTTAGAGTGGATATAAAAAAAATTGCATTAATATGGCATTTTAAAGAAAATGAAATTTTTCCAAAATTCGAAAAATTGTATCGTTACAATAAAGACGAAACGTTAAAGACTGCACTGTATTACTCAAATAATGCATTTAGAGTGATTCCCAAAAAATTGCATTGGGATTGCATTTTACAGAAATAAAAATTTTTCCATAATTCGAAAAATTTTATCGTTACAATAAAGGCTGCACTGCATTGCTCCAACGACGCACTTTGAGGAAATACCAAGAAAATTGCATTAATATTGCATTTAAAAAAAAAATGAAAATACGGAGAAGCGTTGAACGCCGATTTCCCATATGTGAAATGCTGCTTGTCAGGCATAAATGAAAGGGTTTTTTACATTATATAGTCACTGGTGATGTAAAATGGATCCACTACGATAACCTAAAGAAGAGGAAATAATGGGGATCATCTGGCCATGCTTCAACATCAAGCCGAATATTCATGGAAAAAATTCATTTTGTGTATTTGGTGGGTCATCTTGGTGTCGTATATTATGAGTTGCTCAAACCGAACGTATCCGTTCGAGCGGTGGGGCTCTCTTCCAAACACAATTGATGAGATTGAGCCGAGCACTCAAGGAAAAACGCACCCACTACTACTCCAGGCATGACTAAATTATTCTCCTGCATGATAATGCTTGACCACATGTTACGGCGCCGGTCAAAACCTACATGGAAACACTCAATTGGGAAGTTCACCCGCCGTATTCACCAGACATTGCCCCTTCCGATTACCATCTATTTCGATCGATGGCGCATAGCCTGTCTGAGCAGCACTTCACATCATATGAAGACATCAAAAATTGGATCGATAATTGGATAGCCTCAAAAGATGAAGCATTCTTCCAACGCGGTATCCGTATGCTATCAGAAAGATGGGAAAAAATAGTGGCTAGCATGGATAATATTTTCAATAAAATGTATCGTTCTTTCCACAATAAATGCTTAATTTTTTATTAAAAACAGCGGAAACTTATTTGTACATCTAATATTTAAACAATTTTATGCTTTATTTTAAATTTGATACATTTTTCTTTGGCGTTGCGATCATTGTATATTTTAAATACATTTTGTAACGCACAATTCTTAATGTGTTTTACACATCGCATAATATTAGTAACATCTAGATTATATAAAAAATTTATATCTTTGTAATCAGCATCCAAGATCTCAATGGTCAAGTTGTCACTATCAGCCAGCCATTCACGTTTTTCACGTTCTTTAACATATACGAGTCTACGTATGTACATATGTATGTACATATGTATGTACATATGTCTATATGTACGTATGTATGTACGTATGTATGTACATGTGTATGTATGTATGCATGTATAATATGTATAGTACGTTTATATTTAATATTTACATAAGGGAAAAAAATTATACAGTTTGTAATAAATTTGTAATAAATTTTATTGATATAACACTATCCTTGTATATCCAAGAGAGTTGTATGAATTATCAAATCTTAGCTATTTCTTGCGAACCTTGTCTCTTTTTTTATCTTTTCAATAAAATATACATTGGAATATAGCGACGCGACGCAATTCATATTCGTAAAATTCTCCAGCAAAGGATTTTCCGTGGTAATCTTTCAGAAGGTACGTCACGGGATTAGTTTTCTATATTTCGATGATTCTAAACACCTCCGAAATCCAATTTGATGTGTAACCTTTCTTAAAGATTGTCTTAAATTTGCTTACATGTACCGAGTCACCCACTTTGAATCGCGACAGTCTTTACGCTACTACACCATGTTTAAGAGCTTGTCGGCGATCGTGGAAATCACATCGGTGAATTGCATATCGATAGTTCGATGCTTTTGCGCGTTGTACTCTAACATAAAACGCGATAACAAGTCGATCCATTTATAATTTCTATTGTGCGTAAGTTGTTTCTACATATTGTTTTTTAATGTGCGATTGAACCGTTCGACGACCGATGCCTTCATTAATGAATACGTAGAATAATGATTGATGTTGTGCTTCTTCAAAAGTTTTTGTACATCCAAATTGTAAAATTTTTTTCTCATATCGCAAATTTTTCGGACATCTTTCATCACCTTGAATTATTTTTGCAATCGCTGTAGCCATTTCCATTCCATTCTTATTTCCATTTTTTGGGCTTCGGGCCATGTATACTTACTCAGTACATCGATAACAGTGAGAACCTCTGATAGCCTCTGTTGAATTGCGTCTCGATCACGTCAGCCTGTCATAAGTCATTGTATTTGTAAACTATGACATGTCTATGTGGAAAATTTTTTCTCGTTGGAACGTGCCAGTTTTTTTAGTCATCATTTTTCGAGACTTTTTTTTTAGACATGTTACATTATGTTACGATTATTGCTGTGTAATACATAAAATATCACAAAATTCTTCGCAAATAATGTTCATTGGCATTAATATCAACTAAAATGATGTGTATCCCATTCCAATTTATAATAAAATTAGCCTCACAAAGCTTCTCAATAATAGACAATATTTCGTTATCAGGCTGCTGACGCAAGGTCTCAAATAATCGGAGACGATACATTAGCTCATTATTCTTAATGAGAACATCGTCCCAATGAACATAACCGATTTTACTGTCATTTAGGATTTATGATATTATACCTTTTCCAACTTTTTTACTTGACTTATTGTTTAGATTCCTAGAGTGTGATATACCCAAGTTGTATTTTACCTGATTACCAAGGGTGCTATTATATTCTTATATTTGTATCCTTTGTTACCCGATATCCACATTATCCGCATTATGGCTGCGTCTATGAACATTCGTTGCCAACAATATATACTTTTACATGTTAGTTTATCATTCTCTAATTCTGTAAATAGCGCTATCGGGAATTTTTTTGAAAATTAATTTGTACAAACCAGGTGTACTTTTGTATTTTACTCCATCTATGATCAAAGTCATTCGTGTCTACATTGAAATATTTGTCACCGAGCATTATGCCATTTTCGCCGAGATATACGTATACGCCATAAACGTGATCGATTGCCTTTTCTCTGTCACCACCGAGAAACATGTTATACGTATTTTTCTAAATACCTCCAATTGATTATGCAATTCCTCGAATTTGCCGCATTTGCAAAAATTGTTTAACTAATAATTACTAACTTAAACAAGCGATTCATTGGGCGTTTCATAAACGTTTTTGATTGAGAAAACGTGCGAACGTTCGTATGATAATTCGCGTGATTCAGACGACGCATAATTGGAATCCGACGTAATGATCGGTTCTTTTGCTTTTTAGACGATGGTGTTAATTGAAGCCATAAATTATCCATCCAGAAGCATTATCCATTATCATTATTATTATCTTTCATCATCATGAACATCTTCATTATCTTCAAGTTTTCTTTTCTTAATATTTTTATCCTTTACAACGTTGACTTCTTTCTTAATATGCTTGAGACTCATCATTAGCGATGTTCTCGACAATTTGTTTTAAAAGTTGGACGATAGGTTTAAAATGTTTCTCCAATGCTGTATCTTCCTTTATTTTGATTTTTAAAACGCGACATTTTTTACGAATTAAATCATTCGTTTTTGCAATTTGTTTCGCTATCCTTTTGCGATTTTTGAGTTTTTTGCTGTTGTCCATATTGTACTCAAAAGGAAATGTGTAGTTGAAGTATTGACAACAATTAACCACGTTAAGGTATCCATACTCATTCCAAATCCTGTTCTGTATCGTCCATTCGTAAGCGTCTTTGTTTATCACTACGAATTCATACTTTTGTTGCCAACAGCAACAACACAGTTCGCAGAAATTCTTGTAAAACATATCTGTGTTTACATGATCATTGTATACATGTTTCAGATTGGTACAGTTCTATTGAATAGGATTTGCATTATTGCGTATAAGATGCTTCGATATCTTTGCGTCCAGATCCATTTTTGGAATGCCAACGTTTCGTGAATCTTGCAGTCCACTTTATCAGGGCGAGGAACAGTCTGATACTGCTGTTCCTCCGGGTCGTTCCTTTTTTATATTACTTGTTGGAGTAGTGAGGGGAGGGGGAGATGGGGGAAATCGGTCTTCAACAACTGGGAGAATGATTTTCCATTTTATTTATGTTGTAGCCATTATCTCTATTTAGATTGTTAGGATATTTTTGTATCTCTATGGCTTCTCTATACTTTCTTGGAAAGTATGATGTAATATTGGCTATTGTAGTCGTCAAACATTTGATGTTCTGTTTCCATATTGTGTTCTGATAATGCTGATTGCGTGACGTGTTTTAGTCTGACATTACGTTGATGTTTTTTTATCAATAGGTATTTTTCAAAATTCCGCTTTTACCAAAATACTCACAACTAGCGAGTAAACTCAATTTCCCTAACGGAATGCAGCGGCTGCATCCGTTACTCTTACTAGATTACAGCGTGTGCAGTATTGAATTCAACAGCATTTGCTACTCGTTCTTATGCATAAATTCATTTTATTACGCGCCTCTCTAATTGTTATTCGCTTTTCGTTTTCCTATTTCTCGCTCGTCAAAAACTGTCTCGTGACTCTGTCTATGTTTACTTTTTTTTGTTCGTACAGTTGGCTTCCGCACAGACTAATACATATTCGATGTCTCTTGTATCTATCCTAATCTTTTCCTCGAAATAATAAATCGTTATATTAATTTTTCTTTCCTTGCTGGTGGCGATAAATTCGCCACATCATAAATACCATATCTATTTAATTAAATTACGTGCAAGAAGAAAAAACAACGAAGAGAGAGCGCAAATAATAAGTATAGAGCTGCAATGGGTAGAACAGAGAGAACTACATCTTACAATAGGTAGGAGAGAGAGGACAGTAGGTTGAAGAGAGAACACATTGGGTGAGAGAGAGAAGAAATCCTTCCCTCTCTACCATGGATCCCGGTGACGTTCTTTCCCCTCTCTCGAACCTAGCGTCTGTGATGCATCCTCGCCCAACTCTCTCACGCACACACATACACATTATATACGTATTATGCCCACACTAACACATAGTGGGTTAGAACCTGCCTTGCTTTATTTCGCCTTCCCTCTTGATTCGTTTCATATTGGCTGGCATACATCAATGGATGATGTCTAGTAACTTACAGCTTCTTTTCGATTGCTTCTTAAATAACAGTGCCGTTAATTTTGTTTCCGAACAGACTTCATATACAATTGATGTCTTATCGTCTCCTAAACGAAGTCTTAATATGGCTCCATTTCTATCCATTTCCAGAGATCGC
The DNA here is from genome assembly GCF_024713525.1 of Acromyrmex echinatior. Lineage (NCBI taxonomy): Eukaryota > Metazoa > Arthropoda > Insecta > Hymenoptera > Formicidae > Acromyrmex > Acromyrmex echinatior. The sequence continues at coordinate 1,626,456 of NC_141864.1, forward strand.
TCAAATTTAAATGACCGAATCTCTCGTGCCAAACAATCATTAAAGATTTCGACGTTCCGGTGGAAGCGTAAGTCGACTCGCTTCCAAGTTCACGAAATAGAAATCTCCTTTCTGATACTCAGTTAGAATCGTTTCTTCATTGCTGTTTCTAATTTTCGCATTATTTTGGGTGAAGATAATGTGAGAATTTCCAGCGTCTGTTGATTTTTGCAACAGAGATTAAATTACTGCGCAAGTCGAATACATGTAACGCATTTTTCAGACTTACAAATTTAGTCACATTTCCATTTTCAACAATGACGTTTACAATATCTTTCGCCCTTATGTTTGTTGATCCATAATTTGCAAAATTAAGTTCTGGATTTTCAATGTCTGAAATCTCTGTAAATTTCCTTTTATTACGATACCGATGAAACATACATTCACTATCGAGGCACCATGCACTATCTCTCTAGGCTTTACTTGTCAAATATGATGTGACTTGCGATCGAATAGAAATGAGATGTCCTCACAAATAGCTGCTTTTTCTTTGTTGTCCGGTTTTTCAAACTTCGTTTGTTCTTGGGACAATCTATTGCCTTGTGTCCCGTTTTTCGACATCGATGACACTTATATTTGAATGTATAGCCGGATTAAGTATCTTTGGTCTTGTCGGTTGATTTGTTATTGATTTTATTGACAGGCCTAAATTTTTCTCTTCGTGCAATCATAGCGTGATTATTAGATTGGCTGTGCTATCTCCTTGTTATGCTTTCATCCATAATTTTAATTTTCAATTGCTCTGGATTGGATAAAACGTCTCGATTCGACCGCGCACCTGAAATTGTCGACATTTTCCGGCAGACTATGCAAGAGTAAGTATTATGGACTGTAATTTTTCACTAACCTGTATAGTTAGTTCTGTTTAACTTGTCAACTATGTCAAAGAATTCGTCGTTGAACGTCATCGTTTTCGCTGAGCTTGTGACTTATAAACCGTCTCCACAACAATGTTTTCTTTGCAGGATTTTTTGATTCGAAAAACGATTCTATTTTAAGCCAGATCTTCCGGCCTTCAGTTTCTGATTTGTTTGAGTTTGATGTCAGGGACAGCAAGATACAGGTCAGCTTTTTCGTCCTCTTCTATCCATGTTTATAAATTCGTGCCTTCTTTGGGTTTAAGTTTTATATCACTTACGTATGCCCATGTTCTGTTCATTAGAATGAATCCTTAATTTCCAGGTATCTAATGCCCGTATTCTCATAGTCAGACATTAGATTTCTTTAAATTTATCTTTAGATGCTCAGCAGCCAATGAAATAATTCGTAGAGTATCTAAAGATAAATTTAAGGAAGCCTTAAATTTATAAGGCCTGAATGCGAGTGAATACGAGTAATAGTTCTTTCTGGACATGGGTATGCGTATAACATTCGTTGATTGTTCTTCCATATTGTCTTGTGTTGGTGTCACACTTCCGCATAAATTTCCGCGTCGAACTTTTCGCTGATAACCTTTCACTTATGTATTTTTTGACCGAATGTATGATTATTCCTGTAGGCCCATAATCTAAAGAGTCGATTAACGAAAGACTTGATTAAAGAGTAACTTGATGCACAATGGATTTATTGTAAGATTAACGTTCAGTCATAATAAAAGAAAGATTTTTGTAATGGCAAGAGATATAGCGCGCAAAGAGAACCGCATAGAGTAACGGTAGAAAGAAGAACAGAAGATTAGTTTCTCAATGAATCAAAAACGGTAGAAAAAGAGCGCTAACAAAATCATGCGTAACATGGAATGGCGAACGTAGACACAAAGATGGTGCGAAATACAAATACGATATAATCTTAACATATTTAATTGTTTTTTTTGTACAGTACAATATACAGAATATCAAATATATAATGTATATATATATATATATATATGTATATATTTGATATATACAGGGTGCGTCAGGTATTTGAGGACACTCACATATGTGTTTGTCACTTCGCAGCAATATATTTTTCTTTCTTTTTTCCTTTCAGATCATAAATAGATGGCAATAAGCTAACTTATGAAATGAAAAGACACGCTGTTATCGTCGCTATACACGCGAATAATAGCTTGAAATCTCCGAATTTTTGAATCTCGCCCGATCGTTTGTTCGCAAAGTTCGTCGAGAGTTAGAAGTATCTAATGGCAATGTTCAAAGTGTTGCCAAGCGCAAAACACATAAAGCACGTTCAGACACAGTTAGAACATCACAGTTTGTGCAGCAAGTCCAGGGCATTATTGCCCCCCAAATCACATAACCCCAAACATGTGGCCACCTAGCTTCCCTGATCTTAATCCTTTAGATTACTATGTATGGGGCGTTGTAGAACGGGAGACCAATAAACATCCCCATAACACGCTTGATTCCCTCAAAGCAGCTATTGCCAGAGTAATGACACATATGGACAAGGCTCCTTTGATTCGAGCATGCAAACGTTTTCGGCAGAGAATTGAAGCTGTTATTGCTGCTGAAGATGATTTTATCGAATAATTGTATTGCCTACGAGTTACTTACTTTGCTGTAAAAAAGTCAATAAAATACAATAAGTTTTCTAAGAAATATACGCATTTTAGTTTTATAGTCAATATGTCCTCAAATACCAGACGCACCCTGTATATATATATATAATATTAGGTGTTGGAATTAATTCGTAGCGTTTTACAAGTGATGGGAAGTACTTTCATTAATGTATTTTTTAATGCTCATGTGAAATAAATAACATTCTTTCATTAAAAAACGCTATGAATTAATTCCAACACCTAATATATATATATATATATATTTATACATACAAAATCCCAAATAATATACAATAACGTTTTATTAATCGGAAAAAAACATAAGAGCTAAATTAACGCATTTGATGATTCTAAGAAGGTATAATTTCGGCGGTTTTAATATTAAACGTTATAATAGCGAAAAAAAGTTACATATGAAAAAATTACAAATGATGAAAAGGAAAATAGTGCAATTGTACTGCAAAAAACTTAAGAATATTCTTTCTAATTTCTGAGTTATAAATCTTTAAGTGAAAAGTGGTGCGATTTCGAACCTATGTGTCATCAAAGTCCAAATGTTTTTTTTATTTAATTCACAATAACTCAGTAACAAAAAATCGTATGGACGTTTTTTAAAAATGATTTTATGGGGAAATCTTTAAGCTTTGCTTTAGAAATTCTAAATGCAAAGAGTGAAGAGAAAATTTCCCGTTTTATTTAACTCGTACTTTTTTATGTTTACAAATTACCAAACTCACAGAAATTTAAGAAACATAGTTATCTTTTAAAAATAGAGTTCTTAAACTTTAACACTTCGTTCTTAAATTTAAATTTCATTTAATTTTAACAAAATTGGAGCTGTTTGAATAATAAATTGGACATGAATTTTTGTACTCACCCAATAACTATTTAATGCCATGTAAATTTATGACTCTCATTTTGTGTATTCTATCTCATATAACATTATGTTATCAAAAAGATTTCTAAGACATCTCATTTCAGAAATTAAAAAAATTTCTGAATGGTTACATAATTATATCTGAATGTTATTTCATGTGCCGTTTTTTAAGAACAGGAAGATATCAATTAATTCGGAGACTCCTTATTAATCATAAAGAAAACAGATAAAGAAAATAGGGCAATAGGAGTCAGGCGCGGTAATTGTTGCGCAAAACAAACAATGTGGACACAAGACAAAACTCTTTATTAAATAATCCGTTTATATGTGTTGGCTCATTTTTTAACCATCTTTAGAGACAAATTAATTTTCTAATTACAATACCTATAAACTAATTTATTTCAGCAAGTAATCTCCACATATTTAGGAAAACTTTAATATTGAAAAATGACTAACGACAATCCAAATTGTGTTTAAATTTTTATAACAAAATTATTAAAAAAAAAACAGAACGAATTTTTATATCACAATAAAAAGGAAGTTTATGTCAACGAATATTTACCATGTTGCAAACAATTATATTCTATTAATTTAGTCAAAAATTAGTTTTTGATTCATCAGCAAATCAGTGTCGAAATTGTTTAAATCAGTGAAATAACTTTTAAATTTAATTATAATTTAGGAATGTTTCTTGGAAAAACAATTTAATATCGATTGTAATTTGAAAGAAAATCAAATACCAAATCAAAAGTTTCAAATAAAATAATCTTAATACAATGAAAGAACGACACTGACTTTAATAAAGAGTTTTGTGCTGTCTCCACATTGTTTTGCGCAACAATTACCGTGCCTGACTTTTATTGTCCTATTTTACCTATTTTTTTTGTGAGAAAAATATTATAAATATGATACCTAAAAGATTTCTCAAATGTTTGTCTTTATGCTATCAAATTTATCTTTATAATAATATCTATCTATTAATATATAAATTTGAATAAATATTTATTCTTTCACTTAAAAGATTGCATTTTAAAAAAAATCATCATCTTATGGTTTAATAAGAATTTATTTATTTATTTATTTTTAGTTGAAATGGCTGGCCTATTGTTGTCGCGCGCAATTAAAATGAGGATAACGTAATGTTTAAAATGAAAATTTTTTTATTATAGTGCGATTTTGGCAATGAGGAAATTCATTGCCAAAATCGCACCAATATTCCACATTTAAAACATTATAATATACAAAGAGTTTCAAAATTTTATTTTTTATTAAATAAGGGAAAAAATGTATTTTATTATGTTAGCTGTTGCTTAAACTCTAACAGAGTCTAACATATGATAAACCTAAATGATTAAATTATTATATAATTATTATATTATAAATATATATTATATTACAAGTATAAATATATTATTATATTTCAACATATGACTTGTAATACCAAAGTACTTTGAAATATTTTCGCCCAGAGAAAGATTTCTTCCTTGGGCATTATGCCAGTGTATCCTGTGTGTATTACGCATATTGAATCATGAAAAAGAGATCTCATGAAAAGAGAAAAGTTAGCTCCGATATCGACTCATCGAGGAATCGCACGTTCCGGTGAGAAGAAATTTTCCGCGAAGGCGCGTCATAATCCGAATATACGACGATCTGTGGTAAACTGACATCGTCGAGATGTGCTCTTACTCGAGCTTCAACAGAGGCCACCACACATACTCACTGTCATTAATGTGCTTAGCAAGTATGCATGAGCCATATCGCTCAAGAGCAAGAGCAGAAGCGAGATGGCTGATGCTATCGTTGAGATAATTCGAGAGAGTGGAAAATGTCCAAAAAATTTCCAAACGGATATGACGAAAGAGTTTTACAACAATGTGTAGAAAATCTTTAAAAAACACGACGTTAATCACTATTCCATATATTCGTTACGTTGAAAGCGTCAGCGATTGAAAGCGTCAGCGGTCGAGCGGTTCAATCGCAGGCTCAAGAACAACATGTGGAAAATGTTTACGCTCAACGACAATTACAAGTCGATCAGCTGCCGCGTCTCGTGTCAGATTATAACGCGTGCAAGCATTGCATTAGCGGCATGCGATCCGCCGACATAACTCGCAATATATAATACGATGCGATCACCGAAAAACTCTTGGGCATATAGCGTGACAATGATCACGGATCCGATAAAATTCAAAGTAAGCAATTCGACACGCGTGAACAAGTTCAAGACGGTTTTTGAGAAGGATTACACGCCAAATTGGACCACCGAGGTGTTTACTATCATGCAGCGTACGAATTCCGTAACCTATTTACTCGAGAACTATCACGAAAAATCGCTGGAGCGTTTTACGAGCACAAGTTGCATCGTGCTACTCATCCAGACTTGTATATCGTGGAGAAAGGGGGATAAGGTACGTAAAGTGAATGGGATTCGATGGATCGCACAATTCGTGGATACACAAGAACAATGTCATTTGATAAAATTTTGATTTATATATTTTGTATACATATAACAAATATATCAATATAAGTATATAAACATGTAAAATATTTTTATTACCCCTTTCATCTTCATTTTGGAACATACAGATATAAAATATGTATATAAAAAAATGGTTAATACATGAAATGAAAAATAATAGTAATATATAATATGATACTTATACATAAAACATAATAGTAATATTTATATAAACGTAAAAAACATACATGACGAAATTATAATGATAATAATAAATAACAGTAACATGTATGTACACTGTATAAAAATATTTAAAAAATGTGTAGAAAAACATACATGTACAAATTAAGATAATACATAAGAAAATAATAATACATAAAGCATAATAATAGTAATACATATATACTGTATAAAAATATAAAAATGTAAAAAACATACATAAAGTGTAAATTACAATAATATTAATACATAATAGCAACTTATAAAACATATTACAAGGGTATCTGCCCCATGGTAACGTCTCCGTCGTGTTCGGTACGATGTATCGTTTGTCATCATATGGACTCAGAACGATTTTCGCACGATGATTAATCACATTTTTCACGTTGCTCTTATTGCGATCGATTCGACAGTCTCCCAAGGCACCAACTGTGTGTCGAGCACTTATGACTTATTATATATTTCGTTACGTCCAGTGGAGTACTCCAAGATTTCTTCGTTTCCTGAAAATTTCGGCAAAAAATAGTCGTTAGGACTAAGCGCGAACATAAAACTCGAGCGTTAATGGTCACCGATCGGCGAGCGTGACAATATTCAAGAAACGTGTCATTAGAAATCTTACAATATTGGAAACATAAGCAAAAACATAGATCCTCAGAATCACTAGATCCACAGCAATAAAATTTACAACAAAGATTACAAACATTGTAGAGAAAATCATATTTATACATAATCAGTTTAGTAAATACAAAATTTAAATGTGGATCAGGGATCTTGTGTGGATCAAACTCATATTTCCAAACGCGTAAAAGCAAGTTGAAGGGCGTTTTCTCGTCAACAACAGGAAGTTGGTAAAATAAATGAGGGATCACAAAGCATAGCTTTTAATTTTTTAGATTGTCGATCGTAAAATTTAAGTAAATACTTTCTAGACAAGAGAAACGCATGTTTAAATAATAAAAGGGAAATTGACGACAAAAAAAAGGTGTGTTTGATTTAGAATACTCGCCTTTGTGCGGATACCTGTATATCCTGCCTTCCACATTTATTGCAGAAGAATTGTTTTTTGTTTAGCAGCTGAATAACATTGGTGTTCGAGAGCGAGTCAAAGCGAGAACGACAGCGAGAAAAATTTGAACAAGAAGGCGTTTGAATTACAGTTCGACTTACGCGAATTCTTGATCACGAATCGAACACGGCGGTTTTCTGATGGCGGAGTGTCTCACAGGCGATTGTACTTTTTTCAGAGTGTTCACTTTAATCGGAAAAAGCGAAGAAGCCATTTACTTGACCGAAAAAAGGCGAAAAAGCCGGAATCGCAGATCGATTTGGCCTTTTATTCCTTTGGTAGAACAAAAGTTTTTTTTTTAATTGCTTATGAGATTCTAGAAAATTATAAAAATTGAGGTGATCCCTATGATTCGGATCGCAATTGGCAATTCTCGACCGCGACGGCCAAGCGATGCGCTATTGCCATGCGCACCCGCCAAATCAGGAATCCTGATTGGAGTGTTGGTGTGTTACGCGTTTCGCGTCACACGAGCGCGCGTGCGCTGTGACCAATCTGACTTCGATTGTCATTTTGGTGGTTGGAATTTGTGTACGTACGATATGCGGGTTGATTACATTTTTTTGCTTTTATTGACGAGGTGATTGTCAAATTTGTGTTTTTTGGAAGCTTCTAGAAATGTTTGAAAGTTTTCTATTAGATGTTGGAATTAATTCGTAGCGTTTTTTTAATGAAAGAATGTTATTTATTTCACATGAGCATTAAAAAATACATTAATGAAAGTACTTTCCATCACTTTCTACTACTTTTGACCATCTTTCGGGCAGTGAATGAATACCGCGTCGGAAGAACTGTTCATCTTTAGATGAAATCCAGGAATCGAACCATTTTGTACAATCTTCGTAAGATGTGAACTTCTGCTCGCACAAGCTATGAGCTAATGATCGAAACAAGTGGTAGTCGCTAGGTGCAATATCAGGAGAATACGGCGGGTGCGGTAGCACTTCCCATTTAAGTGTTTCCAGGTATGTTTTTACCGGTTTTGCAACGTGTGGGCGAGCATTGTCGTGCAGCAAGATGACTTTATCGTGTCTTTCGAAGTATTCCGACCGTTTTTGCTTCAATGCACGGCTCAAGCGCATCAGTTGCCGTCGGTAGAGATCTCCAGTAACGGTTTCATGCGGTTTTAGCAGTTCGTAGTATATGACACCCTTCTGATCCCACCAAATACAGAGCAGGAGCTTTGAGCCATGGATATTGGGCTTTGCCACTGATGTTGATGGTTCGCCGGGCTTAACCCATGACTTTCTGCGCTTTGGATTGTCATAATGGATCCACTTTTCGTCACCGGTAACAATCCGATGCAAAAAACCTTTTCTTTTCTGCCGTTGAAGCAGCAGTTCGCACGTGAGAAAACGTCTCTCAATATCCCTTGGTTTCAATTCATATGGGACCCAATGTCCTTCCTTCTGGATCATGCCCAAACTTTTAAGACGTTTTCCTATTGTTGAGAAGTCAACTTCCAATGACGTAGATAATTCTTTAAGTGTTTGACATGAGTTTTCATTGAGCAGTGCCTGCAAATCGTTATCTTCAAATTTTTTCGGCTGACCAGGTCGTTCCTTGTCATCCAAGTCGAAATCACCAGCTTTAAAACGTGCAAACCACTTCCTACACGTTTGCTCAGCCAGAGCATGTTCACTATACACATCCACTAAAAAAAATACGATGAGCTTCAGCTGCACTTTTGTTCATATTAAAGTAATGAAGCAAAACTCCCCGCAAAAACACTTTATCTGGCACAAATTTTGACATATTCAATGAATTATACAGTATTGTTATTTATGATTTCAAGAAAGGTTATGTACGGCAAATGACGTCCTATGATAGATGTTTACAATGTATACAGAACTATAGGTAACAACGAAATAGTGTACTGCTTGTGCCATCTCTTGTAAAACGCTACGAATTAATTCCAACACCTAATAGAAGCTTCCAATCCGCTTGTCGCACGTACATCGAATCTACGAAAACTGATTTTTAGGATGCATCTCGAACATTGGCGTTTTTCTTAACACGTCGTGACATGTCACCAATCTGACAGTGTATACAGTGTACAAACCTTTTTTCTATCGTAAATGTTAGTTATGAACGGTAAGACATGGATCGAGTAAAAGAATATATACGTCGAAAATTGATCGAGCACAAGGAGTACCGTTTTTTATTGCCTAGTCCGCTAAGTGCACCAAGTCCATCATCATCGAAAGAAAAAGTGAGATATTGGGAATGTCTTGACAAAAAAGCATGCCAACGTGTCAAAATTGCCAACGTGTTCCTCATTATTAACGTCATCAATACCATCAAAATATAATCCATAAAGTTCGCGTTTAGGGTGACTAATGCATTTTATTCTCTGCTGAAAAAAGCGAATAGTGATCAAAAAAGTTTTTGTTCTCTTTTTCCAGAAAGTGCTGCTAGCGAGCCATTGATCGCATTCGAACGCTATCGATCGCAAAAAAAATATAATAAAATGAGAAAAATCAGTAATGAGATGCGAATAAAAAAAAATTCGTTCGCATCACTATATATATGTACTTTATTTTACTACCCATTCTTTTCCCGCGCTGATAAAAAAAAAGATCCCCCGCGTCTCGCGCTCCCCTTTAGCCTCATGGGTTAGAATCGGCCTTATCACTCATAAAACATAATGATATTTTCCATGAGAGAATAAATTGATATCATTTAGCATGATATCATAAAGATAAAAATTTCAAGACATCTCTGAAATGAAATATCTTTAAGAGTTCTCCTAGTAGATGCCTAATAATAAATGATTATTATCATTTGGACATCATTTTTAAGATAATTATTCTCCTGAAAAAGTTCTCTTTAAGTTTTCATTTTGACAAGCATGTTGTTTGAAATATTATATTTACTACATACTGGAAAAAAAAATCTTAATTTTTAAAAAATTTGAAATGATTAAAAAAAAGTTTTTAAATATTATATTATATTACTTAAATTAAAAGATGACAATGTTAAAAATAAAGTAAATATTTTTTTATAACAAACGTTTTTAATTGAATTTAAGAAATATCAATATTTATTTTAAAAATTGATTAGAGTTAATAAAAGAAAATGTTATTTGATTAAGTAAATAAATCTGTAATAAAAAACAGTCCTTTTTAATAAGAAAAAAGCTTATTAAACTTCTTAGAAATAAAAAAAATTTTTTAAATAAATATCAAACAGAAAACAGACGATTAAGAGCAGACAATGAGACGCAGTTATTCAAGTATTATACATTAAACAATGCATTTATAATAATAGTTCTTAAAACTAAAATAATGAGATCGGATGTTTCGGCTCTGTTTGAGCCATTCTCAGCGATGATAAAAAACATTACAAATTATTAAAGAAAGGATCCAAGAATGCAGCTAAGGAAGCCTTTTTAATTTCAAATTTGAGAAGCTACATTGCCAAATTAGTTAAATCGCTAACTGAGCACTAAAGAAAAGTCAAAATTAATAATACAACAATGCTAAAAAAAATAAATGGATGATCAAAGAACTCTGTTGCATTCCATGATCACTATATCAAAAAGTTAAGAACCGCATGAATAGAGATACATCGTTAAGAGAACCGAATCGTATGACAATCAATGTTCAAATGACAGTAACGTCATAAACTATAATATATAAGTTGAGCATTGTTACATAAACAAAAATATTGTATCTTTAGAAATATTGTATCTTTCAACAACCATAAATTATACAAAGACAATCAACTAATGTAACATAATTCCGTCATACATCAAATCTTATTTACAATGAATAAGCATAATGTAGATTTAAACTCAGTCTTTCAATTTAAACTATTCTCTTGTGACTTAATGTGGAGCATTTCAAACACAAATCTTTTTCCAAAATATCTCTCCCTATCCAAGATGTTTACATTTTCCTAATCGAAATCATGTCCGTATTCCAATTTCCGTGTTCCATGATTACTGATGGTTACCAGTTTTTTTATTTATATTATTCCGGTGTTCAGCAATCTTAGTTTTAAGTTTTTGTCTCGTCTGTCCTACATATGAGGCACTACAGTCTCTGCAGCAAATTTTATACCGCATTCTTATTAGTTATGTGACATCCTTTTGAGATTTGGTGATCCAACAAGTTTACTCATACTAAACCAAGTTTAACATTTAATTTTTTAGTGATGTTTTTAAATTTACTATATAGAAAGGAACGGAATTGTAAACCGTAGTTATCTCCTCATTCTTTGTATTGTCTCGGAATCTGTTTGCGTGTCTTGAATGTCTTATATTTCAGCAGAAATCTTAATCGAGAATTTATCGTGTCAAAAATAAATTTCATGGGATAATCATTTTCTAAAAAAGTGTTAACAATAAAATTCAAATTTCTTTCATGATACTTCGGATGTGATAATAGTATTGCTCTATCTACAAGTATGATACAATATTGCTCATTAAAACACCTCTCTTTTGTGAAAGCGGATGGAAAGATAAAAAACTGAAATACTTTCCAGAAAAAGTTGATTTATGGTACATATTAAATTCTATTGTGCCATTAACATTAAGGATTATGATATCCAGAAAATTTAATCGATCTCCTCCAATCTCCAAGGTAAATTGTAACCTAGGATGTGAAGCGTTAAAAACTTCAACAAATTTATCGATAAAATTGTGAAGTACCGCAGTAACAATGTTATCTACGTATTTAAAAAAAAAGAGTAGCTCAGTTCCAAATCTTTCCAACGAATTCATCTCAAGATCTTGCATAACTAAATCTGCAATGATAAGAGAAAGCGGCGAATGGGTGTTCCAAAATTCTGTCTATAAATCTTGCCATCAAAGGCGAAAAAAGTTGATTCCACTAATTTTAACGCAATTAGAAATTCTTCTTTGGGAATACTGCAATTTCGTGAAATAAATTGTCATCTATCAGAAACACTTTTTAACGCTAGATTTAATGGTATATTTTGTAAACAAAGATATCACATCTAAAGAAATTAGTGAATAATTATTGTCAAGTTTAAAGTCATTGAGTTTTTGTACTAGCTTGAAGCTATTTTCAATGTGGCTAGACGGTTTAGGAATATTTTTATGTAGAATCCGATGTAAAAAGTTTGCTAATGCATATGTGTAGTGGGCTGTCGATCGATGAAATAATCATCCTTAACAAGACCTTTAGTTTATAGGATTTTGGAAGTCCATAAGCAATACCCCATCACTGCAGTATGTCCTCTTATAGGTCATTAAGTCAATATATCCTTTTTTTAGCCAATGTGTCAATAGAGTGCGGACAGAGGTAGTAAGGTTCCTTATTGGATCCCTGCCAACGAGTGTGTAGTCCTTTCATCGTTTAACATATTATTCACTTTCGATTTATATTTATTAAGATCCAATGCAATTATGACATTGCCCTTGTCTGCGCTTATGAATATAATTTTTATATTATTTTTCATGAATCTTTTGGTTGATTTTAGTAATGCTGTTAATTTTTTATTAATAGAATTATTGAATAGCTTCCGAGACATGAGTTTTTCAATGATCGAAATTGAACGATTTCTAACTTTCAACAACTCTACATTCCCAAATTTTTTTATGTCATTCTCAATACTTTTTATAAACTCAAGCAGTTTCTCTTGATATTATACGAATGAAAATTTACTGCCAAGTTATAGTAAGCATTGGATGTTTTTTGGAATGCTATTATATTTGAGAAGTTGATAAACCATTTATTTTTAATCGAATCTAAAGAAGACTCCCCCACTTGAGAGAACGTAAAGAGTTTGATATTAATGTTAAACATCTCATTGTTAGTAGACGTTAAAAATGAATTATAAAACAAAGGAAAAAAATTATTATTCGAGTGAGAACAAGAATATTTAATGTGTGAGTTTATGCTACATCAAAAACACATAAACCAGGTAATACATTTAGATTTATTTTAATGATTTCAATAAACAACAATCCGTTATATAAAATAGCATGTTATTATAATATTTATATAAAATTATAATAAAAAATATACCAAAATCATTTAGTAACCTGAAAAACAGTTATAAACTAGTGAAAAAACTAGAGAGAACAACCTTGTATAGAAAACAACTATGTATTGATATCATTAAATGTAACATCTCTTTATTCATGAACATATCAATCGATCTTGTAATATATAGCGTTAAAAAAAGATGGCAATACATTGAAAAAAAACAAAAATCTCTCTCAAAGAATTTATTTGTACTATTAATTTAATCTTAAACTCAACGCATTTCACGTTCAATGATATGATTTACAAATAAGTGTTTAGTGTATCCATGGGTTCTCATTTGTCTCCAATTGTAACAGATTTGGTGATGCAAGATCTGAAGAAGTATGCAATTAGTAAATTGTCATTTGCGATTTCGTTCTATTTGAGATATGTAGATTATATATATTAGGTGTAATAAAAAGAAATCCATTATTTTTCCAATAGATGGCTTTAGTAATCTGTATCACGCGTAGACGAGATACAGATTACTAAAGCCATCTATTGGAAAAATAATGGATTTCTTTTTACTACACCTAATATTATCTATTCCGTTTGACAATAAAAAAGAATTATTAAACGTTTTTAATTCGTTACATAAAAGACTAAATTTCACAATGGAAACAGAAGAAAATAATAAACTTAGCTATCTAGATTTATACCTTATAAGAGATAATAATCAAATAATGTTTGACCTTTTTCATAAAAATATTAGGTATTGGAATTAATTCGTAGCGTTTTACAAGTGATGGGAAGTACTTTCATTAATGTATTTTTTAATGCTCATGTGAAATAAATAACATTCTTTCATTAAAAAACGCTACGAATTAATTCCAACACCTAATACATTCTCGAGAAAATATCTAAATTTCAACTCTCAACATCCATTATCACAAAAAGAGGAATTATCATTGGTATACTTGATAAAATAATAAAATTAATTCGTCCTAAATTTCATTATATTATAAAAACATAAAGGAAACATTTATAATAATATATTACTAGATAATAGTATAGATATAGTTATCCATTCAAATTTATGATCACTACAATAGTTAACAGATTAAAACATCATATTAGGTGTTGGAATTAATTCGTAGCGTTTTTTAATGAAAGAATGTTATTTATTTCACATGAGCATTAAAAAATACATTAATGAAAGTACTTCCCATCACTTGTAAAACGCTACGAATTAATTCCAACACCTAATATATATACTAATAATAATAATAAAATGAAGTTAAACGATAAAAATAAATCATAAAAAATTAAAAAATTTTTTACAACACTCTACAAAAAACTGAACAATGTAGTTAAAAAGATTAATTATTAAGTAGCATTTAAAATACCGTATAAATTAAATATGTTCATAAAACCAGGAAAAGATTATTTGAAAAAAATGTCGAAATATGATTTACAAAAAAGCTAAAAACACGGATTAACGAACATATGAGAGATATTAATAAAATCAATGATTCTCCCTCGGTCATATCAGAGCATAGAATATCTATCGAACATGATTTTGATTGGCAAAATGTTAGGATTTTAGACAACCAAACAATAAATCTTCTATTTGGCTAGAACGGTATCAGAAATGATATATAATATATTAGTATTAGGTGTTGGAATTAATTCGTAGCGTTTTACAAGTGATGGGAAGTACTTTCATTAATGTATTTTTTAATGCTCATGTGAAATAAATAACATTCTTTCATTAAAAAACGCTACGAATTAATTCCAACACCTAATAGAATAGCAAGCGAGTTCTAACTCACTATATGTTAGTGCGTATACGTATACGATGTGTATGTGTGTGGAGCAGGGGAGATCGGAGAGGGGGAAATGCATCACAGACGCTGGGTCTGAGAGAGGGGAAAGCGCGTCAAATGGGGTCCATGGTAGAACGGAAAGGTTTGTTCCTTCTCTTTCTCACCCGTTGCGTTCTCTCTTTAACCTATTATTCTCTCTCTCCTATCCATTATCGGACGCAGTTCTCTCTGTCCCACTCGATGCAGTCCTATTATTATTAGCGTTCTCTCTTCCTCCCGTTGCGCTCTTTCCGACAACTCTCCGACATTCTTTTTTCTTCTTTCGTGATTTAATTAAATAGATATGATATTTACAATTTTTAATGATACAGCTTAAAAACTAATTATGATAATAATGTTTATAAATTTTTAATAATATAATGTAGTAACTATTTATGATAATATTTTTTTGTTGATGTAATACAAATGATCAAGAGCTTTCTTATTGACTAATCCAATACTATTACGAAGATATGAAGAAGAAGTGACGAAGATACTAGGAATAAAATAATTTTAGAAGAAAAGAATATATTTTTTAACATACATTTACTTATCATACGGAACGCGATGTCCGGGAGCACTCGTGGGGGAAAAAGGCGCGGAGAACTCGTAGACGTGAGGGAGGGAGAAGGCGCGGGGAAGGTCCTGGCGCTATCGCTGTTTACATAAAGGACCCCGGTCAATGAATTACATAAACATAATATGTGTGATGATGTTTCACTATGCCTTTCGTATTTTTTACCGCCTCGTTGCCGCTCTCCCCAAGAATGCATCGGTAATAAAGTCTCGCATTACTTACCACATATACTTGCCATCTCTCTTCCTCTTATATTTCGTCATTTTACCCGCAGCGTTGTCGCTCTCGTATATCGTTCTCTCGCACACAAAAAATACGAGGGCAAGTCAATAAGTTCTTAGAAAATCTATCAGAGGACACTCGCAGTGTCATGTTATATTACTTTTTGACAAGTAGCATCTTTCAGTTGATTGTCAAATTTTGAGCGGAATTTATCGCGTGGTTTCATTTCTGTAGGCGATTAAAGCGAACAACCTTTATATTTTTTGCAAAATGGAAAAAAAGTTTCGTGCAGTAATCAAACATCTACATATGAAAGGTTTAACGCCGAAAGAAATCAAAGCTGAATTGGATAATGTTCTCTGTAATCTGCACCAGTATTTGCGACTATATACAATTGGATGAATGAATTTAAACATGGTCGTATATCCATATGTGATGCATCTCATTTGGGACGTCCAATTGAGGCAGCTATGTCAGAAATTAAAGTCCACGATATTGTTTTGACTGATTGACGAGTGAAAGTGCGCGAGCTTGTTGAGGCCACAGGTATAGCGATTTACACATGGCACAGTGATTTCAATTTTGCACGAACAATTGGGTATGAAAAAGCTATCGGCAAGATGGGTACCACGTTTGTTCACTGTTTGCTGACCATAAGCACGACGATGTGATGATTTCAAAACAATGTTTAGAGATGTTTCAACGTAATTCAGATGAATTTCTGCGTCGATTCATTGTGGACGAAACATGGATTTATTACTTCACATCCGAGACGAAGGAACAGTCAAAACAATGGACTTCACCGAGTGAACCTTCTCCGAAGAAGTCGAAGACCGTGAAGTCGACCGGAAAGGTGATGGCCAGTTTTTTGGGATGCACGCGGTATAATTCATATCGATTATCTTCCGTCGAAGCAAACGATCAATAGCGATTACTACGCAGCCTTATTGGACCGTTTCAATAATATTTTAAAGAAAAAACGTCCCCATTTGGCGAAGAAGAAAGTACTCTTTCATCAAGACAATGCACGGGTTCACACGTGCCCGGCACCAAATTCAACGAATTCCGTTACGAATTGCTTCCCCATCTAGTATATTTGCTAGATTTAGCGAACCCCTGCGACTATTTCTTGTTTCCAAACCTGAAGAAATGGTTCGGAAGAAAAAGATTCACCACCAGAGAGCAACTCATCGCCGAAACAGAGGCTTATTTTGAAGCGTTGGACAAATCATATTATTCAGACAGCTTGAAAAAGTTGGAGAATCATTGGATCAAGTGTATCGAGTTGAAAGGAGATTATGTTGAGAAATGAAAATGAATCGATCAAAAAAAATGTGTTTTATTATGTTTTTCTAAAAACTTATTGACTTGCCCTCGTATTTTATCATATATTTTTTATTTAATGATTTAAATAGAGAGAACGTTTAATACGGTCGTGACCGTCTAAGCATAAGTTAACAGATTACGGCTAGTATTAATAATCTCTTCCTCATATAAGACGCTATGGCATATATGTCAGTGTTATCAACTTTTTAAACTGTTGTCTCTATTTACCAGCCAGACAATGATATTGACTTCTGGGATATTTGTTTGAAGCCGAGCAGGTGATTCCTCTTTTCCCCGAGGAGACTATCATAAGATCCACTTTCCGCATTATACAGGGTTGGCCATATTCGACGGAAAGATGTTTTTTTTTCAATCATGGGAAACGTCGTTACTCGATCTAACATCTCTTTCCCATGATTGAAAAAAAAAACATCTTTCCGTCGAATATGGCCAATCCTATATACTATTTAATATTAGGACTCTTTAACATTAAGTTGGAAATCCATATAAGAGATATAGAAGAAGAAGAAGAGCTGGAAAGCAACCTCCGTTAGCATCGAATAAAGATTTGTGGATCAGCTGTGGAGACATTCGACGAAGGAAGCATTCCGTCAGCACTGAACAAAGGTTTGAAGATATTAAGTATAAAAGCTATTATGTCTTTAAAAATGCAAGTTATAAATTATTATACTTAAATATAATATAGGGCTAAGAATCAACTCAGGATAATGTGTGAGTAATACACCATATCAGCTGATCGACTGAATTTTAAAATTAAAATTTCAATGAATCTGTGAATAATTTGAGAAGATTGAGAACAATCCAAACTAATTTATACAAACGTCAAAATAAAACTCATCGGAGAAGTCATAAAATATGATAAACCATGTGTCCAGTGATGGTCAATAACATTCTTTAATGTAAAAAGAGTCAATCGCATAATTTAACAAACGAGATTGTCAGATTAACACATGCGAACGTTACAAAAGACAAACGATAACAAAGATTTGCAAAAATTACACAGTACCGATGATGTAAAAGTCATATATTAGGTGTTGGAATTAATTCGTAGCGTTTTACAAGTGATGGGAAGTACTTTCATTAATGTATTTTTTAATGCTCATGTGAAATAAATAACATTTTTTCATTAAAAACGCTACGAATTAATTCCAACACCTAATACTATTTATTATTAGTAAATATGACTTATGAAGACCTATAGTATCCGTCTGTGGTTTAAACTATTTTTCTGTTTTTTTAATATTAATCATTTCAGAAATTAAATATTTAATTTAGCACGGTCCTTCAATAATTAAAATGTTATCCCAATTAAATTCATGTTTGAATTGTAATCTATGTTCGGTTATTACCGAAAGATTAGAAGTTTTCTAATTTATATTGTTATAGTGTTCTGTAATTCTCGTCTTAAATTATTTTTCTGTTTGACCAACATAAGACGCATCACAATCTTTATAATTGATTTTGCGAGTCTTTGTTTAGTCGTTGCTTGTCTTTTGTAATGTTCACATGTGTTAGTCTGACCATCTCGTTTGTTAAATTATACGTTGTTTATAAGATCTCGTGTAAGTTGCGATGCAAGTTATGTGGGACAGACGTGTAGACAGCTGAGGTCAAGAATCACGGAGCATAAGAACCACATCCAATGGAACACCTCTACTTGTAATGTTATAACGGAGTATCAGTTACAAGAAGGCCATGATTAGAACAATGTTACAATACTGGACGAGGAGCCTCACTACAAGAAGAAATTGATTTCGGAGATGATATTGATCAGGAGACAGACGCATAGACTCAACCTATAGATGGATATGGAGAGGCTTCTCAAGGCCTACCTCCCGATCATAGACAAGCTATAAAGGCTTGAGTTGTTGTCATGTCTAGTCAGTCAGTGTCGTTCATACGCAGTAATGAGTCTTTCTGGCGTGTTTACTTTCCAACTTTCTTGTTCTTGGAATTGATTAACGTTTTAATGATATATTTTTGCATTTGTTATCTCGCAAAAATTACTAACTAAAAAAATGATTCACTGTGTCTGATACTGACTGGCAAACATTATCAGGAGCAGGTTCTTGAATTATTTTTATAGTAATGTTTCTCTTCTCTATCTTGTGATATGGTGTTCTATGCTCTGTGAGCATAGTGAGTCCTTATATTTGTTGGATAATTAATTATAATCTTAAAATTGTTTGATAAATTAATTCTCTATATTCTATTTTACGATATTTCCTAATTTCTTTTTTTCTTTTCTTTTCCTTTTTCTTTCATTTTTTTTGGTTTTAATTTCAACATTTAAATTCTCAATGTAGAGGAGCTCATGACAGGACAATTTTTATTTACAGTTTTTGTATATGTTGATTTATGTTGTTTCTGAGGAAGGCTCAAAAATAAGTCGAAATATATGAGCGCGTTTTAGAAAATAAAGAAGTTTCATACTTCATAGATATATTATTTGCGCGATGTCTTCTGTGCTTGACTCCTACTGCCTGTATCCTTTCTAGTTCTTAAATTATGCGATTAATTCTTTTTATGTTAAAGAATGTTATTGATCATCACTAGATACTTATTTTAATATTATCATATTTTGTAATTTCTTTAGTGAGTTTTATTTTGATTGACATTTGTATAAATCAGTTTGGATTATTCTCAATTTTCTCATATTATTCACAGATTCATTGAAATTTTCACATTCGGTCGATCAGCTGATTGGGAACAATTTCTGTCTGTCAACGTACATTCCATCGGAAATCGTTAACTTAACTTATCTTTATTATCGTCTACACTCTTCACTCGTCTACTGCGGATTGCGATCGTTATTATAGTAAATCTCAAGATGGCTCGATCAGGAAGCCGAAACATGTAATTATTGTTTGCTTAAATCATCCAGATATTTTATTGTTCTAAGATATTTTATATGTTATATCAAGATTTTTAGAGGAATGAGAAAATGTAGTATTATTATAGTTGTATGTTTTTATTCAAGTTTTATTGATTTTTTGACTCTTATATACCCTTTACTTAGATTTATTTTTTAAAAATAAATTTAAATAAGATTCTTGAGGCTTCCACGGGTATTTTCTATATAAAGATTATGCATTTTGCGGGTTTCTTCTGTATCCATTAGATCCATTCTTGGAATGCCAACGTTTTGTGAATCTTGCAGTCCACTTTATCAGGACGAGGAACAACCTGATACTGAGCTGTTTTTCTGGATCGCTTTTATATTACGCTATTTGTTGGAATGGTGGGGGGAAAGAAGAAATTTGTAGGGAGAGGTGAGGGAAATTGGTCGGTCTTCACTAACCGGGAGAATGGTTTTCCATATTTTATTTATGTTGTGGCCATTATCTCTATTTAGATTGTTAGGGTATTTTTATATATCTATAGCTTTTCTATACTTTCTTGGATAGTATGATGTAATTTTGGCTATTGTGATCGTTTTGTCAAACAGTATTTGATATCCAATTTCAACGTTGTGTTGTGATAATGCTGCGTGGCGTGTTTTAGGCTGACATCACATTGGTGTTCTTTTCGCCATAGACTGATCTTCCGGTTTCTTCAATGTATACTTGCCCGCATGAACAAGGTATATTCTTGTAGAGCTGAGTGGAGATCTTTTATCTTTAGAATTTCTTAAGCTTTGTCCTTATCTTTTTGGGTAGTTTGAAGACATTTCGAATATTGTGTTTGTTTAATATCCTGCCAATCCGATCTGTTGTTCCTTTGACATATGGGAGAATGGATAGAATCCTTTCTGGTTGTGTTGTCAGAGACCGTTGTCTTGTTTGCATATTTATTGATTACTTTGGTTATGTCTTTTTTGTCATGTCCGTTTTTCTGTTTTAGGACTAAGATTAGTTTTAGGTGGTTGAATTCTGTCTGTAGATGTTCTTTGTCAGAGATGATTTTCATCATCTCTGTACAAGTGAGTTGATTGCAGATTGTTTTTGTGCTAAGTAGTGATGCAACTCGGTATGTAGGTATCTATCTGTGTGTTGGTTTTCTGTACACTTGATGGCTTAAGATAATAAATTTAAATCTTACCGGTAACTACACAAGATGTTCAATATATAAAAAGCGCATGTATATTCGCATGTTGGAAAAAATAATTATGGCAAAATACGGCCTAGATTTAATCAGCTTCCCATCGAAACTTGTTGTTAGTCTGTTTCAGAAATCACATAATCGTACAAAGTCTATAATATCGTAAGTATTTTCTCAAATTTACAATAGACTGGTCCAGTGAAATTAATATAATAAAGATGCATACATCCTTCATGTTCTTTTTGCAACTATAATAAATATAATAACTATCTGTTACGTTATTAGTTAAGTAATTATAATATTGTAATATTTATTATAGTTGCAAAAAGAATATGAAAGGTATATACCTTTATTACATTAATTTCACTGGACCAACCTATTGTAAATTTGAGAAAATGCTTACGGTATTATAGACTTCATACGATTATGTGACTTCTGGAATAGATTAACAACAAGTTCTGATAGAAAGCTGATTGAATCTAGACCGTATTTTGTTATAATTATTCTTTCCAACATGCGAGTACGTATGCGCTTTTTATATATTAAACATCTTGCGTAGTTACCAGTAACATTCAAATTTATTTTTTAACATTGAAAAGGATCCGATAGGGATTGAAACGTCTGTACGTTTTAGATTGTTTACAATAATATTACTCATACATTATTCTAAGTTAATTTTTAGCCCTATATTATATTGTTTAATTTATTTAATTATTGGAACAGTTATCATTTATTAAATTATAAATTACTGTTTATAATATTTTTAATGTGAAAAGAAATAATATATACTGGTTAGTTTTGTTTATAATTAACGATTATCAAAGATAATTAACAATATCAAAGATATAAAATTACTAAATACATATCAAAATTAATAATACCGATAAAATGTAATTAAATTAAGTTAAAAAGTTAAATGTTTAAAATTTAAGTTAATTTTTAAATGCCACTCGAGGTTAATTGGATCCCAGCATGAAAAAGTGTAAACATTCAATATTTTGCTTTGAAAATTTTTTTGAATACACTTCAAAGCTTTTAAAAGAAGATGTTATTGCAGTTATAATGAAAGTTTACTGTGAATATAATAAAAAAGAAAATTAGTTAAAATTGAAAAGGCATACTCTTTTTAAATAAAATCGCATATTTTTCTTAATTTTTAATATTTTTCGCTAAAAATTTCGGATTGTACTCCTGAGACAGTATTTTTTTAGATAAAGCTAAGTCCGACATTGGATATTATAAAAAAAGTATTTATTGCAAAATAAATGGGGAAATTTTAGAGAAAGAAAAAACACAATTAACGATTTATTTAATCTAATATATTTGATAACAAAGTTATACAAAAGTATTTTAGACACAAATTTACAAATGTACAAATATTATAAAAAATACGAAAACATTAATTTTATTCTAGCTCAGAACAACGACGCAAAGATAAAGGTGATACTTATCGCACATCAGCTTGTGGCACGAAGAGCATTGTTTTTCGTTTTTCGATCTTGTTTACGTTGATTACACTTTCATTTTTCGTTTTTGTTTACATTGATAAAATCCACACCTCATCTTGATAGATAAATACAACCTTTCTTCTCCTTTATTTTCGGCTATATCTGTATTTAGAATAGCTGCTGATTACTGGCTCGAGTATACAAGAACGGCATAATTAAGTGCAACTTTTGTAAGCAGTTCTTAATTGATATTTTTTCATTGCGTTGGAGATTTACCATCAAGCATTTCAATAAAATACGCGCATTTACAAGCAGCTTGGTCAAGCATTCCTAAGAAATAGCACATTGACCAGCGGTTTGTTCTCCTCGTTACGCATGGCACATTTGGTCAAAGGTATCAGTCCCACCTTTTGTTTTGTTATAATGCAAAATAATGTTCGGCTTTCCATCTGTTATTTCAGTAGATTTACAGTATATTGAAGCTAACAAAACAATTTTGTTTTTTTTTTGACGTGTTTTTTTGTGCGACAATAAAGCAATATTTTGCGAAAAACAAAATTTAATATCAGGAACTG
The DNA here is from genome assembly GCF_024713525.1 of Acromyrmex echinatior. Taxonomy (NCBI): domain Eukaryota; kingdom Metazoa; phylum Arthropoda; class Insecta; order Hymenoptera; family Formicidae; genus Acromyrmex; species Acromyrmex echinatior. The sequence continues at coordinate 1,649,632 of NC_141864.1, forward strand.
TCTTTGACGAAACTTTAAATTCAGCAGAAATTTTCCACTTGTTTTTGCGGATTGTACTCGTTATAGTTAAATTGTATAATTTTTGTATAAAATGATCAAGCAAAGGGACAGTTGTGTATCAATTATCGCAAGTTATCGTGTATGAGAGTTACCATGAATTGGTGTTGTAACCATTTTGAAAAAATATTTAGGAATACTCTCTTTTGACAATTTAATTCCTGTTTTTCCTAAATACGGAATTGCATTATAGAAATACGATGTAATTGCATCATTCAATGTCATTATCTTTAGCCGTATTTATCAGGTTTTGCCTTCATATACATATGAAAAATGCATTGTCCGCGAAAGCTAAGTAGCTGCTCATCAATAGTTGTTTTATTGTGAATATTATAACAAAGGCGGCAATTCCTAATAAAGATGCTTCAAATTTCTTATTAGCGCAAATGTTTTATTTCTCGTCGTCTTGTCATCAAATCTAACGCATATGCAAAGAAAAGTGAATCTATTTCTCGACATTACACATCGATAAATTGTTAAGCCATTTTCTTTATCTATTTAAAGATGATGAATATCAACGTTCGAAGACTTCCATGTTCCAAAGTAATAAAATAAATCATCAATAGCTTTCATTTCTTCTGTCTGTGTAATAGTGATATGATTCAAACATATGGTCATTTTCAATCATTTCAGCGCGTAAATATTTAATATGTTTATTGGTGTGCTCTATTATTATCAAAAATCTCATCGGTGAATAATAAATAATGCCCAAAATTGTTTAATCATCACCAAGCCTGCTGCGAGACCAACGGGACCTGAAATATATTCTTGCTCTGATTCATTTAGTCGACCTGAAAAAAATTTTACTGTAATTATAATTATACAATTAATTTCTTTTGCATAAATAATTAAATCTATTTATTTATTTATTTATATTTATTATTTATTTATTTACTTATATTTATTATTCATAAATTTTTCAAAGTGAACTGAATATTTATTCTATGTTGATTTGTCTCTCAGCTAGGGAAAGAAAAGACTCTTTGCTCTTTATATAAGACTCCGCCCTATCTATTTCCTATATAGGGTGTTTGGAAATTAGTGATTTTTCGCATAAGAGCACAATGGACTGAACTCAGAAAAAAAGTCCTCTATCATTTTAAAATGGTTATTAAGTTATTAACTTATAAAAATGGCCAAATTCGTTCAGCCCATCGCCAAATGCAAGCGCGCGACTGAATAATACCCGCCGTCGCTAGGCACGTTGCTTATAAGAGGCAATTGCTGTCACTAGACATTACGTGCCTAGACATTAGTGACGGTAAACGCGCACTTCACCGTCCTATCATGAATAGCGTGGTACATATACATATTTGAATTTCTTGCAAGGTCTCTTAAATCCTATTTATAACCATTTTTTCCTTTAAGTATTGTAAGTGGTTGACCCCGATCCCGGCCTCTAGGCAATTCAGCTTGATATTCGGTTTGTGCACTCGCGCTTCTAAAAGTCATTGCTCCAAACTAGCATTTTCGAGGTCGTCGCCTTTTTCCATTGCGTTTTCTGTAGAGCGTCCATGACTGCAGCATCTTCATCATCTTCTATCAGCTCTTTTCGGACAGTCCAACTTCGCAAATTATACTCCATCTAATTATTCGTGAAAAAGTTATAATTACAACACTAAGAAAATTTTACAGCGCGCACAGTAATACTTACAATTCAAAATGATAAAGTTTACAAAATCGTGAATAAAAAAGTCGCTTCGATTTTCACTTTACACGACGTAAATGACACACTGAGGTATTTTGAATCCCTTAAAATTCATCGTTCCTGCTCGGCCGATATACAGAAACCGACTTGTCGCAAACTTTTCAACCGGTAGTTGAGGATTAAACTAACGGTAGATGGAGCCACAAGTTCAATTTACAGCGGGATTATAATATATATATATATACACAATTAAAAGTCTTGGGATCTTTTGGAGCCCCAGTGACATTTAAGGATTAAGTTAAAATTAATTAATTTTTTAACTTAACATTTAACTTTTTAACTTAGCAACCTCTATTATTGTTGTTAGACGAGCCCCCTTTTAACGCATGCGCACTGCAGTGCTGGAGAAATCCAGAAATGTATAACGGTCATTACGGAGGATGAAAAAGAAGAGTCCTATAATTTTGGCGAGATCCGGCTAGAATGGCAATTAGATGTACGTAAAATAATATTTATACATATATTTGTGCAATATGGATTCCAATGTTGTTAAAGGAGCTATTAAAAAACAAATTAATAGAACTTTTCAAAATTCTTGCTTACATGAAGACATTTTTAAATGATTGGCTCCTCATTCCGAATTAAATAAAGCTTTATGTACCGTGTGTAATGTTAGATAAAACAAATTTGTTAAGACATTCAGAAACAGTTAAACATATATATGAGATGAAAAGTCGAAATTAAAGCCTCAAAAATAACAATAATATTTTACATAACAATAAAGTAAAAAGAGCGGAAATAAAATTAGCAGCATTTTTTGCTGAACAATATTGCTTTTTGTACGGTTGATCATTTAATACTTTTAATAAAAAATATTTTTTCGGAACCTATTATAATATTATACAAGATTTCTCATTGAGTCGACTCAAGTGTACCAATATTGTTAAAAATATTGTAGCTAAACGGGAAACAGAAAAATTAATAAAAATTTTAAAAACTCGTAAATTTTCTGTTTTAATATAATATAAAATAGAATAATATATAATAGATAAAAGTACAGATATTATGGATACAAAATTCATGTACGTGCTTGTAAAATATGTTTTGTCATTTGATAAAAAAGTAAAAATTCAATTATTTGAATTATTAACTTTAAATGGCATAGATTGTAGTGTAAAAAAATATTTGAAATTTTAAAAAATTTTTTCTTAGAGAACGAAATTCCTTTAAAGAATATCATTGGAATAGCAAGTGATAATGCATTTATTCACATTTAAAATCTAAAACTGTAAATTTAATAATGTTAATTGTATTTGTCATTCTTCCGCGATTATTGCAAGTAAATCCTATGAAAAATTATCCCAAAATTATAAACATTTAATTGGAGGAGTTACCACTTACATATCGGGCAGTGCAAAACGTGCAATTTTAGGTGAATTTCAAGATTTTTTTAACGTAGAAAAGAATAAAATTTTAAAATTATGTAATACCAGATGGTTAATATTACATAAATGTATTGTAAGATTGCTTGATAATTGGGAACGTATTAAAAAATTATTTCACTTTAGCAGTTGTAGAAGATCAATCAAAATCCGCAGAAGATATTTTAACATTATTAAATGATAATAAAGTTAAAGCTTATATTTTATTTTTAAAATATTCATTAAATTATTAGCATTTTAACAATTTTAGTGCTAACTGTGCTATGCTTAACAATTAGCAAATTATAACAATTTTAATGCTTTGTTTCAATCGCGCAAAATCTTAATTCATAAATTATTTATTAATAGTAATCAGTTAATTATTCAAATAGCGCAAAATTTTATTATTCCCGAGGCATTGAATAACATCGCTATTTTAAACATAGACAATGAAAAGAATATAAAACATCTGACCGACATATATGTTGAACGAAAACTTCTTAACAACACAGTCTTCCGAATTTGCGGAACAAATAAAATGTGGATGTTTAGATTTTTATAAAACAACTTTTAAAGAAATGATAAAACGTTTGCTATATAACGATCCTTTTTTTAAACAATTAAATTTTTCAGATCCTAAAGTTGCGCTTTATATTGAAAGTAGTGAAGAGAATATAATTTTATAATAGAATTTAAAGATTTATTATCTGATATTGCTACAAAATAGAAAAGGAAAGGAAATATTGATATTTCAAATCTTGTGTTTGAATGGCGAATTTTACCTACAGTTTTTAATGATACAGAAAAAAATTAATTAAGTTCTTTAGAAATAGATATGCGGCAAAAAATATTAAATTTTGAAGATAATAATGAAGAAAAAATATTTCCTAATTTTTTAAAATTTAAAGAATTGGTAGTAGAAGCTGTCTTATCTTTACCTCACTCTAATGCTGAAGCCGAACGTATATTTTCAATTGTAACAGATGTGAAATGTAAGAAACGTAATCGATTAGTTAATGATAACATTTCAGCCATTTGTAAAATTCGATCTCATTTTCAATCAAAAGATACTGTATAAATTTTGATCTAATTCGACATTTGGAATTTTATAATGCACAAAATTTATATACAAAACGTAAATAATTAATTATTTACATCATTTATTTAATTTATTATGTTCACTTATCTTTTTATTTTTATTTTGTAAACAAATATTTAATTAAATGTTTTTGTATATATTAATCATATAGTATTACTAATTATTTTCTTTTCTGAGTTTATTTATTTCAGATAAGTGCTTCCAAGTGTCATGTAATATTATTTATAATTATAATTATTAAACTATTTGTTTTATTTTTGTGATATTTTTGTGATATGCACGTAATATATTATAGTATTAGAATTAAACGTTAGATAAGTGTTACTTGCTTTTTCACTTTTAATGTTTTCATATTTAATCAATTCATATTTATTTTTTATTTATAAAGAAAAATATAAATTTGTTTTCTGAATATTAATAAAGAGTAAGGTTATTGACAGTTTCCCTTACCCTTGCAACAAATGTTGGTATTCTTTATAATTTCTGCCAAATAAAATTATATCTATTATATCTATTATAAATTATATCTATTATAAATTTTTGTTATTTATTTAGGAATCTTACACTTTTAATCTGGAGACACTGGTAGAGCCTCGGCGCTAAGCTACGCGCAGCGACATTGCCGTGGCTATTTTACGCGAACCGGCGAGTTGCCAGGGATTAAGATTATTGGATCTCAATAAGGGCTGAATTGAGCAGGTTTTAAGTGTGTTGTAAGATTGCCGTATCACTTTATATTGATACGGTAATACCAACGAATCTCTTTGAAAGGAGTGCGTGAGAAATCAGGATGAGATTGTAGGATTGTATGTACGTCACTTTATTCTCTGAAGTACAAGTCGAGTACTGCCGTTATCGTTCTCCTTCAAGGCGCTAGCCCTTCCCCTTGTTGTACGCTCCAATCGGGAACTTCCGTTAGAAACACAGTGATACGTGATGATGCGCGATCGGCACAGTATATCCGCGTTATGACGTAACTAAGGATATTGCTCGATAGTTTACCAACTTAAATGGTGGAACTATATGGTAGTTGCTTATAGCTCGGCCATTCTGCACTGGCATTCGTCCCGACCGTAACTAACAGTTTTTTCTTTTTTTTTTAAATTTGAAATGGAACAAATAACAAAAAATAAACTACAAATAAATGATTAATCGTTACTGCAATAAGTAATTTTGTCTTATCTACTATGCTTAAGTCTACATAATGATAATTCATACATTCATATATTTATCAACCGCTATTAACAGAAACGCAACTCTTACACTAACTATTAAACGCAAAATTAAAATTATTTTGACACGATAAGGTTTTACATAAGTACCACTAAGTTTTATCCATGGTCGGAGTCTATCGGTCAATCGAGTTGTATGACCTAGGAGTAATGTTAAAATCTGGAATATCTTTGATTTTATGTATTGATTATGAAGCAGTACTTTGTCTATCATGTAAGGACCTTTAAAATCCGATTTCAATTTTTTACTTTCGCTAGGTCTGACAACGTCCCTAATATGCACGTATTCTCCTGCTTCTATATATTTCTTTGGTGCTTCGTGACTACGATCAAAGTAAATCTTGTTATATTCTTTAATTTTATCGGTAATTTCGATTGCAAGCTTACGGCTAATATCTCGCTTTAATCAAGATAAATCTCGATCAGGCACAGTTTCCGTTTTAGCTAATTCAGTCAAGAATTCGATGAGTTTATTATCGGAATGATTTTTCATGTCGTATCCTAACAATAACTTGGAAGGAGACGCTTTAATCGCAGAGTGAAATGTGTTATTAATTATGTACTGCATCGTAGCAAGTTTTCTGGAGTCAACGAGATCGTCAACAACCTTTTTAAGCCTTTTGAAGCCTTCAAAAATCTATTAATTCTCTCAACCATTCCGTTCGCCTATGCTACTGCAACCATATGATATTTAATTTCGCGAGGATGCAAAAATTCGACAAGTTCAGCCGACGAGAACGCAATTCCACGATCGAATACAATTTCATTAGGATTTCCGTAGTTATCAAACAATATTGAAAAGTGCTTGATCACTTCGCGTATTATAGTGGATTTTATTAGAAATAGTCAAGTGAATCGTACACGAGTCATAAGAAGTAGAATGTGTTTTACTCTGCATGTGTTTTATAGACAAGAGACCAAAATGATCAGTGTGCATTATTTGAAATGAGTTTTTTGCAGTCGGATCTGTAACTCGCCTTCTTTTAGGTTAGCTGATGCGCTTGCCATTAGACAGGTCACGCAATTCGTTACATAACTTTTGATTTTATGGCGCATGGCTGAGAATTAATAATAGGCGTTGATACCTTGAAAATTTTCTCGGTATCGCAATGGACAGATTCATCGTGATAGATGTGTAACATTTTATGAATCATGCCTTCTGGCACTACGAATTTAACTCGATCAGGTTCTTTTTTACTAGTTCATCGATAAGATCATATTCGTGGTGGGCACGTTTTTTTAAATGCTGAGTGATCATCTTAATATTCGGATCTGCTAGTTGTCTGAGCTAGAGTTCTCTCTCTCGAGGCATAATTTCTGTGGATGCAATTATCCCGCTTAACGCATCTACGTGTGTCATTTTTTGGTCATTCCTATATTGGATTGTAAACGTATAGTTTTGTAATCGCAAAATTCAGCGAACTACACGTGGATTAATATTAGCTTTATTCACAGCATGAACCAACAAATTACAATCAGTAATGACTTTAAACGGGTAAATAAATGTGGAACCGTTCTGTGGCCTTTACGATAGCTAGCATCGTAAATAGCTAGCATCTCCATCTCGAAAGAATGATACCTCAGCCTTGTTAGTGGATTGACTGTAATAAGCCACAGGAGCTAGCGGACCTGTTTCTGTAAGTAGAATCCTGTTTTTGTAAGAGTATCGCAGCGAGCGCAATAGACTCGCATCAATATGCAACTCAGTATGCAAATGAGGCTGATAAGGTCTCAATATAAAAGCAAATCAGATTTTAATAATTCGAACATTTCAATACAGTTGTCATCAAATTTGAATTCTTCTTTGTGTTCTTCTTGAGCAGCGAATGCAATGGTTTGGCCTTAGTAGATAGTGGCAAGGTTCTTGATAAACCGACGGAAAAAATTCACAAAACCTAAAAACCGTTGTAATTCAGTAACGATTTTTGGAAAGGAAAAACATTTGACTGCTTCAACGTGTCGTTCGCTTAAAGTTATTCCGGCTGGAGATATTACGTAACCCAGAAATTTAACAGACCGCTTAAGAAATCGATTTTTTTCAAAATTAATTACAAATACATATTTTTTGAGTAATAACATCGCTTGTTTAAGAACTATCAAATTTTTCTCAACGGATTCGGACGGAATGAGTATGTCATCAATATAAACCAAGACCTTGTCCTCTAATAATCAATGGATGTAGTATATGATAAACTTTCTTTTGAAATTCTGCGGGGAATTCACAATATCCGAAGGGTAACCATAGATAGCCGTATTTGGCCATCTGGAGTGGCAAATGGGAAATAGGGTAAGTGAATAAATTTTTAGAAAAAAACATAGTAAAATACATTTTTTTGATCGATTTATTTTTATTTCTCAACATAGTCTCCTTTCAGTTCGATACATTTGATCCAACGACACTCTTTTTTAAGCCGTCCGAATAATATGATTTGTCCAACGCTTCAAAATAAGCTTCTGTTTCGGCGATGGGCTGCTCTCTGATGGTGAATCTCTTTCTTCCGAATTATTTCTTCAGGATTGGAAACAAGAAATAATCGCAGGGGGTTAAATCTGGCGAATATGCTGGATGGGGAAGCAATTCGTAACGGAATTCGTTGAATTTGGCCATCGGTGCCGGGCACCGAAGAGCACTTTCTTCTTTGCCAAACGTTTTTTCTTTAAAATGTTGAAATAAGGCTATGTAGTAATCGCTATTGATCGTTTGCTTCGACGGAAGGTAATCGATATGAATTATATGCATCCCAAAAAACTGTGGCCATCACCTTTCCGATCGACTTCACGGTCTTCGCCTTCTTCGGAACTGGTTCACTCGGTGAAGTCCATTGTTTTGACTGTTCTTTCGTCTCGGGTGTGAAGTAATGGATCCATGTTTCGTCCATAGTAATGAATCGACGCAGAAACTCATCTGGATTACGTTGAAACATTTCCAAACATTGTTTTGAAATCGTCACACGGTCGCGTTTATAGTCACACGGTCCACAGTGAGCAAACATGGCACCCATCTTGCCGATAGCTTTTTCATATCCAATTGTTCGTGCAAAATTGAAATCACTGTGCCATGTGATATGCCTGTGGTCTCAACAAGCTTGCGCACTTTCACTCGTCGATCAGTCGAAACAATATCGTGGACTTTATCGATGATTTCTGGTGTAGCAGTCTCAATTGGACGTCCCGAACGAGGTGCATCACATGTGAATGTATGACCACATTTAAATTCATCCACCCAATTGTCGCAAACACTGATGCAGATGTGCTATGAACATTACCCAACTCGGCTTTGATTTCTTTTGGAGTTAAACCTTTCATATGTAGATGTTTGATCACTGCACGAAACTCGTTTTTTTCCATTTTGCAAAAAATACAAAGGTTGTTCGCTTTAATCGTCTACAGAAATGAAACCACGCGATGAATACCGCTCAAAATTTAACAGTAATCAGCTGATGCTACTTGTCAAAAAGTAATGTGACATAGCACTGCGAGTACCCTTTGACATAAGAACTTATTGACTTGCCTCGTAGTGGAATCTATATGTATTTTAATTAAATGAAAACCATCCTTTAAATCAATCAAGGTAAATACTTTCTTGTTGCCCAATCTGGCCAAAAGATCTTCAATTATTGGAAAAAATAATTTTTGCTTAATCACTCGATTATTAAGGGGGCATAAATCTACATAAAGTCTTAGTTTTCTGTTTTTCTTACGTACTGGTATAACCCTAGTACAATAAGAAGAGTTACTAGGCTTGATAATCTCTTTCTTAAAAAGATCATCAATTTCGCGTATTTTTAGTCATTCTGTATGGGCGAATCGATGTGGTGTGTACGCAAAGATGGAATCATCTTTTAATTTAACCTTAACACTATATCCATCGTCCGTCGGAGCAACATGAGTATTTTGTACTTCCTTAATGATTTCGCTAATTCTCCGATCAATGTCACTGTTAAAGTCAGTATCGAAAACTACTTTGTTATCTTTATTTTCTAAAATATCGGCGGACACGACTTCCTTTAACAAATGTAATCTATTTATCTGAGGCATTAAGTTTAAATAAAAGAGTTAGATTATTATTGGTAATAAAATCGCGACCTAATATAACGTGCGTTGACTATACATCGTTATCTATGATTCATAATCGTACTTTAAATGTATTTTCATATAATATTGACACACTAATATTTATGTCTTGCAATCCAAGAACTTTAATACTTGTATTGCTCAGAGTAATGAAATTGTCAGTAACAGGTGTGTCGTACTTTGAATTTTGACCAAAAAACAACTTATGCACCAAACTTATGAATGAAACAGGGTTTCCCATGTCTATCAGCGCAAGCATTCTACACTTGGAATCGTTAACTACATATACAGGGTTGGCTATATTCGACGGAAAGATGTTTTTTTTTTCAATCATGGGAAAAAAATATATTTTTTGCTGTTCATTTTAAAAATCATTTAATAGGGTTCAAGGAGATTTGTGTACATCATTTTTTGAATATGATATCTCTTAAATGACCGCCTTGAGCCTGCATGGCGAGTAGTGCCCGTTTTGCAGCGTTTTCCATCGTTTTGACCAATGTTTCGGCCGATATGGCGGCTATTTCCTGTCGGATGTTGGCCTTAAGTTCGTTTAGGGTCCTTGGCTTGTTGACATAAACCTTTGATTTCAAATAGCCCCACAAAAAGAAGTCTGGAGCCGTTAAATCTGGTGAACGCGGTGGCCATTCAAAATCACCATTTTTTGACATCAAACGTCCAGGGAACAATTGTTTCAAGAAATTGATAGTGGCTCGAGCTGTGTGTGGTGGAGCGCCATCTTGTTGAAACCAGAAGTGATCCATACCATTATCACGAACAATTGGCATCAAAAAATCACTTACCATATCACGATAACGCTCCTGATTGACGGTAACCGTTTCGCCAGCTTCATCTTCGAAAAAGAACGGGCCAATGATCATATCAGCACAAACACCGCACCAAACAGTCACTTTCTGGGCATAAAGAGGTACCTCGTTAATGATTTGAGGATTTTCAGTACCATAGAACTGACAATTTTGTTTGTTTACGGTTCCGGTTAACGTGAAATGAGCTTCATCGCTCATGATGATTTTTTGCCAAAAATTTTCGTCAGTTTCAACCATTTCGATTATTCCTTGGGCCCATTCCAATCGACGTGGCTTATCGACAGGTAACAGTTTTTGCGTCAGTTGAACTTTGTATGGGAACAAATGCAAATCATAATGCAATATGCGACGTAAAGTGGTTCGTTTTATGCCCAACTGCTCAGATCGACGTGTTTGAGATGTTGTTGGAGACCTCTGAATACTGGCCTGTACGAGTGCGATATTATCATCCGATCGCCTTGGTCGCATTTTATTTGGACGCTTGGGATTAGTAAGTGCCTCACCAGTTGAAAATCTTTCATACAAACGATACAATGTGTTCGCGGAAGGCGCACTTTTCACTTTATTTATTTTTCTCCATGCACGTTGAATTTTAACAATTGACTTGTTTTGTTGAATGTAAATTTCAACAATCTGAGAGCGTTCGCGTGGCGTGTACTGCTCCATGGCAAAAATTTCCTTCGACTGACGCTTCAAACGCGCTACGTCGTTAACGCGTTACTCGATCTAACATCTCTGTTTATAATACTTAACTTGACATGGCTTTGCATAAACACAAGTCGCTGCACTATTGCCTTTTGTCGAGTGTTTAGTAGATTCCGTTAAAGGAGGCAGAGGTTTGATGGTTGGTACGATCTTTCTTTGTTACTGGTGGGGAAGACTTCTTAGCAATGACTCCGCAGGCAGAGGTGATTCGTTCTATCTGTTCTAGGAAATCATCCATCGAATTGGTATTTATAGCTGCTGTAATGCTGCGCAGTGACAAACTGTTAATGCCATTAATAATTAATTGTATGCGATCATGCTCCGGCATTTGTAAATTATTCATCAACTTCATCTTCTGCAAAGCGTAGTCTTGAAATAATTCCTTTGGGAAATTCCATTTTCGTGCTTTTGCAGAAGCACTTGAAAAAGCATGTATTTTTTAAAATACTTAATTATTGCACTCTTGAAGGAAGACCATTCTTTGAAGAGTCATTCTTTGTCCATCGTCTAAATCGAACCATTCCCTTGCATTTTTGATAAATTTGCTCGATGCTGCAAGGAGGGTCACTCCATCGGGCACTCGGTGTATTGAGGTGACTCGTTCAACTTTTTGAATCCAAATCTTAATGTCGTCATCTTCCGTACCACTGAAGGAGGATATCTGGTTAGTTAATAATTTGACAGTTTGTGCCGGCGATGCACTAGGAGTCATAGGAAGAGGATCACTAACGTGGTAATTGTTGTTCATTATATCGGCGCCATCCATCGAATTTCGTACCGATCGAGAAGAAACTGTATCTAACGGTCGTTGCTTGGTTGGCGCTACAACATGGTTGGAGAGATGTTTCTTCCGCCTGTCTCTGAAATGGTAATTGCATTTGCAATTTTCTCAATCATGTTACTGTCTTTGCATCTGTTCCATAATAAGAATCATGGATCGTTGCATTTTTTCTATGATGATAGAACGTAAAAGTGGATCGCTGCCCACACTTTGTATTGGACATACAGTTATGTGAGGGTTACTGATAGATATTTCACTTTGTTCTCCGGAACCATGAAAATTAGAATGTTCATGAAAGGACATGAGTCTGTCAATATCCGATCGAGATGTGATGGGAAGTTTCTTCTTAACGAATTCGTCTCTCAATTGTTCATAAGATAATTCTTCGTTCACGCTCCATACTTTTGAACAACACACGGTGGATCAATAACATCGATAAATCGATATGTAGTTGTGCCGAATTGACATTAAAAGAGAACAGTTACCAAACTGGACTTGTGTTGAAAACCAAGATGGCGTTAACGCGCAACAGAAGACCGTTACGGCCGCTTGAATAATGTGTAATAGCGACGAAATGACACAAAGCCATAAAACGATGGCGGATTGCGAAAGTTCAAAGCATGCACCAACTAATGCACTCGTGATAAGCGTGCACGAAAGTCTTTCGCGTTTCACTGTCTGTAAACGTTGATCATAAGCTTAAGCCGTATCAAGAACACTGCTACACAGCAGGAAAGAGATTTTCAGCGTATTGTAATGAACTAAGTAAAACCCGAGATCGTATGAACCGACCCAATATTGTTGCATCCGTAATACTCACAGAGCAGGACTTACACTACTTGGACGTCGTCTATCGCGACGTTCGGCACGAAGGAAACAAGAGTGTGCGAGGCAATGATCGAAAGATTTGAAAAGGAATCTGATAGGATGGTGAGAGTATCCCACTTCTGAAACTGTAAGATTGCCGTCACTTTGTATTGATATGGTAATATTAACAGATCTCTTTGAAAGAGGTTCGTGAGAAATCAAATTGTAGGATTGTATGCACGTCACTTTATTTTCTGAAGTACAAGTCCAGACTGCCGTTATTGTTCTTCTCCTTCAAGGCGCTAGCCCTTCCCCTTGTCATGTGCTTCAATCAGGGAATTTATTGAGACGTATGAGAGCTTGCGTTAGAATGAACGGTGGACATTTCGAGCACCTCTTATAAAATTATTTTATCACAATCCGCTCTTTTTAGAGCGACAGACAGTAATCTGTCCTTTTAAGGGCGACCAATATTTTCTTACAGAGAATATCTCTCTTATGAAAAAGAAATCAAGAGATGGAGAGAACGTACAAGAAATTTATTAATTATAATAACTTATTTTGTAAAAGATTTAATAATTATCCACTGCGGGCGCAACACTATCGTACAGCATTACATTTCATGTAATGCTACTTAAGAAGCATTACATTTTCCCTAAAGCGGAAGTTTTTATACAGGGTGAATCAAAATGAATATATTGTCCTTAAAATGTCATATTTCTGACTTAATTCTAAGACGATTTTTCCTTTGCTAAAATTTTGTCAAAAGCATAGTTTTTAAATTATAACAAGAAATAATTAGCGAATGACGGGGCGCGTAGAGAAGGTAGTCAGAAGCGGCGTTTCTCACTGTCCGACGCAGACGGTACGGAGGACCCTCGTTGCGATTAGACGATCGCTACATACGCATGCATATGCGATCGCATTCTCTCTCTCTCTCTCACACACACACACACACACACACACACACACACACACACACACACACACAATTACTTTGAAAAAGTTTGATGAATTGCTTTGATGACATGCTGCAGCTTGAGAAACAAAAAAAACTTCCATATCGATTATTGATGGATCACGTACAGCTCCAAACATTTATGTCAATTAAATTTCCATTCCTTTAACAAGTTTAATTTAGAAACCATTCGTTTCCATTGATACAGAATGCACGCAGATCGAGTAATCATTAAAATACTTCATTTCTTATAAAACGTATCACTTTGATATATTTACACTCGATTGACATAGCTATTCATTAACTTGAAGAAAACGAAGTATTTTCATGATTACTCAAAAAATTTATTAATGTATCTCTATCAGTTAAGTGTCCGTTTTATTACCGATGGTTCATTTTAATTATTATCAATTAATCATTCGGTGACCGAAAATCACTTGAAGAAAGAAATGTGATTTCTTTCTTCGAGTGATTTTCAGTCACCGAATGATTATCGTCGCGTTTATTCGACGATAGCATGCAATCGATTTTAAAAGAGAATCTGTTTAATTATTATACTATAAATCACTGCCGATTAATTATTCATCGACTGAATATCACTCGAAGAAAGAAGCACGCGATTGTTTACTAATACAGGACACGTTTACTCAACGATAGCAAGCAGTCGATCGATTTTATTGGTTATATTAGCGCTGTCAAAACACGGACGTCTCAGTCAGAATTGAATCGATGTCGGTTCAATATCGCTCGATGTCGAAAGCATCAAATCGACATCGAATCGATGTCAAAAAATCAATATCAGAATATTTCATGTTATGTTGTATTGTGTCTGGGAATAAGTTTCCGCCCTTTTTAAATGAAAAAGATGTGTTTATTTAAACAAATCTATATAAGTGAGTTTATTCAAAATATGCTCCTTCGGAAGCGATAACTTTCTCCTACCTTTCCGGTAATAAACGGATTCCTCGAATGAAAAAAATCTGGTTCTTTTGAAGCGATCCATTCATTAAGCCATTTTTTGATACCTTCATAAGAATTGAATCGTTCTCCAGAAAGGGCCGACTGCATGGATCGGAACAAATGGAAATCTGAAGGGGCAATGTCCGGTGAATACGGCGGGTGAGGCAGAATTTCCCACTTTACTCCTTCCAAGTATTTCTTGATCGGTTTTGCAACGTGTGGCCTAGCGTTGTCATGTAACAGAATCAGCTTGTTGTACCTATTGTCCCATTCCGGTCGTTTTTCTTTCTTGGTTTAAACGTATCAGTTGTAGCCGATAACGATTGTCAGTGATGGTTTCGGACGGTTTGAGCAGCTCATAATATATAATATCTCTTTGATCCCACCAGATGCACAACATAATCTTCGAAGCATACATATTTCGTTTTGGCGTTGATGGTTCACCTGGCATCACCCATGCCTTCAAGCGTTTAAGGTTATCGTAGTAGATCCATTTTTCATCGCCAGTTACGGTACGATATAGAAAATCCTTCCTTTGTTGTCATTGACGAAGCATCTCGCAGATGACCAAACGTCTTTCCATGTTTCTCTCTTTCAATTTGTATAGCATCCAATTTCTTTCTTTTTGCACCATTCCCATTGCGTGTAGATGTTTTCCAACAGTGGATCTATCAATATTTAACTCTTTTGCCAACCTATCGAGCGATAAACACGAATCTTCTTCGAGTAATGCTTGCAATTCTGCATTTTCAAATTTTTTCGGTGCACCTTCGCGTTCTTTGTCACGCACGTCAAAATCACCATTGTTGAATCGCCGAAACCATTCTTTACAACTAGTTTTCGATGGAGCATGCTCACCGTAAATATCTACGAGCAAACGATGCGTTTCCGCACTTTTCTTTAAAATAAAATAATGGAGTAAAACTTCCCGCAAATGTTGCTTTTTTGGAATAAATTCCGACATCTTCAACGCAAAAAAAGTTACTCTTTGTTACGCTTTGAACGAATGCCATCTATTGGGCACACACCTTTCAAAAGTTTGGACACACACCTTTCAAAAATATGTCTTGCCGTTCTATCAAATATACGAGCAATGCTACTAACGACATCTTTCTGCAATGAGCGGAAACTTATTCCCATACTCAATATAATTGATTTTTCTGATATTAATTTTTCTTCCAAACAGGTTTCTACTTTAGGGAAAAAGTGATATAATCTCTGTTTAAAAAATATTTTAGCTCTCTCCTTAAGCTTTTGATCGTTTCAAACCAGCAGTTCCATAAGTATTTTTCCGTTTTCTACTATTTTCTGAAAAATTCTTGGTATAATAAGACCGAATATTCATAAAATGTTTTACAATTTTTGTTTTCACATTGCAATACTTTAGAAACACAATATTGGTGTATTTTATCACATGTTCGATAAAAGTGAAAATTCCGTATCTCAAAATATGATCCCTATAAATTTTGAACACAATGTAGTATTACGTAAAGTGTTTCTAAACACGGCTCTTTTAGGCCACCGTAGATTAGTGCACTGGTATACAGTTTCGCTTTTTCGAATGAAATTGTTAAAAGATAAATTCTTCTGCAACACAAATGCTATGTAATGTTCACACACAAATGTGCTTCATAACAGCATTTGTAGTATAACCGGCTAAATAAAATAATCATTTTGCATCATAGTCAGAAATAGTGCTGTTGATTTCGTTGAAAGGAAACGTACAAATTTGAATTTCATCGATACGCAAAATATTTATCTTGTCAACAGTTGCAGGATGAAGTGTCGGAGATGCTTTTTCACAATTGGATTTTTTTTAGACTTACAAAAATCGAGTAAAAAATTATCCGAATCATTACAATAACTTGTACGTTTACAAACACTCGATACGACTTAAAATATATTAATGCTTTTTATGGCACGCAAGCATTTTAGCGCAATTGACATTTACCCTTTGTTTCTTATTTGCAAAAAAATGTTTTCCGTTGTAAAACGATGCTCTAATACGAAATTAAATCCATTTTTAAATAAAAATTCTACCATGTCGCAAAAAGATAACGTTGATAATAACAAAGCATAGTTTAAAGGCTTCCAGTTATAGTTTAAAGGCTCTCAAAAACAGTTTCATGGAATGTATCTATAATTGTATGCAGGAAAATATATTTTTGATCACAGTTTCTCAAAGTAATTGAAGTCTTTCGTACTTTTGAGGATACAAGAGAAAACCATTCGTATAGTCGAATAAAAGCAGCAGTAGTCAGCGCATCTTTTGGCAATAAATTTTCCTCAACTGCCATTTTTAGTGCACTAACTGTTTTCGGAGAAAAAAAACGGATTGCGGCACTCACATTTTCATTTTGTCAAATTGAGAGGGATGAATATTTTTTTTTACGTAAATGATGTATTCGGACTTCTTTGTTATTATTTATTTCGTTATGTCACAATGATTTGATATATTGTATGTAAAGGGTGTCTCAAAATGATCTGACATTTTAAATTGCGCGCCATTTTTTTTGCAGCGAACGTAACGTACTAATCTTTAACAACTGGCATCAGGAAGTATTGAGGTTTAGTCATGGAGAATTACACGATCGAGCAACGCATAGAAATTGTGAAAATCCACTACAAATTGTGGATATTCCGTGTTATTTCGCGCCGCGGCGATGTGAATTGGCCACCAAGATCATGCGATTTGACGCCATTGGATTTCTTTCTTTGGGGTTTTCTGAAAGGAAAAGTGTATGCCAATGATCCACAGACCATTTCGGAGTTGAAGGAAGAAATCGGATATTGTGTTCCACATATAACCTCCATGTTTGTACTTTATATTAAAAACTATACTAAAACTTTATACTAAAAACATGTGTACTTTTCAAATAAATAATATGTTTTATTAATACATTAAAATGTCAGGTCATTTTGAGACACCCTTTATTATCGATTATGTTTATCGGAAGCTCTTCATGTTCCACGAATGCATCAGGGAGATACAAATTAGTTCGGTCCGTTTTTTTATGTTCAAAAATGCATTTATTTCAAAATAAAATGAATGAACAGATTAATTAAAATATTGTCCATCGCTAGCTACTTTTTGCCATCTCTTAGGCAATTTTCGAATTCCATTTCGAAAAAATGACTCGTCTTTGGAGGCGATCCAATTTTGGAGCCAATTTTCGATTTCTGCGAAAGAAGAGAACCGGTGACCAAATCGTGCTGCATCCTTCGGAACAACCAGTATTCAAAAGGAGCAATGTCCGGAGAATATGGCGGTAAAACATCCCATTTGAGTGTTTCCAAATATTTTTTTACGACTTTTGCGACATGAGGCTGAGCGTTGTCATGAAGAAAAATAACTTTATCATGTCTTTGTTCATATTTATCATGTCTTTCCGGCCGTTTTTCTCGGCTCAAATGCACGGCTCAAACGAATCAATTGTAGCCGATACCAATCGCTCGTAATGGAATCGCCAGGTGGTTTCAGCATGGTTTCAGCAGTTCATAGTAAACAACACCCTTTTGGTCCCACCAGATACAGAGCATGATCTTCGAACCATGAATGTTCGGCTTTGGTGTTGATTTTGAGGTCGATGGCAACGATTGACCGGGCTTAGCGTAGTATTTTTTCTTCTTGGAGTTGTCGTAGAATAACCACTTCTCATCTCCAGTCACAATCCGATGCAAAAAATCTTTTCTTTGTTGTCTTTGAATCAGCTGTTTGTAAGTGAAAAATCGCCTTTCAACGTCTCTCTTGGTTTCAGTTCATAAGGCACCCAATTTCCTTGTTTTTGAATTATTCCCATGGCTCTCAATCGTACAGAAATGGCTTGTTGAGTTACTCCCAATGATTCTGCAAGCTTCTCTTGCGTTTGACTCTGATCTTCTTCGAGTAATGCCTCTAATTCTTTGTCTTCGATTTTTTTTGGCTGTCCAGAGCGAGGCTTGTCTTCAACGCTGAAATCTCCATCCTTGAAATGTCGAAATCATTCCCTACATGATTTATCAGTTGGAGCAGTGTCATCATAAACTTCGACAATCATTCGATGGGCTTCAGCTGCACTTTTCTTCTAATTAAAGCAGAAAATTAGGACCTCCCGCAAATGCTGCTTGGTTAACACAAAATTCGACATTTCAAACACAGTAAAAATCAAAGTTTTTATATGAAACTCAAAGCGATATAAACTGAATATTATTAGCAGATGTCTAACCTCTCTGAAAACGCCAAAATCAGCTGTCGCTATGAATCATTCACAACAGCCGGAGCCATCTTTTGGAAAACGGACCGAACTATTCCCAATAATTGTCGTTCTGCTAATTTAAGTTTTGTTGAACTTATTTGAGCAAACTTTTTATGAAGTCTCTTTTTATTGTGGAGAAAATTAGTTCAAGATATTATCTAGTAAAATTTTTATGATTGAGTCTTGGTTTTTATGATGGAAATAAGGAATGAATAGTAAAATAACTCTGTCTATAAGGTTTATCATTGTACCTTTTTTTTGGCAAAGCGGATGCTATGAATGAAAATTTGAAAACTGGGCAGAGAATTCTTCGCCTTTCTGTATGTCATAAATTAGTTTATAGTTCTGTTTGATTAAGCAGACGTCAAACAAGTTTAATGAATTGTCTCTGAGTTCTGGTAAAATTTCAATCTCGGGTCGTAAGAATTGAATATGTCTACTAGTTCGTCAATGAGAATTTTATTCAGAGTGAGTGTAATATCATCAACGTATCTTATAAAAACGATGGAGTGACGGTTAATTTTTTTAGGAAAGTCATCTCTAAGGTCCGATTTCACAATATATGGTTACCTAAACGTTAAAGGTTACTAAGAAGTTTAGCGTTTCATGACAATTGATTAGGAATTAACCATCAATTTAACTTGGGCGTATTTTACTGGATGATGCTTGGATTAATTGAAATTTTGAAGCATTATAACTTTATATTTTTTAAGAACATACAGATTTCTGCTATTTGCTTTTTCTACTATTTGCAGTAGTAGCGAATATAAATGGATGTGCTAATTAAAAATGGATATAGATATAAATGCGTACAGCAATGATGAAGGTTTTGAAGAACCAAGACGAAGATGATTCAGACCGAGGATAAATTACTTTGAAGAATATGATCAACATGAATTTCACGCTAGATTCAAATTAAGCCCGAGACTATGGAAAGCATTTTGGAAGAAATTGGATTCCCATCCCACAGAAAAATTTAGTTGCTTATTTATATTCGTAAGCTTTGATTTGAGATAATTATTTTCATAATTTTATTTTTTAGAAATAATTGTCTTACTGCAAGTCAGCAGTTACTTGCATTAAACTTTTACGCAAATGGGTCTTTTTTTAAGAGTAGCAGATTTTGGCGGAATTAGTACATCTATAGCTAGTTGGACGGTGAAAAGAGTTTCTAAAGCTATAGCTGTTTTACGTCCAACTTACATAAAAATGCCTGAAGGTGATGACGTTACGAAATAAAACAGGCTTTCTATAATATCACCCGATTTCCAAGATGTATCGGGGCATTAGACTGTACCCACGTTAAAATACAATCACCAGGTGGCCATAATGCTGAAATATTTCGAAATAGGAAACAAATCTTTTCTCTAAATATACAAACCGTTGCTGATCCATTTCTAAAAATAAGAGATATAGTAGTACGATGGCTAGTATCTTGTCATGATAGTCATATATTCAGAAATTCTGCTTTATATGCTTCTTTAGAAATTGATCGATTTGGAGACAATGTGATAGTAGCGGATAGTGGATATCCAGTAAAATCTTATTTATTGACTCCTCTACAGCAAGTAAGACATAACGCGGAGGCGCTTTATAATGAATCCCTAGTTCGTACAAAAAATGTTGTAGAAAGAAAATATGGTCTATGGAAGAGAAGATTTCCAGCATTAGCGATGGGAATACGTCTAAAACTAGATACAATTCAAGCTATGATAGTAGTTACAGCTATTCTTGATAATATATTATAGCTTGTACAAAAAAAGAAAGGATACTACCAGTAAATCATGAACAAGAAATTGCTATTAATAATATTAATATTCCTGTGCAAAATGCAGAATGTGATATTATTGGAATTAATGCAAATAATCGAACAAGACATAACTTTATCAGACATAACTATAATTACTTTGCAACTTTATAATTATTTTTTTAATTACAATGAAATATATGTGTAATTATATTTATTTAACATATTCAAACATTTTGTGTATTAGAACATGTATGTATACTTAACATACGTTGAAACATTTATTAAAATATATATTCGTATAACACTCTAAATATATGTTGAAATTTTCTTATAATAAATGTTTGTATATTAGATTATCTTCAGAACCATTACTCTCGTGCTTCAAAAAATAAAACTACAAATGTATTCAAGGAATACACGTAGGATATTCAACATAACAAAACATATAATTTGTACTTTAATTAAAGAAAGAAAATATCACGCTCATAAACACATTTATATTTTATTGAGGATTTCAAGTTTTTTTTCCTTAATTTGCTTTTTTTGAAGAATTTCCATTTTTATATTATATTCCTCTAAAAGCATTTTTTTCTGTTTTAAAAAGTTTAGTTTTTCAGAAATTATATCATTATTTACTTCTTCAAATCGTCTTTTTAAGACACGTTGATCTGTTCCTTTTTCTTTTCTTAAAAAATAAAAATTATTTGTTTACAAATTTTTTAGGACAAATAATGATATATATTTATTCTAAATGGGATATTAAGAAATTTATAAAACTATTAAGTTATGCAGTTTCATTAGAATATTCAATAAAATTCGTTTATTAATAATAAATTTCTCCGATATAAGATCTTTTAAATTTTTACTGCAATATGTAATCCAATCATTTGCAGAAGATGATGTTTTCTTTACTTCCTAAAATTTATAATTTGAGTAACTTTAAAAGCTCTGAATTTGTGAACATGTACTCATTTCAATACATTATTAAGAAACTAAACCTTGATCATCATTCTCTCAGGAACATTATAAGTCTCTTTATCTTGATCGAGGCTATTAGGCGAAATGGAAATAGAGTTGCTGTCTAATGTTTCATCAATCACTATTAAATAAAAAGTGAATTATTAAAACAATGATACTACATGGCTGAAAAGTCCCGGGATTTTTAATGATAACAAGCGTTTTTTGGGCAAAGTTATATTTATTCCTCAACATAGTTGCCTTCGAGAGTGATACACTTGGTATAGCGATTTTCCAACATTTCGATGCCCTTTCTGTAGTATGAAACGTCCAAGCCTTCGAAATACGCCTCGGTTTCCGCGATGACTTCCTCATTCGATATGAATCTCTTTCCCTGGAGCCATCGCTTAAGGTTTGGGAACAGATAATAGTCGCTGGGGGCCAAATCTGGAGAATACAGTGAGTGAGCAACCAATTCGAATCGTAATTGGTCCAATTTGACCATCGCTTTCAAGGACGTGTGTGATGGTGCGTTATCGTGATGGTACAGAACTTTTTTCTTCGCCATATGGGGCCGTTTTTTCTTTATTTCGTCGTTCAGTTTGTCCAATAACGCTGCATAATACTCTCCCGTAATTGTTCTTCCCTTCTGCAGGTAATCGATGAAGATTATGCCATGCGCATCCCAAAAAACGGAGGCCATAACCTTCCCGGCTGAGCGTTAGTCTTTTGGCTGTTTTGTTCGGCTTTCGTGGCTTTTCAGCCACTCTGCAGACTGCCTATTGGACTCAGGCGTATGGTAATGGATCCACGTTTCATTCATCGTCACAAAACGTCGAAAAAAGTCCGCTCGATTACGCTGCAACAACGCCAAACTGGCCGTTGAATCATCAACGCGCTGCTGTTTTTGATCGATGGTCAGCAAACGCGGCACCCATCGTGCCATAGCTTTTTCATCTCCAAAACATCATGCAAAATGTATCCCGCCCGTTCTTTTGAGATGCCCACGGCCTCAGTTAACTCGCACAACTTCACTTTACGATCACTCAAAACGATTCGATGCACTTGCTTTGCGATTTCCGCATTCGTAGCCTCTTTTGGCCTTCCAGAGCGAGGTGCGTCTTCGGTGCTTGTACGACTCATTTTAAATTCACTAAACCACCGATAAACTGTTGTTCTCGAAGGAGCAGATGTGGGATAACATTTCTGCAACTATTTCAATGATTGTTCAGAAGTTTTTCCCATCAAAAAACAATGTTTGATCAAGATGCGATATTCCTGTTTCCATTTTTTTTACGAAGGCGAAAGTAACGCCACTTAAACGACTGTAGCTTATAAATGAATGAACGAAATGTCATGAAACTTCATACATAAACTAGTGACAGATGAACCTCTCGAAATGAATCATGTTCATTTTCTAGTGGCGCCACCTATTGAAAAATCCCGGGACTTTTCAGCCCATGTAGTAAATATAAATTAAAAATTATAAAAATAGTATAATAGAACTTACTGTTAATATTTTACGAGTCACAGTCATATGAGTTTTGTAAGCTAGAAACTTGTTCCCTTAATATATCTTTAATCGTCAAATTTATATCGATCACATTTACTGAAAGAACCTCCACCTGTTTTATTAACATTAATTTATTCTAAGGCAAATTTCCTTTTCGTATCTTTTTTTAAATTATTATATCTTGCTTTTAAATGTTTCACACTTCTGAAAGCATTGCCACTATTTTTGCTATTAAATTTACTTTCAATTTTCAACCATACTTTCTCTTTGTCTTTCCATGTAACATTACTCTTCTTACATTCTATTTTTATATTTTTCAACGAGACTAATTAGAAGCTGCTCTTCGCATTTTGAGAAATTTGGTGCTCGTTTCTCTTCTTTCATATTTGCTTTTTTTTGGGACTGAGACTGCTATGAATTGAAGTTTTGTATTAAGTACAAAAATATCAAATTATATTCAAATCTAGTTAATTTATTATTAAAAGACAATAAATAATGTTAGCTTATTATACCTAAAAAGTTTAATATATTAAACTTCTCACTAGTTAAGATAGCAAGCTGACATTACATTTATCATCATTTTTATACAAAAATATCAAAATATCGAAGTGACAAAACATTACTTTGCTGAAGATTACTTACCATAGCATATATCATATATTTCACAAATTTTAACAGATTTATATAATAAATGAAACAAAATATATTTTAAATGTTTATAATAAAGTAGATCCTGCAGACCGCTTTAATCTCGATAAGTTACGCCAAACATACGATCAGTGTTACCATCCCAATAGAAATATATGTAACCTTTAATTTAATTTAACCATAAGGTTCTAAATAGTGTAAATAGTTAACTTATAGCCTAATCTTTTGGTTAACCATATATTGAGAAATTGGGCCTAAGTTTTGCATAACAATGTCTGCTACAATAGGAAATAATGACGATTTCATAGGTATACCATAAGTTTGCTTATAAAATTTATTTAAACGCAAAAAACATAGAGTTGAAAACTAACTCTGTTACCTTGAAAAATTCGTTTTTGGTGATTTAAATGTTACGTTCAATGAGAGACCACCTGAGTGAAAATCCATCTAATACTAATTTGATAGGTATGTTAGTAATACTACGTTAAGAGGTAAAAGTGAAGTATCTTCGAAAATTGTCAAATTAGAAATGCATTTTGTCAAAGAAGTTATTGTCAATAGAATTGTTGGCTCCTAGCAGGCTTTTAAGAATTAATTTACGCAAAAATGTTGCTAAGTTATGAAATGGACTCCTTATGGACAATAACTCGAAATGGATTACTAGGTTTGTGAATTTCAGATAAATCATATGCATGTGCGTTAGGATGTGATTGGTCGAGTTTAGGGATTTGACATGAATCCTTTATGAATCCATAATGCTCCCAATTTTTTAGCTTTTAACTCAATGATCACTTTGTTTACAGGATTTAGTTTTATAATAGTATAAGAGACTTTGCTCTGAGACTTTGCAAACAGCAATTCCATTTTTTGTATGTGGTCTGTTTTATCCGTGGCTACTATTATGTTACCCTTGTCCGCTTACGTGAACAGAATATGTTGTCTTTTATAAAATTGTTTGTTTTGGAAAGATGGCAAAGAATATTTTTTCCATCATTGTTCTGTTATTGTGTATATTTTTTATAGTTAATTACTAGTACTATTTTGGTCTTGATACCTTTTCTATTCAGAAGTTTTACCCTTAAAATTGTATTTTATGTGTTTAATAAAGTCATGTTAAACGTCGGTAGACAAAAATCGTCATCTAATTGTAGCAAAGCTTATACTTTCATAGGTATTAATGATGTGATGATAAGCCTCTTCTCGTCATTAATTCCAGGCCGCCCATCTGTCCATCTGCACTACTCGGCTTTATGCTACAATTTATGCTACAATCCGACTTATGTGTGCATATGCGATGCGTGGGAAGAGGGAGTATCCCCCCCTTCCTCTACCCCAACGAACGTCCACCAGCTGGGGTATAAATACCGAACCGAGCAAAATTTGAGAGGAATCCTGTTCAGACCATAGTTTCACCACTGATCATACGTCAGACCTTTCATGAGGCGATTGATCAAAAACGGCCTCCTATACATGGATTCGGAATGGCTCTATATACATAAAGTGCCATCCTACCACTTTGCCGATACGACTTCATCATCGTGGCCATCTCATGGCCACCACTGTCGTTGTTCCTCAACCGGATCTTGTTTAGCCTGCTCAGCCTGTAGGATCTACCATTCATCTTACTACAGACATCTTATGTTGCTTCTGCGAGGCCTGTCTGTGCTGTGACTTTTTTGTGTTCTGCGCGTAATGGACATCCATCCTGCGCGCCAATCACGCCATTAGCTACTAATACCGCTGTCTTGCGCCCACCCAAGTTTTCTTCTTCGTAGTTTGTATCGTTGGATTTGGCGCTATTTTCAAAAATCCATCGTCGCGAAAAGACTGACGCTTACGTGCGACGGTCTCCACGTCCAGGGGTTCCCTATCCCACATCAACTGCCAATCTCTCCTTTCCTACTTAACCGAATTCCAGGACTATTTTCTTCGTAACATTTCATTTTATAGCTTTGAAATTTCATATTCCCGATAATTTTGTTAACTTATCTGACTTTGAATTCATTAGATAGGACAGAAAAGGGGGGAGAGGATATTCGCCTTTACGTGCAATGTCAGAGCACAGTGTTAGAGTCCTTGCCTCCTCGCTTGGATCCTAGAGCTCAATTCGAGTACATGCTGTTAGATATTTCAATTGTCAAACGTCGACCTTTCCTACTTAACATAGTTTATCGCCCTCCTAGGGGCACTTTTCTCTGTGTCAGGCTGACTTCGAAAGACTCCATTCCTCACTCTCCTTTGCTGATATTATTGGAGATTTCATCATCGATCTTAATTGGTCCTCTTTCGACGCTGACTCTTTACTAGATTTCTGTTCTAATAATTATTTCTACCTTTTTCCTTTTAGCAACACACATCATACTCTACCTCTCATACATGGATTGATCATTGCCTCATTAACGACCGAGCTTTACTTGCATTTTATAATCAACAACTACTCTCTTTCTTATCCATGCACGATCTGGTTGAAATAACCTTAAATCTCTCAGTGCATCGTCTACCGTTGTTCAGATCAGAGATTATTTCAGCTTTAATATCAAACTCTTCCAATATTTTCTTCATTCTCATAACTGGCCAGTCCTTTACCATGCTTCTCTCGATATCTAACTTTAACCTCTATCTATCCTATATTCATGACCTTCACATCCCTATATGCATCCTGGATTAACGATTCAGGACTTTGATACGAGACGCGGCAAGGAGAGAGTATCGGTTTCATCCTTCTCTCATGCACCGAGATATTTTCTGCTCCTTGCGCAACAAAGTAAATTGCCATATTGGCGAGGCCAAGAATAAATATAAATTATTTAACTAATTAAGTTCCATCATCAATTCCAGCTCGTCTTTAGGCATAACTCAGATCATTAAGTCTTATAAAATTCAAAACTACTGACTAGCCTCTCAATTTCCCTTTTGATCATTTCTTTCTTTACTTCCTCTCATCTTCTGTCTTCCTCCACTTCTCGTGCCTCCTCTCATTCCTTCTCCTTACCTTTTCCTGCCACGTCATCGCTTCCAGTCTATTGTCCCTCTCCTCGCGTCAACTTTTCTAGTATTGCCTTTTCCAAGTCTCCTGATTCATCCTCATCAACTAATGTTTTCTCTCTCTCTCCCTCTCTTCCCATCTTTCGATTTTAATTTTTTCTTCTTTCTCCACATCACTCCGGATATTCTCCAGAAAACTCTTCTTAATTTTTCTAATTCTGCTGGATTTTACCGAATAATCGTCGAATCATCATCGAGAACTTGTCTGCCATTCTCCCAATTATCTTCGACCTAATTAATCTCTCCCTTAAGGAGATGCTGGAGCGAAGGCCGAAGTTGATCAAGGTCGATATTACAGGTTTTCATTTCCAATGTATAAGCTGCTTACGCCCTCTGAAATTAATATGATCATGGAAAGTCGATCGATTAATTATCAATATTTTTATTCCGTTTCCTACATTATCATCTTAACAGGGACGTGTATTAGGGTCGGTTCCACAATGTAAGATTTATTTTGGAAAATTTTCCAATTTTAGAATTGAAAAAAAAATAAACATAATTGAAGTTAATCTTATATTTGTAGAATCGGACCTTAGAAATTTAGTTGCATTATATACATATTTAGTTGTATTATATAAACATGCAAGGTCGTGTTCTAATATATATTACCAGTACTAAAAGTCTGTAATATACATAAAATACAGATTTTTAATTAATAATTAGATATATCGATACGAAGCCGTAATAGCACTTTTTTCTTACATCCAATGCCATTTTAGGTTATGATAATATATTATCATAAATGAATATCATAATATATATATGGATATTCATGCAGATATTCTCTATGTACATTTTTATTCAATATTAAAATTTTATATTATAATGTGTATAATGATATGTAAAATGTAATTCTAACGTTGTATATAAAAAGACATTGAATACGAATTACAATTACATTTTATGTGTATTATAATATATGTGTATATACACAATAACACAAAAAATATTATACTATTATTGACATATTAGTGAATTAATGATATATATAATATTAAAATTATATTTTGGGTACATTATTGTGTATATGTACATTATAATATTAGGTGTTGGAATTAATTCGTAGCGTTTTACAAGTGATGGGAAGTACTTTCATTAATGTATTTTTTAATGCTCATGTGAAATAAATAACATTCTTTCATTAAAAAACGCTACGAATTAATTCCAACACCTAATACATATAAAATATAATTATAATTTATATTCACTAATAATGTTTTGTTATATGTTACAACAATGTTAGAATTATCATAATATAATGTACATACAATTTTCTATATTAGATATATAATCGACATATTAATAATGTATAAGTACTATAAGTATCTATCTCTTTTTATTAGGCAGAGTAAAAAGAGTTACATCATGTATGTGCAATGTCGTATTCATTTATATATATATATATATATATGAAACACGTTTCATATATTGACAATAATATATGTTACGTCTTGAGTAAACCCTAAATGATTTCCTATTGATCATAGGAAAAAGTGATACTACAACTGTATTTCGATATTCACTGCGAGTACAGAAAATACGTAACTATAGATTTTCAGTATTGACAGTGTACATTGACACATGGGCCTACATAATAGCATTTTTCCTGTCATACAATGTCATTTTAGGTCAGGATGTGATATGTATTAGCTATATATAGATATATTACACATATAATATACATAGCTATACCATTTTTTGCTATGTTTAATAAAAATATGTAGAAGTTAATCATGTTAAAATATTAGTGATGTACTTAAATATAATACACACATAGGCAATATTGTACAATATTGCATATATGTACTATAATGTGTGAATATACATACGTTGCAGATAGAAGTTATCAATGCTAAGCTGTTTATGCATTCTCTGTGTTTAAATGTGCAATATTAAAATTACATATATAAAATATATATATATATATAATGCGTGTATATATATATATATATACATAAAATGAGGATTTATCAGAGGATTCATAATTTGATTATTTTTTTTAAGATGTTACGTCTGATCATCTGCGTTTGACTATCGTTAACTTTGATTTATATTCGTTGTATATTCTGATATTGAAAATATAAAAGTATATATCACTAATATTTGATCATAAAAAAACATATCTCTTTTTATTAAATGTAGAAAAAAGAGGACATCAGTATACCTTTTTGTTATACGTAACAAAAAGAGATGAAGTAGCTACACACGTATGTGAATATGAATTAGAAATATATTTTATAATATGTGTACACATCATAATGCACATAAAATATAATTCTAATATTCACTAATAGACTGTGTCTATATTATATCTGCATGAAAAGCTAAGTATGAGTACTATCTCTTTAACTTCTATCTCTTTTTATTATGGGCCTTCTACAATAACACATTAGTTACAAATCAGAAGTCAGAAGCTAAAAATTGATCAATCGCAGCCAATTTTTAGCGTTTGACTTCTTATTTATGGCTGATTTATGGCTTATAATTGTAAAAGGCCTATTAAACATAATAAAAAGAGATGGAATAGTTACATATGTATGTACGTACTGACAATACATCCTAAGTTACATCCTAAGTTAAAATGACATTGGGAATAAAGGAAAAAGTGCTATTACATTACACGTGTATACATGTATTTCAAATACATGGTTGCATCCGAAAATATATCTAAGTCACAGTCAGAGTGTTCATTTAGTAAAAATATACTTGCTGTTAGTCAACGTACATTGACCTGTAAGTGTATATATTTGCTAAAACACTTTGAATATGATATACTTACATACATTTCATAAACGTACAGCATCGTACAAAAATTATGCAT